>NC_091154.1:38417026-38532026 GCF_040958095.1 Procambarus clarkii | reverse complement strand
CAAGATGGAGCAGTCAGACTTGGCCAAGATGGAGCGTCTAGACTTGGCCAAGATGGAGCAGTCAGACTTGGCCAAGATGGAGCGTCTAGACTTGGCCAAGATGAAGCAGTCAGACTTGGCCAAGATGGAGCGTCTAGACTTGGCCAAGATGGAGCAGTCAGACTTGGCCAAGATGGAGCGTCTAGACTTGGCCAAGATGGAGCAGTCAGACTTGGCCAAGATGGAGCGTCTAGACTTGGCCAAGATGGAGCGTCTAGACCTAATCAAGCTGGAGCAGCCAAACCTAGCTAAGCTGGATCATCTAAACCTAACCAAGCTGGAGTAATCAAAACCGGCCATTTCTGATCAATCAAACATGGCCTTCTTGTTTACATTCAGATGAATTGATTTCCACGCTCTAGAAATAGTTAGATTATTCAGCTCCATTTTTTTCTTAAACAATTGACTTACCTTCAGGCAGGCAGTTGAAGAACGGTGCTCAATCAGTCCAGCATGTCCTGGGTTGGAAACCCAGGTAGTTCTCGCTAGTGAGGCGAGGATGTAAGAGGTTTACAACCTATTCTCAGGCCATGCTCACAGCCCGTCCTCATAAACAATGGTCAAATGCTCATTAAGCCAACCTACAAGCCCTCCCCCCCCCCTCTCAGTACATGAATGGCCTCGGTGCATTGTTTACACACAATTCACATTTGATGGCACTCAAACCCTTCTCGAGCAGTGCTTGGCTGACGACCTCCGTTCGAATCCCAACTCCGTAAATCCCTCACCCACGTATTATAGAGATAAATCAACCTGCAGTACCTAAACAACTAACCTAATTCAGATCTTACTACACAGCAAATCTATATCTAAAAAAACAAAGTCCGTCTAAAGAAGGCGTCCAGACGCATGGGTCTAACATAACCCAACTTTACCAGATAATACATGGGAGGAGGAGGAGGAGGAGGTGTACGTAAGTGTTGATTGGGTTATGTGTCACTGTTTATGAAATATGGGCATCAACAGCGACCCCCAGCGATTTTCATGAATTCTGAAATGAGGTGTGATTTTTCCGTAGAGATCTGAATTGTTTCAGTGCTTTGTAATATTAAAATTTATGAGAGGAAGGTGGGGAGGAGAAGGAGAAGGGGAGAAATGTGGAGAGGGAGGAAGAAGGGGGAGAGAGGGGCGTGATTAAGGGAGAGTAAGAGGGAAGGGGAGTCGTGGAAGGGGGAAACGGGGCGGGGAAGATATTGGGTAGAAAGGTAGGGTGGTACTAGAGGTGAGGAGATGAAAAAGAAAGTGGGGATAGGGGAAGAGAGATGAGCAAGGAGGGGAAATAGCAGGAGAGGGGAAGAGAGAGAGAGATAGAGAGAGAGAGAGAGAGAGAGAGAGAGAGAGAGAGAGAGAGAGAGAGAGAGAGAGAGAGAGAGAGAGAGAGAGAGAGAGAGAGAGAGAGAGAGAGAGATGGAGAGGGAAGGAGAGATGGAGAGACCCAGGCTTAACCGAGTACCTTATCTAGTTGTTAACACACAGTGCATTAAAACTGAACACGTCTTTGGGGTCGGCCTCTGGATGGAATGGACTTGGTCTGAGGACCGGTTGCTGGAACACAGTCCGAGGTGGGTTGACCTCACGCTCCAAGATACGACTGAACCCAAAGACGCAATCAGCAATTTTACACAACTGAGCAAACCTAAAACTATATATTTTAGAATACTGATATTAATAAATATTGTACTTCTGTCGATAGCTAAGCCAGGAATAAGATAGGTTACGTTTTTTTATTTTGTTTTAAATCATTTGTATTTGCATGTTCGTGAGTACATTTAGAGAGCTGAGATTGAAACATCGGGAGAGAGCGAAACACTGCAGACGATGAGTCACAATAACGTGGCTGAAGATATGATGACCAGACCACACACCAGAAGATGAAGGGACGACGACGTTTCGGTCCTCCCTGGACCATTATCAAGTCGATTGTGACTTGATAATGGTTCAGGACGTCGTCCAGATCGTCGTCGACTCTTCATCCTCTGGTGTGTGTGGTCTGGTCATCAGAGCGAGGCACTGTTCGAGAAAAGTTCGAACGTAATCAGCTACGAGTCAGGTGTGAAGTGTTTGTCATTCATAAACAGGGAGCTTGCCATCTGGATTTACGAGCACTTGGACAATGTTTACGAGAACGAGCTGAAATGTTGACCATTACGCGACGAGGTAAGTCACATTGTTCTTCTCTGAGCCTAGAGTAGATCAGCCTACTTATATTCAATGCTTCAGGGTTTATATGAGCTTAAATGTTCGAAGCTTCGAATCTAGGCGAGCTTCATTAACTTCCAGCCTGCACTACACGTGCACCTAACTCATTCTAACCATGCTAACTAACTCTACTACAACCTACCTTAAAAAGGTCTAACCATGTACAAAAACCCAGCAAGTGCGGTAGCACAGTCGGATTCGTTATCGACTCACACTCGTGAATTCCGGTTTCGAACCCCTTGCATTTCCAATCACCCAATGCACCTGTTCACCTAGCTGTAAATAGGTACCCAGAAGATAGTCAGCTTCTTGTAGGGTTGCGTACTGGGAAAGGGTCAGAAATTCGATCCTGGGGGATGGGGGGGGGGAGGTACGTCGATATAAGCCTAACATGTATATACAACAATAAAATTAATTAAAAAATAAATTAAGACCTGGATTTATGAACAAAATCGTTAGCGTTTTGTTTAGAAAATTAATTATTCGAAAATCGTCTTGTACATGTTGACTTAATTAGTAGTTTGAGTTCATATGTAAAATTGTCATAAATAGTAGGCTATATGTATTTGCCTACAAACCAGAGAAGACGGTTGAAATACTAAAATAAAATGTAAGTATAGTATTGACCTTCTCATCCAGGCAACATCATCATTTATTTTATTTATTTATTTATTTATTTATTTATTTATTTATATACAAGAAGGTACATTGGGTTTGTGAGAATACATAGCATGGTATTCACAATCTTATAAACCCACTAGTACACGCAGCGTTTCGGGCAGGTCCTTAATCTAACAGATAATTTTAAGTAGGTAAATTCTAGGAGAATTAATAAAATGATAACTGATATATTGCAAGAAAAAAAATGAGATGAGAGAGATCAGATGATTATCCATTCGTACCCATTATGATATTCGTTCATATTAAAATAGTCATATTTAGATTAAAAAGATCACTGCTAATTTGTTTTGTTTTTTTTACTTCCTCAGCCTTTCTATTGAAATTGAAGGTTCTGTAGTTTTGTTATATCTTGACACGTTTTCTTTGACATATCTGTTGGAAGTTTAAAGAAAATTGTATTAATCACGAAGAATTTCAGGGGTAACGTAACTGAAAGCGAGCTACCTCACTTTTGGGTTACGCTATCTTCTATATGTTTAGAGATATCACTATTTACCATGCCATGCATCTAACAGTAGATTAGATTACGCTATCTTCTATATGTTTAGAGATATCACTATTTACCATGCCATGCATCTAACAGTAGATTAGATATATGAGTTTGGCTGGATATAAATAGAAGCTGCCATATATGGACCGATAGGCCTTGTGCAGTTTCCTCCGATTCTTATGTTCTTATTTTTAAATAACATTTATTACCTGAAAATCAAATACCCAACACAAGCTGTTACAACCAGATCAATAACCACATCACAACTGTAGCAACCACTACTGGGGCAGTCAGAACAACAAACAACCATAACATCTGCTGTAACCACAACTGGTAGGCCTAAAAATACTCACTAACAACCGCAATATCTGCACTATCATCCAATAAAATCAGCAGACTTCTAGATGTTACTACTGCTTGGCACAGACTCGGTTACAAGTATCTCTGGGAATTCTCATTATCTGCTGATGTAGACCTGACCAAATGTAAACTGTGTCAACAAAATTATTCGCACACCCTCCGTCACTATGTGATGGAGTGCGAAAAGATACGTGAATTCAGAGACAATTCTATAACAAATGTTTCAGAGATGTGTGAATATTTCGTGCAAAATGATCTACTACGAGAAATTTTAGCCAAATATCCCCAGTTTGCTAACTGTAGGAAGTAACTAATTGACTGTAACCTATCCACCGCTGCCCACTGGATGGGGGGCGGTGTGCAGGTCAAACATATCAATTGTGACACTAGCTCTCCACATGTCAGTTGCTTAGTTTAGAAACTGTACTTGTGGTCAGTTTCGAGCCCATTGACGATGTGACGATGTGTATTGAATTTTGTAACTAGCTCATCAAAATTGTAACTTGCTTAGCTAAATGAATTATGGGGTTCAGTCCCTGAGCCCATTATGTGCCTCTGTAACCCTTTCCACTACCGCCCACAAGATGGGTATGGGGTGCATAATAAATTAACTTAACTAACTGCAGTAACTACAGTTGGTAGGCCTAAAAATTCTTACAAACAACCGCAATACATGAACAACAACCACAGTGTTGTTGTTGTTGGACTTAACAACATCAACCACAGTGACAACAACAATATCTAGGGGAAACTACAAATCAATAGGCCTATCGCAACGGATTGTAGAAGTAGAAATTGATTACGTAATTGAATAACCCAACTTAGGGGTTTAAATAAATAGAAAAAGAGATTTGATAATAGGATCAATGTATCATATATGTTAATAACACACCCTTAGTTATCAGCGACTCAAGTGAACTTATGGACATTATTCATGAGCATCTTTCATAAAAATAACTCATCATAAAATACGACAAACAAAATATGCAAAATGTCATTGGTTCTTGATGCATTAATATAATCATAATTAATTTACAAGCTCCAGGTAAACAAAAATCAGATCAATGTGAATTTTGAAAAAAAAAAATACATTTAATGGAAAAGGTGCGTCGATGAAACGAGCGCATCTACCTGGCCTGGTGTCGTTTTTAATTAATAAATCACTTACTTCCGGTAATTAGAGATGTTCACTATATACAGGCGATGAGTCACAATAACGTGGCTGAAGAATGTTGACCAGACCACACACTAGAAGGTGAAGGGACGACGACGACGTTTCGATCGATCGACTTGAGAATGGTCCAGGACGGACCGAAACGTCGTCGTCCCTTCGTCTTCTAGTGTGTAGTCTGGTCAATGGATGTTCACTATGATACCTTCAATACATACTTCAGTCTTGGCTTGACCAGGCTGCGGCCGATCCCAGTATCAACCTGTCATCTAGCAACCGGTCCTCAGATAGCCCGTCCTCGCATACAAAGATCCAAGCTCGTTAATCCAGCCCCCAAACCCCCTTTTTATGAATGAAAGACGGTTTACACGCGACTCACAACTGATGACGTCCGAACACCAACCCGTCCTCGACTCAAGTCCATTACATCCAGCGGTCGACCCCACAGACGCATTCATAAATTTTAATATGCTGTTTATTCAAAACGGGAATTTTGTCAAGTATAAATTAATATTATAATATATTAGCATATTGTGCATATATAGGCATAGGTTAGGTTAGGTTAGGTGTTTAGGTTCTGTTGGCGATTATTTGTATTTGTAGTACGTGGGTGAAGCATTTATAGCGTTGTGATTCGAACAAAATTCGTCAGTGAAACACTTGTTCCGGATATGTTCGAACGTCAGCAGTTGTGAGTCAGCCCGTCCTCCAAACAAAGATCCAAAAGTGATTCCATGCACCCGCCAAACCCCCTGTTTATGAATGAAAAGCGGTTTACACACGACTCACAACTGCTGACGTTCGAACATATCCGGAACAAGTGCTTCACTGACGAATTGTGTTCGAATCACAACGCTATAAATGCTTCACCCACGTACTACAAATACAAATAATCGCCAACAGAACCTAAACACCTAACCTAACCTATCCTATGCCTATATATACACAATATGCTAATATATTATAATATTAATTTATACTTGCGAAAATTCCCGTTTTGAATGAACAGCATGTTAAAATTTATGAATGCGTCTGTGGGGTCGACCGCTGGGTGTAATGGACTTGAGTCGAGGACGGGTTGTGTGAGTCGTGTGTAAACCGCTTTTCATTCATAAACAGGGGGTTTGGCGGGTGCATGGAATCACTTTTGGATCTTTGTTTGGAGGACGGGCTGATTACAACATGATGGCGTTCGAACAGTGCTGAGCTCTCGTCCTCTGTTCGAAACGCACCCCTCTAAATTCTTCCCCTCTCGTACTGCAAATACAAATAACAGAACTTAAACACCTAACCTAACCTAATTTAGGCTTAAAATATACACCAAATTCTAATATATAATAATGTTAATTTATACATGCGGAAATACCGACTTTAAACAGTGAGTGTGTTACAATTCATGAATGCGTGTTTGGGGTCGTCCTGCTGCCTTGATGGGCTTACCACGAGGACGGAGTCCTTTGAAAAATATTTCAAACGTAACTACTGATCGAAAACAGTCATCGCTGTCATGTTAATAGATGCCTTCCTGCCTGTGTTTGCAGAGGAGGACGGTAAGTGCAGAGGAAGAATGCCATAAATTGCAAGAAGACTGGATAAATTATACTGATAGTTTAACAAGTGGCTATTGGCGTTCAATACCAATTTTTGTAATGTCATGTGGATGCGTACCACGGAGAGGAGTCCATATATAATTGGACAGGACACAGAACGAGACAGGAGACCTGAGAGTTGCCGCCGCATTTATCCTGACACTCCTGTTAATATCAATGGTGTTTGCAAGACTAATCTTGAGGTTATCTTGAGTTGATTTCGGGGCTTTTTTAGTGTCCCCGCGGCCCGGTCCTCGACCAGGCCTCCACCCCCAGGAAGCAGCCCGTGACAGCTGACTAACACCCAGGTACCTATTTTACTGCTAGGTAACAGGGGCATAGGGTGAAAGAAATTCTGCCCATCGTTTCTCGCTGGCGCCCAGGATCGAACCCGGGACCACAGGATCACAAGTCCAGTATGCTGTCTGCTCGGCCGACCAGCTCCCTCAATAAGCATAATGCTTATTGAGCATAATAAGCATAATGACTGCAAAATAACGAGTTATGAAAATTTACAAAAAAAACTGAATTTCACATTGTTGGAGGAGTGAAGGAAGAGTGCGGATATGATCACGACATACAAGATCCTGAGGCATATCAATAACACAGACAAAATATGAGTTGTTTAACATGACAGTGACATAGGCCTTTAAATGAAGTCCTTAAGTAGTCATAGTAATGACCAGATGATAAAATGACCAAGGGGTAAAATTTTGTGGAGGCAGACTCTGCTAGAGAAGGAACCCAAAAGCTAAGGCCCAACTCCCTCGAGCACTGCTAGGTAAGGACAAGCCCTCACAGGAGTCCGCTAATCAATAGAGGTTCAAGGTCTTGTTGCTCCCAAGTTTATGCTATGTTCTGTTAATTTACAATTGGCATGATAGATCGCTCTCTCGCTCTTGCTTTCTTCTCTCGCGCGAAAATTAATTACCTTTCCTAAAAAAAATCAGATTAAGAGTGATTTTTCCCCCCTAGAAGGCAGGGGAAGTAATTAGTACAGCTGTCTTTAAAACGAACAAAAAACCTCTGACGGAGTTAGAGGTTAAATTTGTATTTTCTAGCGTGTGCTGTTGGTCCGTGTGGTACTGTATTGCTTTCCTTATTCTCATGCACTCTTTCTTATATGGTTTGGTTTTGATCCTACTGAAGACCCCACTTTCCCCCCCCCCATCTCCAGTCCACCTCCCTCTCTACTTTAACAAATAAAAACATTTCCTTCCACCCCTTCTCCTTGCCCAACCACAAGAGCTGAACGGTAGAGTGACGGTCTCGCTTCATGCACGTCGGCGTTCAATCTCCGACCGTCCCATCCCAAATGCTATGCCTGATCCCTTCCAAGTGCTATATAGTCGTAATGGCTTGGCGCTTTCTTTGACAGTTTCCTTCCCATCCCCCCCTACCCCTAAAGAAACACCACTTCCATTCCCTTATACTATCCCCCCATATTTTACCCACCTCCCCCAAATCTCCCCCTTTTCACCATACCCCCCCCTCCCCGCCCCTTTGCAATCAGATATAAACGCTAGAGCAATTAAGCTCTTGCAACATGTCCTCACATCTCTATTAATCTTGGCTTCATAAATCACCATCGATTCGTTCAGTTTTTTGACGGCAAATTTCGCATTCCAATTGAGCCAGTGTTTGTTGTTGATGTTGTTGTTAATATTGTCCTTGTTGTTGTTGATGTTTAACAAGGCCGTCCCTTTATACCCCTACACCTGATTATGCCGTAGTATTGTAGTTATTGTTCGTTCGTTTATTGGGATTTAGATTGATTCCTGTATACCTGGTTGATACCTGGTTGATGGGGTTCTGGGAGTTCTTCTACTCCCCAAGCCCGGCCCAAGGCCAGACTTTTACTTGTGAGAGTTTGGTCCACCAGGCTGTTGCTTGGAGAGGCCCGCAGGCCCACATACCCACCACAGCCCGGTTGGTCCGGCAATCCTTGAAGGAAACAATCTAGTTTCAATCAATCTGTACTTAGACTAATTTTTGTAGCCTTTGCAGACTACGCAGATTCGTTACAGTGTTGCAGACAATCGTGCATGAGTTGAACAAGGATCAAGAATGTCAGCGCTTATTTCCTAGGCAGCATAAAATACGTCCGTACAAAGACTCAATAAAGCACGAGTCATTAGTGGACAGCAGCGACTGCTATTTGTGGACAGCAGCGGCTGCTGTTTGTGGACAGCAATGGGTGCTGTTTGTGGACAGCAATGGGTGCTGTTTGTGGACAGCAATGGCTGCTGTTTGTGGACAGCAATGGGTGCTGTTTGTGGACAGCAATGGCTGCTGTTTGTGGACAGCAATGGCTGCTGTTTGTGGACAGCAATGGGTGCTGTTTGTGGACAGCAATGGGTGCTGTTTGTGGACAGCAATGGCTGCTGTTTGTGGACAGCAATGGCTGCTGTTTGTGGACAGCAATGGCTGCTGTTTGTGGACAGCAATGGCTGTTGTTTGTGGACAGCAATGGCTGCTGTTTGTGGACAGCAATGGCTGTTGTTTGTGGACAGCAATGGGTGCTGTTTGTGGACAGCAATGGCTGCTGTTTGTGGACAGCAATGGGTGCTGTTTGTGGACAGCAATGGGTGCTGTTTGTGGACAGCAATGGCTGCTGTTTGTGGACAGCAATGGGTGCTGTTTGTGGACAGCAATGGCTGCTGTTTGTGGACAGCAATAACTGCTGTTTGTGGACAGCAATGGGTGCTGTTTGTGGACAGCAATGGGTGCTGTTTGTGGACAGCAATGGGTGCTGTTTGTGGACAGAAGTGTGTTTATTTGTGCACTATCTTCGAGGGGGGCCAGGGGGGGGGGGGGGACACAGAGTGCAACCTCCATAATGCCTGATGGTGTTTTGTTTCATACCTCCCGTTATAATAGTTTACTCCCCCTCCCCCTGCTTCATCCCTCTATAGTCTGCCTGTTTACTGTTCCTCACACTGTACACGCCTCTCTCTTTATCTACCCCTCTGTCCCCTAGCCCCTATCCGTGACTTTTACACCCCTGACTCTAGTCACTATAGTCCACTGCCACCTCTCCATCTCACACCCCCCTTCCGCTATCCACTATTCCCTTCCCCAACAGCAACCATCCTCCCCCCTTCCCTTCCCCCTGCCACTACCCCATAGGCCGCTATCCATCTCCCACTTTCCCTAAACCTCAGTCCAATGCCCCCTATCCATCTCCCGTCTTCTACAGTCACTATTCCTAGGTCCCTATCCACCTGTCAGCTAACGTGCACCAAGGGACTATATTTATAAAAGCTCAGTCGATTAAGGCAGTGTCTGGGATGCTCCCGGACGCAGGTTCGAATCCTCGTCACGGCCCTTGTGGATTTGTTCATTTGATGCATCACGTTAGTGTGATCTCTGTGTGTGACTATATATATATACTTTGCATTATAAAATCAATAAAATCTTACATAAACATAACATACCTATGTAAATTTATTTACGTTCAATATGTAGAAACTTCAATGGTTTCTCGAATTACATTTTACAGCAGTTCTTTCAATGGGGGCTCGAAGCCAAGCCATCGGAGTGGAACCTCAGAGCAATATCCAGTCAGCCAGCCATTGGGGTCTAATAGAAGATCGTTCTATCTACACCTCATTACTCTCGTGTAAGCCAAACGAGCAGAGACTCTGTCTTTGCAGACTATGTACAAATGCCTAAATATGATAGATACCTGGTTGATACCTGGTTGATACCTGGTTGATACCTGGTTGATACCTGGTTGATACCTGGTTCTGATAGGAGATCAGAACAGCCACCCAGGTATAAGCAGTGTTAGAAATATACTCTAGCAAGGCATTAGTTGCAAAAATTGCCACTGATTTTTGCAAGTGATTCGTTGCAGTGGCAATCAAGATGTGTTGATGTATTGGCAGCAAGTCACTGTTAGCAGTCTGGCCTTCTTATTTTTAACAGTTAACTGGGGTGAGATCCTTTGATGGGAGGTTGGTATCTATGTTAAGCTCGTCTCCCTGAAAATTACCTCACACTAGACTAGAGTGAGGGAAGGGTTGCCTCACACTAGACTAGAGTGAGGGAAGGGTTGCCTCACACTAGACCAGAGTGAGGGAAGGGTTGCCTCACACTAGACCAGAGTGAGGGAAGGGTTGCCTCACACTAGAGCAGAGTGAGGGGAGGGTTGCCTCACACTTGACCAGAGTGAGGGAAGGGTTGCCTCACACTAGACCAGAGTGAGGGAAGGGTTGCCTCACACTAGACTAGAGTGAGGGGAAGGGTTGCCTCACACAAGACCAGAGTGAGGGAAGGGTTGCCTCACACTAGACCAGAGTGAGGGAAGGGTTGCCTCACACTAGACCAGAGTGAGGGAAGGGTTGCCTCACTAGACTAGAGTGAGGGAAGGGTTGCCTCACACTAGACTAGAGTGAGGGAAGGGTTGCCTCACACTAGACCAAAGTGAGGGAAGGGTTGCCTCACACTAGACCAGAGTGAGGGAAGGGTTGCCTCACACTAGACTAGAGTGAGGGAAGGGTTGCCTCACACTAGACCAGAGTGAGGGAAGGGTTGCCTCACACTAGACCAGAGTGAGGGAAGGGTTGCCTCACACTAGAGCAGAGTGAGGGGAGGGTTGCCTCACATTAGACCAGAGTGAGGGGAAGGGTTGCCTCACACTAGACCAGAGTGAGGGAAGGGTTGCCTCACATTAGACCAGAGTGAGGGGAAGGGTTGCCTCACACTAGACCAGAGTGAGGGAAGGGTTGCCTCACACTAGACCAGAGTGAGGGAAGGGTTGCCTCACACTAGACCAGAGTGAGGGGAGGGTTGCCTCACACTAGACCAGAGTGAGGGGAGGGTTGCCTCACACTAGACCAGAGTGAAAGGAAGGGTTGCCTCACACTAGTGAGGGAGAACAAAGTCTTGTCATCTATCTTACTAATGTACCAGAGTTGCCAAACAAAATATTTGATCTGGTAATTAATGATTGGTCTTTGGTGTTCTTGACGTCTGGGCGAAATTTTCTTCCTCATCTATTACTTGTCTCTCTCTCTCTCTCTCATCTCTCTCTCTCTCTCTCTCTCTCCTCTCTCTCTCTCTCTCTCTCTCTCTCTCTCTCTCTCTCTCTCTCTCTCTCTGTCCTTCTCAACCATCTTCTTCCTTCTGTCAGGTATCTATCTTCCTCATGACCCTGTTTTCCGTCTCTCTGCACCTGTCATCCATCTTCTTCCTGCCCCGCCCCCCCCCCCCTGTTTTCTTCAGACTACTGTCAACCATCTTACTGACTCCCGTCTCTCCCCCTGTCAGCCATCTACCTGTCTCTAATAGCTATTTTCTTCTTGCTTCTTTCAGATATCATCTTCCTAACCCGTGTCTCCTGTCTCCTCTCTTTCGCTCTGTTGACTATCCTCTCTCTTCCTCTGGCGAAAATCTTCTCTCTTTCCCTTCCATCTGTCTTTTTCATGGCTCTTTCATCCGTCTCACAAAAATGCTCTCTTAAAATATCTTCCAACCCCTTTCCGTGTATCTCCCATTATTCCCCCATGTTTTAAATGGGGGAATATTTATTTTATGGCGAAATGGGGAATTTAATTTTATTATCTTCTTCTCCTTACGTCTTCCCTATCTGACCTACGTTTCGTCTCTCTTCCCCCATGCCTCCTTTCTCTTACCGTTGTCTCCCCTCGCTTACCCATATCATCTCCCTCCCTCCCCCTCACTGTTCCAGTAAGCCGAAGATCTCACGAGGGCGCAGCATCATTCATCTCCGTCAAAGCACTCTTCAAGGAGTTACTGATGTGTGTTATTCATCAGTGTTCATGTGAGTGTATAACAGAGAGAGAGAGAGAGAGAGAGAGAGAGAGAGAGAGAGAGAGAGAGAGAGAGAGAGAGAGAGAGAGAGAGAGAGAGAGAGAGAGAGAGAGAGAGAGAGATAGAGAGAGAGAGAGAGAGAGAGATAGAGAGAGAGAGAGAGAGAGAGAGAGAGAGAGAGAGAGAGAGAGAGAGAGAGAGAGAGAGAGAGAGAGAGAGAGAGAGAGAGAGAGAGAGAGAGAGAGAGAGAGAGAGAGAGAGATTAAACACAAATATCTTTTTTTCTAATTTTATTGATTGTAACTATGTTCAGATTACTTCCAGTGTCTACAAAGGTTCTTTTTTTATTCCATCATTGACTCTTAATCTCTCTCTCTTAGCCTTTTGACTCCAGGAATGGAATCAAAATTAGGGACATTAGCATCATTCTCTCAGAAACTACGTTCATCACTCTATTCTTAAGACGTCACAAGCGACATAAAAAACATCTTATATCAAGAAACTGAATCATGTACCTCAATTTCTTTCCTGTTGCTGAAGGAAATTACGATGTCCTTTATGATCTGGGGTTTGAGGAGAGGCCATTAAATATACTTAAGCGAAGAATAGTGCTTTCTGGTAGCACTGAGAAAGTGATAGTGAAGCCATTTTTAAATACTCTCTGTCGTGTATAATGTCCATGAATATGGAGATTGTATTTTAAGTGGTAGGCAGAGGAAGAGGAGGAAGAGAAGAGGACTTGGGCGCTCACCGTCAACTTTACAGGAACATACTTTTAAGAGGACCGGGTGATACGAAACAAAGTTTAGAGTGTGACATTATTTTCAGGCGGGTTTACAGGCAAAATATTAATGTGGTCTCACCAACACATATATATAAATTTGAATTGTCTTCATTATATAATACCTAAAATTATATACATTTTTATAGCCAAGACTAGCATGACAACCATGCCTAGCTAACCTAAACAAAAACTTGGTCGGACAGGTAAAGCTAGTTCGAATATATATATATATATATATATATATATATATATATATATATATATATATATATATATATATATATATATATATATATATATATATTGATAACATTAATTACTATGCTGGGAGGATATCCGGCGGTGCTCGGGTCGACCCAAAATATACCCAAAGTAGATATTCCACGAGATGATGGGGGGGGGGGTGATGAGAGATGGTTACCTTTAACATTAAATATGTATATGTATACAAAATATAAATGAAAAGAAGAGTACTCATCATTCACGTTCACAGCATCCATGACTGTAACGAGCACTTGGGATAAACCATAGCAATAATATGTATTACCTAGTAGTGGAAGCATTGCGTTTATTGGATATTATTAAATATATGACTACCATTGGTCGGGGAAGCTGGGCTTGAGGCCAGAGGCTCGTTCCTCTTCCCCAGGAAAGGAAATCCTCCCGTTGAGAGAAGTGTATTAATCCTATGGATGAGCGCACTGTAAGCGTCCTACCAAAGTGGGGAGATAAATAATCCTAGAGTTGAGCTGAGTGTAGGAACGCTCCCATTATGGTTCGATTAGCAACGCCTCTCACTGAGCACAGAGCTCCCTCCCCTCTGTTCTCACCCCCATCCCCTAGCTCATCCCCCATCCTCCCCCTTGGTAGGATGGGGGTGCAGGAGCAGTCGGGTTACGATACACAAGGTGATGGTAATGTTTGATGCGATGGCCATCCCTGCGTGCAGAATTCAGCACTCTACTATGATGATTTGTTCAAGGTGTGTGTGTGTGTATGTGTGTGTGGGTACTCACCAAATTGTGCTTGCGGGGGTTGAGCTCTGGCTCTTTGGTCCCGCCTCTCAACTGTCAATCAACAGATGTACACAGCCTACTGGGCTCTATCATATCTATATATAAAACTGTGCATGGAGTCAGTCTCCACCACATCACTGCCTAATGCATTCCATCTGTTAACTTCTCTGACACTGAAAAAGTTCTTTGTGTGTGTATTAAGGTTTCCTATGGTCATTTACATATATATTCTGCGAGAAAATTTCCCGCACAGTCAATATCGAACCCGGAGGAAGGGAAGTAAGTAGTGGTCGTTGGAATTCTATGAAAACCGCCACAGCGAAACTTTCGAATAAGAAGCTGGTTTCTTCCCGTGAGACTTTGGTGGCAGATGTGAGTTTTGACTTAGACTCACTTAAGAATTTAAGAGCATTATTTCCCCATGGGACAAAAGTTTCTGATCCTGTTAGCGAGCAGAGATATTGGACTTCATGACTCCCTTACCAGACACTCGTTGTTCTTACTTTTGTGAGTATTGTGTCCTTACCTTGTGGTGATTTCGGGGCTCAACGTCCCCGCGGCCCGGTCCTCGACCAAACCTTCTGTACTCTATAGTTGTACACTATATTTCCTGTAGCGTTGCACGTATATTATATTTTTTTAAGTTTGATGCTAGTTCCTGTGGTCTAGTATTCCACGACGACGACGCTGAGTGGTGATCGTATGTCTTAAGTACCAAGTATCGTATCTTAAGACGTTGACCGCTAGTTATCGTGCTTCTGCCAACACTCTGCTCGTCAGTGTCGGAGAGGAACTTAAGTGATAGGAAATCTTGATGCGATGAGTTTCTCTCGAGTAGGGTGCTCCTAGCTGTCGGCCTCAAACTGTTAGTCTTCAGCTGTCAGCCTACAGCTGCCAGGAGATCGGGATTTCAGCCAGCAGCTGGCAGATCAAAGGCGGCAGCTTCCACTTATGAGGTGAGCAGTGTGTCAGCCTCCAGCTGTCAAGAGATAAGGGTATCAGCCTCCAGTTGTCAAGGGATAAGGGTGTCAGTCTCCAACTGTCAAGAGATAAGGGTGTCAGCCTCCATCGGTCAAGAGATGAGGGTGTCAGCCTCCAGCTGTCAAGAGATGAGGGTGTCAGCCTCCAGCTGTCAATAGATAAGGGTGTTAGCCTCCAGCTGTCAAGAGATAAGGGTGTCAGCCTCCAACTGTAAGGGAATCATGGTGTCTCCCTCCCGCTGTTAGCAGATAAAGGCATCAGCTTCCAGCTTTTGAGAGTTACCCTTTTTCTTGGACAGTAGAACGACGGTGTTGCTTCATGCAGGCCGGCGTTCATTCCCCGACCGTCCAATTGGTTGGGCACCATTCCTTCCCACCGTCCCATCCCAAATCCTTATCCTGACCCCTTCCCAATGCTACATAGTCGTAATTCCCTTCCCTTCTACATAGTCGTCATTCCCTTCCCTTATTATCTCCATTTTGCGCTTTATCGATTCATTTATTTGCCCGTCCTGTCAGCCCTCAGGCTGACAGGACGAAGAGGGCTTTTTAGGAGGGTATAGGAAGTGGTTGCCAACCCTCCATGACATGAAGGGCGCACTATACAACCCTTCATTAACGTGGCGGAACGGCACTGAATACCCAGGAGAGTCAGCCTCTGGAGGAGCGTGTTAATGTGCCGCTGCAGAACCTGGTGATGAACATATCATCAAGGGAACATATGATGAGGCTTAGGAGCTCGCATGATTACTGCCTCGCCTCCCTACGGGGCTTTAAACTAGTCGTTTTAATTAACAACTTTGTATGCAAGAAGGCTTGTGCTTAAATAAAAGTAAAATGCTGTAAGCTGGTAATATATGGCTGTGGTTTTTCAATACGGTTAATCTTCGTTTTTATAATAACTTGACCCAGGTGATATAGGAAAATGCAAATCGATAAATGCAACATGCGAAACAAAAGCATTTCAGTAATCACCATTTTATACATTTTGTTCAAGAAACAGAGGATAGTAGGGGCATTGATATGAATGGCAAAGGTCATAGAAAAATATTATGGTGGAATTATGTGAAACTGAATAAGAACTAGCTAGGTATTGACTCATTAATTAACATGACAGACACAAAGGCTTATTTGCCTTTGACAAACACAAATGGCATAATCTTATGCCATTTAAAGGCATAAGAGGCACTCAGAGGCATTAGAAACCATTCGAGACAGACTGCAGATTAGTTAAAAGGGCATCGCTTAGATCAGGTGAACCATAGGTCAGGTGAACCACAGGTCAGGTGAACCAAATGTCAGGTGAACCAAAGGTCAGGTGAACCATAGGTCAGGTGAACCACAGGTCAGGTGAACCACAGGTCAGGTGAACCACAGGTCAGGTGAACCATAGGTCAGGTGAACCACAGGTCAGGTGAACCATAGGTCAGGTGAACCACAGGTCAGGTGAACCAAGGGTCAGGTGAACCACAAGTCAGGTGAACCACAGGTCAGGTGAACCACAAGTCAGGTGAACCACAGGTCAGGTGAACCACAGGTCAGGTGAACCAAGCCACCTGAACCACAGTAGTGAGGCATCAACTACGACCAAAAAGCTGATGAGAACTACGAGAATTGAAGACCAAACGTAAGGTACATATATATATATATATATATATATATATATATATATATATATATATATATATATATATATATATATATATATAATATATATATATATATATATATATATATATATATAATATATATATATATATATATATATATATATATATATATATATATATATATATATATATATATATATATATATATATCAGACTGTGGCTGTTTATACATTGCAGCGATGTTTATGAGCCTGTCTGTCCATATGTGTACATGTGTGCATCTGAGAGTGTGTCCGTGTGTGTGTGTGTATCTCTGTGCGTCGTTCGTGAATGGATCTGAGTGTGAAAGTGAATGCGTCCGTGTGTACATACATCTCTGTATACTCGTTTCAGGATTTTGGCCAATACATATCTCTGAAATCATTTAAGCTAATTTAATGCAAATTGCTAGTCTAATCACCTGCAATACAATTTAGGCCTGACCCGAGTTTGGCGAGTTTAGCCAGGAGATGACTGGCTGATTTCCATAACTGTACCGTGTACCGGTAGACTCATTACTGTATTGAGTACCGTGTACCGTGTACCGGTAGACTCATTACTGTACCGTGTACCGGTAGACTCATTACTGTACCGTGTACCGTGTACGGTAGACTCATTACTGTACCGTGTACGGTAGACTCATTACTGTACCGTGTACCGGTAGACTCATTATTGTATTGTGTACCGTGTACCGGTAGACTCATTACTGTACCGTGTACCGTGTACCGGTAGACTCATTACTGTACCGTGTATCGTGTACGGAAGACTCATTACTGTACCGTGTATCGTGTACCGTGTACCGGTAGACTCATTACTGTACCGTGTACCGGTAGACCCAGAACTGGTTCACTTTCCGTTGTAATAACAGTTTACTGAAATGTTATGGAAGTTCAACCGACGCTTCATAGCGACGGATCATAAGTCTGTTTTTTTTTCTGTTTTTAGCTTAGCTTGAATATTATTGCGTGATGTTTGTCATTTGTTATATTTAGAACGAGTAGAAATAAAGTTTGTAATAATTTTTTATAGCTTATTAGCGACCTTTATTTTGGGGTAGTTTGAGTAGGACAGGTTAGTTCTGCTTGTATATTACTAAGTAAATAATGTAAGTTATTAGAGTGAGTACATATGTGGTGTTGTGTTGGTACACATGTGCGTTGTGTGGTGTCAGCTTGGGTGGAGTTACACGAGGAGAGCGTAAATGTTCGCTGAAATAAAAAGCTGCAGCAGCAGCAACAGCAGAAGCAGCATCAGCAGCAGCAGCAACAGCAGCAGCAGCATGAGCAGCAGCAGCAGCATGAGCAGCAGCATGAGCAACAGAAGCAGCAGCAGCAACAGCAGCATGAGCAGCAGCAGTTGCATGAGCAGCAGCTGCAGCATGAGCAGCAGCATGAACAGCAGCAGCAGCAGCAGCAACAACAACAGCATGAGCAGCAGCAGTAACATGAGCAGCAGCAGCAGCAGCAACAACAACAAGAGCATGATCAGCAGCAGTAGCATGAGCAGCAGCAGCAGCATGAGCAGCAGCAGCAGCAGCATGAGTAGCAGCAGCAGCATGAGCAGCAGCATGAGCAGCAGCAGCAACAACAACAACAGCATGAGCAGCAGCAGTAACATGAGCAGCAGCAGCAGCAACAACAACAAGAGCATGATCAGCAGCAGTAACATGAGCAACAGCAGCAGTAGCATGAGCAGCAGCAGCAGCAGCAGCAGCAGCAGCATCAGCAGCAGCAGCAGCAGCAGCCGCCGCCTGAGAGGAGGAAGGTTTAGCAGGCCAGCCAGTCCCACAGCGGCGCTACACACGTCAACACACACACACACACCCGCCTCATCTGACCGCCACTCCTGCACTCCAGTGAAGACGTGCGCTCCCTCACTACCTCACACACACACATTGTTTACCGATAAAGTGAGTGCGCACTCTTGCGGAGAAACACCCCATTCATCAGGCATCGTCAGACAAAACATACAACCGTGAAACTTAAAGTTCCCGCTATCAACAAACTTTATCCGGTAGATAACCGGTATTAGGACGTCCGTATGAGGTTGAACTTGATATGTTTCTGTTGAACTTGAACTCTGGAAGTGCGTGGAGGCGCTTGAGGTGAAGTGAAGTGATCTTCCTTGCAACACTTACTGCACCACCGTGACGGTATTACCCCTCTCCGGGTGAAAACATTTACTGCAAAATTGCAAAAATTGCAAACAGCAACGCAATATTGACGTTTCCTGGGACTACATGCGTATCCGTGGGTTCAATGCGTTGTATCGGTGCGTGCGCTTACGGTTCGCTTATTGCACTTTAAATGGGACGCTTTTCAAGTTGTGAGAACTGGCGTTTTTAAGCTGCAAAAAATTTAATTGGTGTCATAGATGAGAATGCACTTTTCTTGTTCATTTATGTGGATAAGTTATTATGATCATAGTGGATATACTCGAGGTGCCTTTTCTCTTTGTTAGTTAGTGTATATGTGTTTGAAAAAAAGAGATATGCTGTATATCGTCTTGTCAAACTATATAAATTTCATACAAATAAATTTCATACATATAAATTTCATAGATTTATAGGCTTTCTATAGTAAATGTGTGTGTGTGTGTGTGTGTGTGTGTGTGTGTGTGTGTGTGTGTGTGTGTGTGTGTGTGTGTGTGTGTGTGTGTGTGTGTGTGTGTATGTGTGTGTGTGTGTGTGTGTGTGTGTGTGTGTGTGTGTGTGTGTGTGTGTGTGTGTGTGTGTGTGTGTGTGTGTGTGTGTGTGTGTGTGTTTGTGTGTGTGTGTGTGCGCGCATGCGCAGGAGTGTACTTATCTATGCGAACTTACCTATAAGTGGAAGGTGAACAAGCTCCTGGACTAACATTCCCGCCCCACCTGACTTGTCACTGGTGGCCACCAGCCGTGCCCTGACGTCCTTGTCTGTCTCCTCTTGGTTACTGGTGGCCTCCAGCCGTGCCCTGACGCCCTTGTCTCTGTCTCCTCTTGGTTACTGGTGGCCTCCAGCCGTGCCCTGACGCCCTTGTCTCTGCCTCCTCTTGGTTACTGGTGGCCTCCAGCCGTGCCCTGACGTCCTTGTCTGTCTCCTCTTGGTTACTGGTGGCCTCCAGCCGTGCCCTGACGCCCTTGTCTCTGTCTCCTCTTGGTTACTGGTGGCCCGCAGCCGTGCCCTGACGCCCTTGTCTCTGCCTCCTCTTGGTTACTGGTGGCCTCCAGCCGTGCCCTGACGCCCTTGTCTCTGCCTCCTCTTGGTTACTGGTGGCCCGCAGCCGTGCCCTGACGCCCTTGTCTCTGCCTCCTCTTGGTTACTGGTGGCCCGCAGCCGTGCCCTGACGCCCTTGTCTCTGCCTCCTCTTGGTTACTGGTGGCCCGCAGCCGTGCCCTGACGCGCTTGTCTCTGCCTCCTCTTGGTTACTGGTGGCCCGCAGCCGTGCCCTGACGCCCTTGTCTCTGCCTCCTCTTGGTTACTGGTGGCCCGCAGCCGTGCCCTGACGCCCTTGTCTCTGCCTCCTCTTGGTTACTGGTGGCCTCCAGCCGTGCCCTGACGCCCTTGTCTCTGCCTCCTCTTGGTTACTGGTGGCCTCCAGCCGTGCCCTGACGCCCTTGTCTCTGCCTCCTCTTGGTTACTGGTGGCCCGCAGCCGTGCCCTGACGCCCTTGTCTCTGCCTCCTCTTGGTTACTGGTGGCCTCCAGCCGTGCCCTGACGCCCTTGTCTCTGTCTCCTCTTGGTTACTGGTGGCCCGCAGCCGTGCCCTGACGCCCTTGTCCTGTTTTGTCTTGCTATTGTGTGTACTTTGTATTGTAGAGACGTATGGCTGAAAGAGGAAAGAGGAGAAAGAGGAAAGAGTGACACTATCTGTTAGTGTCACTCACCAGAGGCACTTAACACTCACCCCCTAGTATTGTCACTCACCAGAGGCACTTAAAACTAAGTCATGGCAGTGCCACTCCACAGAAGTACTTCAACAGATCTGTCACTCAATAGCCTTGGTAGTGTCAGCTGTGTTGTTAGTGCCATAAAAGTGTCTTGACATATATTGAGTTATGTAAACATATTGTTTACACTGAGGAGCTAAGATAAACAAAAACACAAAACACCTTATATATATTTTCACATGGAAAACCTGGTTAGAAAACCTCCATTTTTACGACTAAAAACTCTAATATTGTACAAAAATATATATATACTTGTGTTCTTTTTGTTTAAATTTGTAAATAGTAATTTTAATTTTCAACCAAATTTTCGTTTATGACTATTGTCCGTTCCGTTCCGTTTATGAAATTTCCGTTTATATTGCCCTCTATAAACCCTGGATGAGCAGCCCTCAGCTCGCATTCATTATATTCTCTGTCAGAAGTCATCATACACGCTTCACGTCCTTCGTCGTAATGAAAAGTGACTACGTGTCTTCTATATGAAGGCCACTCTGTTGAAGGTGTGAGGGACGGCCAAAGGCGGCACAGGGAGAACCCCCAGGCAATATGCATCACAAAGAGGCCACTGGGACAAAGCGACTCCTGGATATGTTGTGAAGAGTTGGTTGTAATTTGGTTTTCATGTTGATTTCTATATTGCGCAATTTAATGTGACCGAATGAAGTCGTGCGTCCGATTATTGCGTCTCTCTCTCTCTCTCTCTCTCTCTCTCTCTCTCTCTCTCTCTCTCTCTCTCTCTCTCTCTCTCTCTCTCTCTCTCTCTCTCTCTCTCTCTCTCTCTCTCTCTCTCTCTCTGTCTCTCTCTTTCTCTCTCAGCGGATGTTTCAGTTTGAGGCAGTTACCGCGTTATCCGCGTTGTTTAATGTAGCACTACATATTGCTGTGTTCTAAATGCTAAATGCTGTTCTAAATGCTGTGTTCTAAATACTGTTCTAAATGCAATAGTGTCTATAAGAGTTGCATAGTAAGTTGTGTGTGTATATTCACCTAGATGGACATAACCAGGTTTTATTCCTATCATATTTTAAACTCTTTGATGAGTCAGCATTGACAACTTTTTAATGTGATTTATTAATCTAATTTTACGACGAAGAAGTTAAAAGAAAAGATATCTTTGTAAATCATTTGTGTCTCTAGTTATTATTTTTGTTTCCTCGTTCAGTTGTTCCTCACTTTAAACATATCTTGGTATATATTCTTGGTCAGTCACTTCTTGAAACTTTTATGTCGTTGTCATGTCTCCCCTGTTCCTTCTTTCCGTCAGTATGATGAGGTCCACTTCCGTCTGTGTTTCCTCACAGCTCAGTCCCCACAGCCAAGATTCCATGCCCGGGAAGAATTCTAAAGACTGCCTTTCGGAAGTATCCTTTTCTCGAGTTAAATTTGTGGTTATGTCTTCTCCTAAATCGTTCTCCTTTTTCTGTTGGAGGAACCTGCGTCCACTCCATTCTCAAGTTATTTCAGGGCTTTCTTATTCCTGTGTCTGTTCTCATAACTCGTAATTTGTCTTAGCAGAGGTTAAATATTCTATTTTAATGCTGTATGTGTATTGTCGTTGATACCTGGTTGATGGGGTTCTGGGAGTTCTTCTACTCCCCAAGCCCGGCCCGAGGCCGGGCTTCCTTGTCGTATATCGCCATGCATCACAATCGTCTTGTATTCTGATTTTCTCCCGTTCGTTTTGAAGTATCAGAAGAAGTCAGATATTGCGGCTGTCCCAATGTGGATTTTAACCTCTTTAAGGGAGCCGGTCGGCCGAGCGGACAGCACGCTGGACTTGTGATCCTGTGGTCCTGGGTTCGATCCTAGGCGCCGGCGAGAAACAATGGGTAGAGTTTCTTTCACCCTATGCTCCTGTTACCTAGCAGTAAAATAGGTACCTGGGTGTTAGTCAGCTGTCACGGGCTGCTACCTGGGGGTGGAGGCCTGGTCGAGGACCGGGCCGCGGGGACACTAAAGCCCCGAAATCATCTCAAGATAACCTCTCCTGATATTGTTGGTTACTACTGCGTGCCTCCTTCACCTGCATTTCTTTATTTAATTCTATTCCAAATATTAGTTTAATTCTCGCTTTCTTCTCTCCTTTGGTTCATCGTGTTGTGCCTTGTAGTAGTTACTCACATATTTTTTCTTATTGATTTAATTTTTCTTTCTTTTATCTGTTTTAATTTCTGTTTGTGTAGTCACTTCTGGTACTGTTTATGTTCGTTGACTATCTCCCTGTGTGTGGATGGTAGAGCGACGGTCTCGCTTCATGCAGGTCGGCGTTCAGTCCTCGACCGTCCAAGTGGATGGGCTGCATTCCTTTTCCTCCGTCATATCCCAAATCCTTATTCTGGCCCCTTCCCAGTGCTATGTAGTTGTAAAGGTTTGGTTCTTACCCTTACAAATTCTTTCCTTCCTTCCTTGCTTCCTTTCTTCCTTCCCTGTGTGTGTGTGTGTGTGTGCGTGTGTGTGTGTGTGTGTGTGTGTGTGTGTGTGTGTGTGTGTGTGTGTGTGTGTGTGTGTGTGTGTGTGTGTGTGTGTGTGTGTGTGTATTTTATTAGGGTATACACGCGTATAAACTACTAGATCTGATCTGACTTGAGACAAGTATTGAAATAAAGTAAAGAAACATTGAAGATATAAAAAAGTTACCTCATCGTCCAAATCCCCCCCCCCCCCCCCCCCCCCCCCAACAACATAAAGCAAAAAAAAGAGGCTCTCCAAGAACCCGGAATCTTGCCACACACAAGACCCAAGTACGAGCAGGAGACGACGACACATAAACAAAAACAGCAATTTGACTCTGGCTTTATAAAAACTTTTAACAGACTACTTAGGAAACCACAACCCTCCCGCCGCCTCGTCCAAGATTACGTGAGGTAGGAGAGGTCGAGAGAGAGATCTCTTAAACGTTGTGCTAAGGCACGAGTCAGTACTGGAAATCATCGCCTGGGCAAAGCAGTTCTACGCTCTCTCTCTCTCTCTCTCTCTCTCTACCATGGACCCGGGCAAGATTTTCCAGATTATCACTAACAGCACCCTGCTTGGTGAGTACATTGATGTTTGAGTGCATGTTGGCTGTCATCAACATAGCCCTGCTTGGTGAGTACATTGATGTTTGAGTGCATGTTGGCTGTCATCAACATAGCCCTGCTTGGTGAGTACATTGATGTTTGAGTGCATGTTGGCTGTCATCAACATAGCCCTGCTTGGTGAGTACATTGATGTTTGAGTGCATGTTGGCTGTCATCAACATAGCCCTGCTTGGTGAGTACATTGATGTTTGAGTGCATGTTGGCTGTCATCAACATAGCCCTGCTTGGTGAGTACATTGATGTTTGAATGCATGTTGGGTGTCATCAACAGCGCTCTGCTTGGTGAGTACACTGATGTTTGAGTGCATGTTGGCTGTCATCAACATAGCCCTGCTTGGTGAGTACACTGATGTTTGAGTGCATGTTGGCTGTCATCAACATAGCCCTGCTTGGTGAGTACATTGATGTTTGAGTGCATGTTGGGTGTCATGAACAGCGCTCTGCTTGGTGAGTACATTGATGTTTGAGTGCATGTTGGCTGTCATCAACAGAGCCCTGCCTGGTGAGTACACTGATGTTTGAGTGCATGTTGGGTGTCATCAACAGAGCCCTGCTTGGTGAGTACATTGATGTTGAAGTGCACTCAGCGTTTGTTTTGTTACAAAATCACGTATATTCCATTGACAGATTTTTCAGTACAAGAGAACGATCCTGAACTTGCTCATAAAACACAAGTGGTAATTAGATTTGGATAGTACATACAGCAAATTACAGGAACACACACACACACACACACACACACACACACACACACACACACACACACACATTTATATCACCCATCTTTTCAGAGAAGTGGACAGCACTCGGGATTCGAGGTCCAAAGAGCCCCGAGTTCGAGCAGGGACTCCGGAAGAAAGTAAAGAACTACATTAACGAGATGTATACGAGCTCCCTAAATGCCATACAAGATATCCCGTCAGATATTGAGATATTAAAGGAGTCAGCGGAAACATTGCGCAGTTCCCTTATTTTAATTTACATCTTATTACCTAATTGTCTCACTCCTTTCACCTTAGTGTCTCTCTTCTGTCACTTCAGTGGCTCGCTTCTGTCACCTTCGTTGTCTCCCTCCTGTCACCTTCGTGTCTACCTCCTTTCACCTCTCTCTCTCTCTCTCTCTCTCTCCTGTCACCTCCGTGTCTACCTCCTGTCACCTTAGTGTCTCCCTTCTGTCACCTTAATGTCTCCCTCCTGTCACCTCCGTGTCTACCTCCTTTCACCTCTCTCTCTCTCTCTCTCTCTCTCTCTCTCCTGTCACCTCCGTGTCTACCTCCTGTCACCTTAGTGTCTCCCTTCTGTCACCTCAATGTCTCCCTCCTGTCACCTCCGTGTCTCCCTCCCGTCACCTCCGTGTCTCCCTCCCGTCACCTCCGTGTCTCCCTCCCGTCACCTCCGTGTCTCCCTCCTGTCACCTCCGTGTCTCCCTCCCGTCACCTCCGTGTCTCCTGTAACACAAGTTGTCTAGCGATGCAGAATACCAAATTTACACCACCAGCTGGTGCTTGTCCGCCGGCAGCTGGTGTCCGGTTAGCGAGTCGTACGTGCGTGTGCGTGCGTGTGCGTGCGTGTGCGTGCGTGTGCGTAGTGTGCCCACGTGGTTCAGCTTGCGCGGGGGAAAGGGGGGGAGAGTATCAGCTCTTGGGACCCGCCTTTCAACCATAAACCAAATGGTGAATAATGGTGAATACCGTGCACTGAGGACCATTTTATACAGATATTCACGAGTGTTTCTACGACACAGTGTTCTATCTACGACACTGGTGCCTTCTTTCCCTACTCTTACGTAAGAACATAAAAACCTAAGAATAGATGAACCTACAGTGGACAAGAATGGAAGGAAGAAGATGGGATATCAGAAAGAGAACTACCAGAGGGATCAGAGAGTTTCTCTGGAGAGCGAATAGAGGAGAGAAGAATACCGAAGCAAAACTGGAAAGAAAATAGTAATAAAAAAGTGTATAGAAATATGGGAGAAATTCACTGCGGGTCAAGAAGCACCTGGATCACAGAATAACAGGACCACAAGCTGCAAAATAACGAGGAATGTGTATGTAAAAACAAGAAAAAAAGGACAGGAAACATTATTGAAAATGACAAGCACACACAAACACACACACACACACACACACACACACACACACACACACACACACACACACACACACACACACACACACACACACACACACACACAAACACACACACACACACACACATACACAATCACATACCGCTTTGCTACTCATAGAGCAGGAACTGAGGACTAATAACTCGAGTTAACAGTTTCCTGTTGGTGGACTAAGACTGGCCGTCTCCAGCCGGCCTCCCCCGAGTGTGTATACACTTGTCACACAACTTTGTATGTCCTCCTACACCCTGTGTGAGAGGACTAATGTTGGACTTCTGTCCAAGGAACTTAGGGTGTGGCGGAGAAGTTCTTCGGTCTCCGAGGAGCTCTGCTCTCTGATTATATATATATATATATATATATATATATATATATATATATATATATATATATATATATATATATATATATATATATATATATATATATATATATATATACTAGCAGTACCCGGCCACGCGTTGCTAAGCCACAGCAACCTTCCCTGTCCCCCAGTCCTCCCCACCATTCCCCACTCCACCATCTTCTCTTCCTTCCCGCCATGCCCCACTCCCCTGTCCCTTTGTCTTCCCCACCATTCTCCATTCCTCCATCTCCTCGTCCCCACCATCCCAAATTCCCCCGTCCCCCAGTCCTCCCCACCATTCCCCACTCCCTCATTCGATTTCTTCCCAAATGGTCTGATGTTCCCATCAGAAACTGGGAACATCAAGTGATCTGATGTTCCCATCACTGTAATATAAGAAAAACAGTTAAAAATGAAATGAAAATATGAAAAAAAAATAAAAAAAATAAACTATACTTACGAAATGAACGGTATGTTAAACAACTCAGCTCAATTCCAACGCAATTCACACAAAATAATCAAATCAAAATGAAAATAAATCAAAATCTATGAAAATTCAGTTTATCAATGCAATCAGAAACATTGAAATGGAATTGTAACATATTTAGCATAGCATGTGTGTTGCTCTTACATGCAACAGATGGTTCTGTTTTTCAAGAAAAGCATAGTTTTACCTGTCACAGCTGTGGTATCTATACTTATACTTACGAAATGAACGGGATGGTAAACAACACAGCTCAATTCCAACACAATATCATACAAAATAATTCAATAAAAAATAAAATATATCGAAATCAATGAAAATATAATTTATCAATGCAATCGGAAACATTGAAATAGAACATATTTAGAACATATTAATATTTATTTCGTGACATATTTAGTATAGCGTGCATGTTGCTATTATGTGCAACAGATGGCGCTGTTTTTCAAAAACGCATATTTTTACCTGTCACAGGGGTGGCATCTATATAGTAGGTATATAAAAAGACGCATCTATTCGAATGCAACATTGTGTCAAAATTTCAAAGCAATCGGTGAAGAACTTTTGGAGATTACAGCGTGTGTTGCTCTTACGGCCACAGATGGCGCTGTTTTTCAGAAATAGTTTTTTTTTCCTGTCACAGGTGAGGCATGTATATAGTAGAGATATAAAAAGACGCTCCTATTCGAATGCAACGTTGAGTCAAAATTTTAAAGCAATCGGTAAAGAGGTTTCGAAGATTTCCCTCACATGAAAAACACAACTTTTCAGAAAAGCATTTCTTTACCAAAGCCCCAAAGAACTCAGTATATAGGCAGGCGAATAACAATGCATAAACAACAGGGCTCTATCAAGGGACATATAATCTCTTCTCACAACCAGACCATCACCAGAGAAATCTTAACAAACAACACAGAAATCATCGATAGATACAGCGATAATAGGCGGCTTGACATCAGCGAGGCACTACACATCAAAAAGTCAACACCAGCAATCAACAGCTAATTAATGCACAACTATATTCAACCCACTTCAAGACCCCGAACCAACATAGAAGCAGGAAGAGGGGGTATGGGCCAATAGGCCTTCTGCAGTTACTTACATTCTTATGTTTTCATACCCAATTTATACCCATTGTTTCCTGTTCTGTCTTGTGTTTGTCACCTCACCCAAAACTTTTGTGCCATATCACCTCACCCAAAACTCGTATAAGTACGATGAATTTGTATGTGTAAACTAGGTCTATGAAAATGTAATAATAATTACGAAACGCGTTCAGGCGTCAGACCATAAACAAAAATGAATTTTGGAGAATTTATATTTCAATTACCATCGACAGTGAAGAAAAACATAAGAAATATTGAGAAATTTCGTGTTAGAATTATTAATCTTACCTTTTCGGTCATATTGAACAACATATGTTTACAAGAAAGACTGCTACCAAAATATACTAATAAATGAATATATATATATATATATATATATATATATATATATATATATATATATATATATATATATATATATATATATATATATACATACGAGTTAATGAGGGTAGAATTGGTTTACGGAGAGCATGTTGTGTTCATTAAAAATGAATGGCCATCATTAGGCTTTTTGTTCTGTAATGCTCCGATGAAAATGCAATGACCAGGTAATTGGGGAGCAGAGTGAGCCAGGAGATGAGCTAGGAGAGTGAGACAGGAAAATGAGACAGGAGAGGAGCTAGGAGAGTGAGACAGGAAAATGAGACAGGAGAGGAGCTAGGAGAGTGAGACAGGAAAATGAGACAGGAGAGGAGCTAGGAGAGTGAGACAGGAAAATGAGACAGGAGAGGAGCTAGGAGAGTGAGACAGGAGAGTGAGCCAGGAGAGGAGCTAGGAGAGTGAGACAGGAGAGTTAGACAGTAGAAGAGCTAGGAGAGTGGAACAGGAGTGGTGGGAAGCAAGAGAAGCAGGAAGTGGTTCAGTGGAATAAAATCTAACGTCCAGAAAGGAATTAACGAACGGGGGGGGGGAGGCGAAATGCAAGAGTTAACTACACATTACAACAACTTTGGTCGAAAGAATGAACCTAAGTTTCAGAATGATAACGACCACCAGACGATTAGAATGCATACAACAACAACTGAATTGTTTGGCTCGACTAACCACGTCTGAGCACACCCGAACAAACCTAACCATATCTGACTTCCCATGAGCAGTCTAAACACGCTTGATTAACAAGCGTCAGTGTCTTAAACAACAGTTGGTTTAAAGGTGTGTCTTACGATCGAACGGTCGTCCTTGCAGAGCATATCTAGGCGATTTAATCTAGGTGAGTACACCCTGTCATTTAGTATGGTAATCTACGGACTTTAGGTCCTCCTTGACGGGTCCGCCTTGGACCTTACAGCCTTGTGCCGACACACCTCTCAACGTCTCTCAGTATTGCAGTTCACTCGGTCGCTCATGACATGAGTTGGTCACTGAGGATCTACAGTATGGAAGCTGAATGTCTCTCTCTCTCTCTCTCTCTCTCTCTCTCTCTCTCTCTCTCTCTCTCTCTCTCTCTCTCTCTCTCTCTCTCTCTCTCTCTCTCTCTCTCTTTTCACTCCAAGCCTCGGTGATTAAGCGGTATTGCCTTTGACGTTAATTTTGGGAACTATTCACGTGACCTTCGAACGGACGTGTGTGTGTGTGTGTGTGTGTGTGTGTGTGTGTGTGTGTGTGTGTGTGTACTCACCTAATTGTACTCACCTAATTGTGCTTGCGGGGGTTGAGCTCTGGCTCTTTGGTCCCGCCTCTCAACCGTCAATCAACTGGTGTACAGATTCCTGAGCCTATTGGGCTCTATCATATCTACATTTGAAACTGTGAATGGAGTCAGCCTCCACCACATCACTTCCTAATGCATTCCATTTGCTAACTACTCTGACACTGAAAAAGTTCTTTCTAACGTCTCTGTGGCTCATTTGGGTACTCAGCTTCCACCTGTGTCCCCTTGTTCGCGTCCCACCAGTGTTGAAAAGTTCGTCCTTGTTTACCCGGTCGATTCCCCTGAGGATTTTGTAGGTTGTGATCATGTCCCCCCTTACTCTTCTGTCTTCCAGTGTCGTGAGGTGCATTTCCCGCAGCCTTTCCTCATAACTCATGCCTCTTAGTTCTGGGACTAGTCTAGTAGCATACCTTTGGACTTTTTCCAGCTTCGTCTTGTGCTTGACAAGGTACGGGCTCCATGCTGGGGCCGCATACTCCAGGATTGGTCTTACATATGTGGTGTACAAGATTCTGAATGATTCCTTACACAGGTTCCTGAACGCCGTTCTGATGTTAGCCAGCCTCGCATATGCCGCAGACGTTATTCTCTTTATGTGGGCTTCAGGAGACAGGTTTGGTGTGATATCAACTCCTAGATCTTTCTCTCTGTCTGTTTCATTAAGTACTTCATCTCCTATTCTGTATCCTGTGCCTGGCCTCCTGTTTCCACTGCCTAGTTTCATTACTTTGCATTTACTCGGGTTGAACTTCAACAGCCATTTGTTGGACCATTCACTCAGTCTATCCAGGTCATCTTGTAGCCTCCTACTATCATCCTCTGTTTCAATCCTCCTCATAATTTTTGCATCGTCGGCAAACATTGAGAGGAACGAATCTATACCCTCTGGGAGATCATTTACATATACCAGAAACAGTATAGGTCCAAGGACTGACCCCTGCGGGACTCCACTTGTGACGTCTCGCCAATCTGAGACCTCACCCCTCACACAGACTCGTTGTCTCCTGTTGCTTAGGTATTCCTCTATCCACCGGAGTACCTTCCCTCTCACTCCAGCCTGCATCTCCAACTTTCGCACTAGCCTCTTGTGTGGCACTGTATCAAAGGCTTTCTGACAATCCAAAAATATGCAGTCTGCCCACCCTTCTCTTTCTTGCCTTATTTTTGTTGCCTGGTCGTAGAATTCAAGTAACCCTGTGAGGCAGGACCTGCCATCCCTGAACCCATGTTGATGCTGTGTTACAAAGTTCCTTCGCTCCAGATGCTCCACTAGTTTTTTTCTCACAATCTTCTCCATCAGCTTGCATGGTATGCAGGTTAGGGACACTGGCCTGTAGTTCAGTGCCTCCTGTCTATCCCCTTTCTTGTATATCGGGACTACGTTAGCTGCTTTCCAAGTATCTGGCAGTTCCCCTGTTGCCAGTGATTTGTTATACACTATGGAGAGTGGTAGGCTCAGTTCTCTTGCTCCTTCCTTTAGAACCCAAGGGGAGATTCCATCTGGGCCTATAGCCTTCGTCACGTCCAACTCTAGTAAACACTTCCTTACTTCCCCACTGGTAATCTCAAACTCTTCCAGTGGTTCCTGGTTAGCTGTTCCCTCACTTACCTCTGGAATTTCTCCTTGTTCTAAGGTGAAGACCTCCTGGAATTTCTTATTCAATTCCTCACACACTTCCTTGTCATTTGTAGTGAATCCTTCCGCCCCTTTCCTTAATCTCATAACCTGTTCCTTTACTGTTGTTTTTCTCCTAATGTGGCTATGCAACAATTTAGGCTGAGTCTTTGCCTTGCTTGCGATGTCATTTTCGTATTGTCTTTCTGCCTCTCTTCTCATCCTGACATATTCATTCCTGGCATTCTGGTATCTTTCTCTGCTCTCCAGTGTCCTGTTATTCCTATAGTTTCTCCATGCCCTTTTACTTTGCTGCTTAGCTAGCCTACATCTTGATTAAACCATGGGTTTCTCATCTTCATTTCTCTGTTTTCCTTTTGGACTGGGACAAACTTGTTTGCTGCGTCCTTGCACTTCTGCGTGATGTAATCCATCATATCTTGGGCCGTCTTTCCCCTGAGCTCTGTTTCCCATGCTATATCTGTTAGGAATTTTCTTATCCCCTCATAGTTTCCCTTTCGGTATGCTAACCTTTTGGTTTCGGTATCCCTCCTCGAGTTCAATAACCCTTCTTCAATCAAGTACTCAAACACCAGTACACTGTGGTCGCTCATTCCTACTGGGTCCTCAAAACCGATTTCTCTTATGTCGGAGTCGTTCAGAGTGAAGACTAGGTCGAGTCTCGCTGGTTCGTCATTGCCTCTCATCCTTGTGGGTTCTCCGACATGCTGCGTTAAAAAGTTGCTTGTCACCACCTCCAATAGTTTGGCTCTCCACGTATCCTCGCCTCCATGCGGTTCCTTGTTCTCCCAGTCAATCTTTCCGTGATTGAAGTCGCCCATGATGAGCAGGTGGGATCTATTTCTACAGGCAGCAGAGGCTGCCCTCTCAATTATAGTGTTAACTGCCTTGTTGTTGTTTTCATACTCTTGACTGGGTCTCCTGTCATTTGGTGGAGGGTTGTATATTACTGCTACTACTATTCTTGGTCCTCCCATTGTTATGGTGCCTGCTATGTAGTCTCTGAACTCCTCACAGCCCGGGATGGCCATCTCCTTAAAACTCCATTCCCTTCTCATGAGTAGGGCCACTCCGCCTCCTCCTCTACCTTCCCTCTCTTTCCTTATTACTGTATACTCCTGGGGAAACACGGTATTCGTTATGATTCCAGAGAGTTTTGTTTCAGTGAGTCCGATTACATCTGGGTTAACTTCTTGTGCTCTTTCCCTTAGTTCACTTGTCTTGCTTGTGATCCCATCTATGTTCGAGTACATCACCCTGAAACTGACTCTCTTCTGCTTCTTTTCTGGGGGGGACCTTTGGGATCTGGGGTGAGTGGGAGCTGGGGGGACCTGGCACGGGGGATTGGTGGAGGAGGGAGGGCTTGGGGTGGTGGGGGAGAGGGGGAGGGTACAGGGGGTGGATAAGAGGGGGAGGGTACAGGGGGTGGATAAGAGGGGGAGGGTACAGGGGGTGGATAAGAGGGGGAGGGTACAGGGGGTGGGTAAGAGAGGGAGGGTTGGGGAAGCATGGGGGGAGGAGAGGCTGTGGGGGATAGGGGAGATGGGGGGGCTTGGGGGGAGAGAAAAGGGTGGAGGGCTTGGGGGGCGTGGGGAAAAAGGGAGGGCTGAGGTGGGTGAGGAAGAGGGGAGGGTTTAGGGGAGTGGGGGAGAGGGGAAGACTTAGGTGGGGTGGGGGAGAGTGGGGGGCTTAGGGGGGAGGGGGAGAAGGGAGGGCATGGGGGTGGGAGAGACGGGAAGGCATGTGGGAGAAGGGAGGGCATGGGGGATGGGGGAGAAGGGAGGTCCTGGGGAGAGGGGTGAGGGGGAGAAGGGGGGTGAGTGGGGGGAGGGGGGTGGGTGGGGGGAGGGTGCCCTAGGTGGGTACTTAGTGGGGGCTGACAGGGGATGGGGCAGGTTGGGTGTCTGTTGGGTAGAATTTGGGGGTGGTGCCCCAATCCCTGTGGCTGTTGCACTGTTTGAGGAGGGTTCTCCACTTCCCTCTGGGATTGTAGGGTTCTGGGTTGTGGTACTCTGATTTCCTTCTCTCTCCCTGCGCTCCTTCCTCGCGTCTGCTGTCCGTATTCTCTCTTCCCTTGTCATATCCCTCTGCAGGAATATTTTCTTGAACTTCTCTACACCTTTTAGACAACACTTCCTTGCTAGCAGTTCCTCTTTCGCGATTTCGCTCATGAAAACCACCTTTATCATTCGGTCTCTGTCCTTGTTGTACTTTCCAAGCCTGAAAACCTTTTCAACATTTCGCCTCAGCTCCCTCCATCCTTACCTCTTTAAGGATCTCTTTAATCATGTTTTTGTCCTTGTCTCTCCGCTCCTTTGGTCTGGTCCCTGTTTGTTCTTCAATGCCTGCTACTACTACTGCTCTATTTCTCTCTATCAGCCGGCTAGTACATCTAGCTGCTTCCTGAGAGGAAGCCACCTCCCTGTGGAGAAGCCTGTGTGTGTGTGTGTGTGAAGCCTGTGTGTGTGTGTGTGTGTGTGTGTGTGTGTTTGTGTGTATACCAGCCATGCAGTCTATATTCTTGGCTGCTTTACCATCGACGAGGAAAATCGTCTATATTCTTCACCTCTCACCACCAACTGCCTCCACCTCCACAACCAGTGATAACCAACAACTGAATATTCTAGCTACCCCGTTAGATAACAACCGTGTGAGATAGTTCCTATATGAGGTAACTACCACGTGAAGCAGCTATCTTGTGATGTAACTACCCTGTAAAATAACTCTCCAATGAGGTAACTATAGTCTGCGAGGTAACTACCCTCAGGGGTAACTACCTGTGAGGTAACAATACAGTGAGGATAATGCAGTGTTAGGGCAGACCGCAGAGCGCTCCAGGTTGGAGAGCAGTTGAGGTTCCACTAATGGTTTCCAGATTAATCCCACTAACTCTTTATTTTACGAGTTCATAATTGGATTACTGAGGCATATTAAAGGTCTTTGAGCATCTGCTACAGGGCCCTCAAGCGTCTGTTACGGGGCCCTCAAGCGTCTGCTTCAGGCCCTCAAGCGTCTGCTACAGGCCCTTAAGCGTCTGCTATAGGCCCTCAAGCGTCTGCTACAGGCCCTCAAGCGTCTGCTACAGACTCTCAAGCGTTTACTACAGGCCCTCGAGCATCTGCTACAGGCCCTCAAGCGTCTGCTACAGGCCCTCAAACGTCTGCTACTGGCCCTCAAACGTCTGCTACAGGCCCTCAAGCGTCTCCTACTGGCCCTCAAGCGTCTGCTACAGACCCTCAAGCGTCTGCTACAGGCCCTCAAGCGTCTGCTACAGGCCCTCAAGCGCCTGCTACAGGCCCTCAAGCGCTTGCGACAGACTCCCAAGCGCCTGCTACAGGATCAAGTTTAACAATATAATACAATTTCCATTAACTTAACTGTTGGGCCTTATAATTATACTCGAAACTTGTTAAAAGTTAAGAAACTGGTTGTTTGAAAGTACGTATGTATTTACACATTCATATGCATGTATATATGTAAAGTATGTATGGATCTAAGTATGCATGTATAAGTTAGGTGAAATGCCAGCAATGATAACCAGTTAAATGCTGATTTCATTCAGTGTTTCCGGTTAGATAAATTGGCATTTATATAAACACGAAATGTTCCGCCACTGATAACAATTGCTGTTTAACACCGATCATATATTTCCACCTATATTACCAGGTCATGTACAGTAACAGCAAGAAGGCAGCTGCTGCAATATTTATCAGACAGCTGCACTGAAAATAACAAGGTAGTTGTACCAGCCGTTACAAATCAGCTGCACCAGCCGTTACAAGGCAGCTTCACCAGCCGTTACATGTCAGCTGCATCAGCCGTTACAAATCAGCTGCACCAGTCGTTACAAGGCAGCTGCACCAGCCGTTACAAAGCAGCTGCACCAGCCGTTACAAGGGAGCTTCACCAGCCGTTACATGTCAGCTGCACCAGCCTTTACAAATCAACTGCACCAGCCGCTACAAGTCAGCTGCATCAGCCGTTACAAATCAGCTGTACTAGTAACATTAAATGTATGCTACACACTCATGAGATCTTCAGAAGTATTGTATTAGAAGGCAGCTTCAGAGATAGTGTATGTGGACTCAACTTCAGAGATAGTGTATGTGGACTCAACTTCAGGATTAGTTTATGTGATGTCTATGTGATTAATGAGTAATATTTGTGAAGTCAGCTTAATGAGTATGTGAAATTAATTTCAGTATTCTGTTGTCATCTTACGTTCTAAAGAACGTAAAGAATTACTCAAGAGTCACTGCCGAGGGTGAGATATAATGTGCTTGCGTTGTACACTGATACAATATTACCTTCAAGTCACTGTAGTCGGAAAATATACTGAATCCAAAATCTCGGTGCTCAGTTTCCTTAATTGTCTGTCATAAGTGCTTGAAATGCACTTTTCAAGGTTTAAGACAATAATTCCCTACCAGCCAAATTCTCAATTCATATTCCAAAATATGAATTGTCGACAAGTATTTTGGTAATTAGAATTATACAAAAATAGTCTTAACCATTAGGTCGCAAATAACACTTATGATCGTTCGACACTAATTAGATAAACATTACCATTTTATAAGAAATGACCATAAGCGACCCATTGAAGACGTAAATCATGAATCTAAGTGCTTTACTTGGGGACGCGACGATATACCTAGAAATAAATATAAAATCTCTCCTCAAATCATGCAATTAAGAAACACATTTTAGGGATCGTTCCAATCTCGGGTAATTTAAGATAAGGCTACAGACTCGTACAGTATCCTTCATAAACATATATTGAGCATAAGAAGGGAAGATAACCCGCTGTAACTCGCATGACTCCAACAACTGGTTGACTGCATTTTCAAGGACATGAAAAATGATGAACTGGTTCGCAGACTCCTATACATTAGACTTAGAGTCTTCAATAAATTAGACGTAAAAGTCCCCATGCATTAGACGTGCAGACCCCCAGCTGAAGATGTTCTCTCTTTTTATTGAACCTGTTCTCTTTTATATCAAAGAATAAATGAGAAACAAAAAAAAATTCATAACAAAGTAACTTGAAGTAGTTGGTGTGTGATTTAGCTAATTTGCATATTAAACATCAAATCATACTTAAACCTCTCAGTAACATTTGCATGTCCGTCAATTAAATTTATTATAAACATCGTATTTAGCTAGTCGGTCCTGCTGGGCAAAAGCCAATTCAATAATAATGTTTGAAGGCCCCATTAGAAGTGATCATGATATCACGTCCAAAAATCACAGATCAAACCTGGAGTAACAGTTACAATGCTAAGGCCAGACACTGCTGGTCTAACGTCCGGCCATATAAGATCCGTGGGTGTGTTTTATTAGTGTCCTCGACTTTATTATTCCACAACCATTTCCTTCTCTCTCTGCCTAGCACGGCTGGAGGTATTAAGTCTGCGGACTCTTCTACCCACATTTAAGTGTAAGTTTATTACATCTTGGCCGGTACTGCCTGTATTTAGTATTCTACTGCAGTGACAGCTGTCTTCAGCGTCCTTTACACCTGTCGCGCCTTCACTCAGCTGCAGTAACAGCTGTCTTCGGCATTCTCCACATCTGTGACTCGCATCACTACACGGCAAACTCGAATTTTACATGAAAATATTTTAATATTCCGCCAGTCGTTCTGTAATAACGGTGAAAGACATCAACTCTCTTACCTTCTCTTGTTAACAGATAATATCGGATATAGATTAAAGTTATGTGGTAAATATTCTATACCAATGCATTCATGTTACATCTGACTCAACTGTTTTATAAGCAAACGTTTGAGCCAGATAATTCCTTGTGTTATGCCCAAGCTAGTTAGCTCTCTTGTCTTTAAGGCTGCAAGGAGCTCTGGGCTCTTCACTTTATGCTGCCTTTATTGCAGCAAACAATTATCCTTTCTACCCTACAATCTATCCCCCCACTCCCTCCCCAGCTTCCCTACCTCTCCCTACCTTTCATGTGTTCCCTACCTCTCTCTCTCTCCCTCCCTGTCTCTCTCTCTCTCTCTCTCTCTCTCTCTCTCTCTCTCTCTCTCTCTCTCTCTCTCTCTCTCTCTCTCTCTCTCTCTCTCTCTCTCTCTCTCTCTCCCCTCCCTCATTAATATTTATAGCGACTCGCTCTTTCTCGGAAAATGTATTCATAGAAAACCCCAACAAGCAAAACATACTAATGCGCCACGACACAGCAGCAGCACTTTTGGACCTGCGTCTTCTCGTTTCTTGTAATCTGACGTCTTAATTTATCAGGATATTGAAGTAAATTTGAACATTAAGTGGGAATGTTTTGACACTAAGTATTCTTCTCAAAAGTGTTTGTTTTTTTTAAACGATGACGGTAGCATGTAATAGGCATTTCTACAGGTTCCTTCTGAGAGGATGATCGGCATGTTGGTACCAAGCATCATTGTAAATCTTTTAAGACGAGAGGGAAGTGCTTGAGGAAAAGTATTAGATCAGGATTGGGTTTGGACGAACATTCTTTATATTTATTATTAAAGGAAACAAAGAAACGCACATAAACACATACACACGCGCACACACTCACATACACACGCACGCACACACTTACATACACACGCACGCACACACTCACATACACATGCACGCACACACTCACACACGCATGCACGCACGCACGCGAACACACACACACACACACACACACACACACACACACACACACACACACACACACACACACACACACACACACACACAAACACACACACACACACACACACACACACACACACACACACACACATGGGGGCCTGGTAGCCTAGTGGATAGCGCGCAGGACTCGTAATTCTGTGGCGCGGGTTCGATTCCCGCATGAGGCAGAAACAAATGGGCAAAGTTTCTTTCACCCTAAGTGCCCCTGTTACCTAGCAGTAAATAGGTACCTGGGAGTTAGTCAGCTGTCACGGGCTGCTTCCTGGGGTGTGTGTGTGTGGTGTGGAAAAAAAAAAGTAGTTAGTAAACAGTTGATTGACAGTTGAGAGGCGGGCCGAAAGAGCAAAGCTCAACCCCCGCAAAAACACAACTAGTAAACACACACGCACGCACACACTCACATACACATGCACGCACACACTCACACACGCATGCACGCACGCACGCGAACACACACACACACACACACACACACACACACACACACACACACACACACACACACACACACACACACACACACACACACATGGGGGCCTGGTAGCCTAGTGGATAGCGCGCAGGACTCGTAATTCTGTGGCGCGGGTTCGATTCCCGCACCAGGCAGAAACAAATGGGACAAGTTTCTTTCACCCTGAATGCCCCCTGTTACCTAGCAGTAAATAGGTATCTGGGAATTAGTCAGCTGTCACGGGCTGCTTCCTGGTGTGTGTGTATGTGTGGTGTGGGGGGAAAAAAGTAGTTAGTAAACAGTTGATTGACAGTTGAGAGGCGGGCCGAAAGAGCAAAGCTCAACCCCCGCAAACACAACTAGGTGAATACAACTAGGTGAATACACAGCTCCATTAACTGCACTGTCAACTTCGTCCCTCACTCCTGGCGCCCTGTTTTACCCCCTCACATGGAGGACTCTCCTCCACTTCGCTCAACTCTACACTTCCTTCATCTCCTCCTCCTCCTTTTCCTCCTCCTCGTCTTAGCCCCGTTTCTCTGGCTACTTATCATCCGTCTCCGCCTCCTCGCTCTCCTCATGTGGAAGCACAAACCGAAACTGTCTCTATTTTCCGCTGGTTACAACTTGTAATAAAGTTGTTACATCTTGGCTTAACGTGTTTATGACGTATTAGAACGTTGTTACAACTGGCTATATTGGTTGTTATAACTGGTTAGGAAGTGTTAAAACTTATTCGAGCGTTGTACCAACGTCGTAGTTTCGGTGTGTGTTTGGCGGGCATCAATCTCTCACTCACACTAACGTCACCCATCTTCCCTTCTGCTCTCACTAATTCTCGTCACCTCCACTCTTTTCTCTTGACACTCTTCCTCCCCCCCCCCCTTTTCCCACTCCTTCTGTTGCGGATTGTCCTCGTTCTCTTTTCATTTCCATCTCCTTTCTGTAATTTTCCTCGTGCCTCTTCCCCCTCTCTTCCTCCATGTTCTCATCTCGTTCTTCTTCGCCCGTATAATTTTCTGCCTCCAATTGCTCATACTAATACTCCACTCCCTTTCTATTTCATTCTCGGCCTCCTCTTATTCCTTATTTTCATTATCCAATTTTCCCCATCAATTTTATCAACTCTTCATTATCCTATTTCTCTTTTCCTACCCCAGCCTACCTTAGCACTCAAAACGGAATTCTTTATAATAACCAAGAAGAGTCTTAAATGTCAGGTACACAAATGCCGAAGGTATCTCCAACAAAGCGAGTGAGTTAATTGAAAGAACCTGCTAGATAGATCTTTATATTATATCTGTGGTAGAGCTTAAACATACCGAGATGGCCACAGATGTTTTCCAGAGGCCACCAGATTGTGAGAAATGATGAAGGTTTTCTTTTCTGGAAGATCGAGGTACTGAAAGATCAAAGTACTGGAAGATCGAGGAAGTTACAGTCATAGAATGAACTGGAAATAATCGTAACGTAGAAACTTTGAAGACAATGTTTTTACCATTATTATTATTATTTTTATTTAATTATTATTATTATTATTATTATTATTATTATTATTATTATTTCAATATATGTTCGTGTTATTGATCGCATAGATATTTATATAATTTTATAAACACCTTACAGGACTATGGTGTTTCCAACTCAAACATGCCACACACACAATTGTTAATATTTGAGCGCCAGCTGAGGCTAATACGACGACGTTGTCGCTAAGTTATCCCAAAGTCGTCCCTAAGACACAAAGTTTGTGTCACGGTAACTTTCAGGGGCCTCAGCGTCCGCCCGCCCCTCCTCCTGTCCCTATACCCGCCTCTAATCATGCTACATTAATTGATCATTCTTGCATCCCACCACGTTCCTTACAGCTGTCCTAACCAGCATTTCATCATAGATCCCTGTGCCCCTTACCTGCTTGTTATCAGAAATCCTGGCCTTACCAGTCTGCTATCATTCTACATTGAGGTGATTCCGGGGCTTAGCGACCCCGCGGCCCGGTCGTCGACCAGGCCTCCTATCACATTACTAGCGTAATATATAAACCAAATTTACCCACAGTAAGTTTTATAACACTGCATTGGGTATATTTCGAGAACTGTGAAAATAGTTTGGACTTTTTCACAGGAATACATCTTTCATTTCAGTCAAAATTTTATTTTTCAAACGCAATAAAGTAAAGGTAGTTCTTCGGGTGATACTTTTTTAAGTTTTCAGTGGAATATGTGTTATATTCGACCGAAATTGGCTGTCAATGCCTATCTGGGAAATATCGCAAGACATTCGCGAATGCATTTAGCAATTTTGCAGAAGGATTCTGTGCAAAGTTTTGCCATGACTTACTTGGCAACACTGCAGAGATGTTCTGTATAAAGTTTTGTCATAACATGTTTGGCAAGACTGCGAGAGGAATGTAAGGAAGTCCTGACTACTTCTTAGCTTTGACTCAGTGGGTGACCCCCTCCTAGATCTGACTCAGTGGGTGACCCCTCCTAGATCTGACTCAGTGGGTGACCCCTCCTAGATCTGACTCAGTGGGTGACCCCTCCTAGATCTGACTCAGTGGGTGACCCCTCCTAGATCTGACTCAGTGGGTGACCCCTCCTAGATCTGACTCAGTGGGTGACCCCTCCTAGATCTGACTCAGTGGGTGACCCCTCCTAGATCTGACTCAGTGGGTGACCCCTCCTAGATCTGACTCAGTGGGTGATTCCTCCTAGATCTGGCTCAGTGGATCACTCTCCTTGATCTGACTCAATGGGTGACCCCTTCTAGATCTGACTCAGTGGGTGACCCCACCTAGATCTGACTCAATGGGTAACCCCTCCTAGATCTGACTCAGTGGGTGACCCCTCCTAGATCTGACTCAGTGGGTGACCCTTCCTAGATCTGACTCAGTGGGTGACCCCTCCTAGATCTGACTCAGTGGGTGACCCCTCCTAGATCTGACTCAATGAGTGGCACCTCCAAGGCCCGAATCGGAATACTGTCTCACAACCTGCCCTTGAGCACCCTCGGCGAAGATGATTTCACACCCAACGTGGATGAGGAAGGGAGACCCAACCAGAGATGTACACACTGAACAATGATCTTTGATGTCTCCAGATAATTTTGGAGCTTAGTGGTCCGTGAACGTGTTCATTGTTCACGCTATACTGGTCCAGGTGAACACTTGACGAAAGGAATACTTTATGAGAGGAACAGTTGACGAGAGGTACAACTGGAAGGAGTTACACCGGTAAAGGTACACCTATATAGCGGCATCAGTGGAACTTTTTAGGTAATAAACATATCCCGTGGTTTTCCTGACGGGCAAATTACTCCATCGATATCTGACTCTGAACAAGTCGCGGCCTCACGTAACTACGTTTCTCGTCTCTCTTAGCCCTGGCGGACACGTGGGCACCAATATTAAATTCCTCCCCCTCCCCCTCCCTGGTGAGATATGACACATACGTGCCTCCTACGTATCAATTCAGCCTTGGCAAGACGTGCTAGATACGACTCTCCCTTAATCTTATTCCTGGCCAGGCCTGGCTATGCGCTTTCACGCCCTGGACGTGTATTGCAGGACAATAACCGTTCCGGGAAGACGGTGAGGGCAGGGTGATGTGTGTGTGGGGGCCTTACCCGCCGTGCTCAACCATTCGTGATTCTTGACACGAAGACTTGTGCATCATTTCCTGTGAACTGGAAGACGATTATCGTTAGCCACGACGACAGAAATGGGAGTCTGCCTCCCCCTCCTCTCTTCCCCCGACTAAAGATGACAGAGACTGGGAGTCTGCCACAGAGAAAAGGCGACAGAAATTGTAAGTCTGCCAGATAGACAAGCTGATAGAAATTTGAATGTCTGCACATAGACAAGACGACGGGAAACTGGATATCTGCCATGTAGACAAGCGGACAGAAATTGTACGTCTGCCACTTACAGCAATCTGCTGCCACTTAGTGTAACCTGCTGCATTCTGTGTAAGGATCAGGCCAAATTTGACTGACTAAAAAATCCTCTCTTTACATCATTTCCTCCCCCAGCTTACTGAATAATACAGTTCATCACAGTTGATTCTAACAGCTCTCTTCTACATGTTCCCTTTCCTCTCTATGGGCTTCTTAGTTCCCAGTCCCATTCTATCGTGGTTAATATCCCCGATGATTGATGTGTGGTGACGCAAGGTGGCTGGTGGAACAGGTAGGAGGTGACGCAGGGTGGCAGGTGACGCAGGGTGACAGGTGACGCAGGGTGGCAGGTGACGCAGGGGTGACAGGTGACGCAGGAAGGGAGGGTGTGCAGAATGGCTTGCAGAGACAGCTAACCCCTCATGGTGTTCTCGGAGATCAATCCCCCTTGCCGGAGCCTCTGGTGGTCTCAGCTGCCGGGGTGGTGCCGTCGGCGCCACAAGCCGACGGCACACATGGCAGGCGGAGTCCGTTGTCTCGCCCAGTGAGGCGGCCCGATGAGGAGGCGTTATGGTGCGCACTGATGTGATGAGGTTAATGGTAAGGGTGCGTGAGGTTTGAAAGAGATACGTGAGGTTAGTAAGGGTGGCGGACGTGAGGCCGGCCCTTGAGGTTACCTTGAGGTGCTTCCGGGGCTTAGTCCAGCAACCAGGAGGCCTGGTCGACGACCGGGCCGCGGGGACACTAAGCCCCGGAAGCACCTCAAGGTAACCTCAAGGTAAGGAGGCTAGTGAAGGGGGATGCGTGTGACCAATGGAGGCACTCGACTACATGCATTTTAAAATTAGCTTCAATTTCTCTCTCTCTCTCTCTCTTTCAATCCATGATTCCCAAATAGATTTTCTGCTTGTACGCACAACCGCATCTCCTGAGTGTGAACGTGAAATTAGCATGATATATGCCTCGGCGGGAGCTGCATGATCAGCGGGAATCATATTACCATGACAGGTGACAATTATTATGCTGATAAAGCGTGCTTTGAATATCTGCTTGATTATTCCAAGCAACACCAGGCTTGCTTGCTGCTTGCCGCGACGATCCGAGACCGTTCGTGTTTTAGTATAAGGGTTCCCTGTAATATTGTATAAGGGTTCCCTGTAACATAGTATAAGGGTTCCCTGTAACATAGTATAAGGGTTTCCTGTAACATAGTATAAGGGATCCCTGTAATATAGTATAAGGGTTCCCTGTAACATAGTATAAGGGTTCCCTGTAACATAGTATAAGGGTTCCCTGTAACATAGTATAAGGGATCCCTGTAACATAGTATAAGGGATCCCTGTAACATAGTTTAAAGGATCCCTGTAATATTTAATTAACTTGAGAGTATTTTGACGATTGTTTTTAAGTGTGTGTAAGACGATAAAGGGGTTGATTACTCACAATACCTTAGGGGGGTACTAAAGGGAAGGTTTAAAGTCTCAGTTGTTGTGCCATTTAGGAACTACTGAGATTATTTCACATTATGAGCCCCCATAGCTTGGCTGGTAGGAAAATTGGTCTAGTATTCTTATGGCCTGAGTTCGAATCTCCGATAGGGAAAGAAAATTTATCATCCACGCTACTGTGGAATACATCTTAAATTGAAGGATGTTTAAAAATATTACATATATATAAAAAAAACATATAGAGAAATGCTGGAAAGCTAGAAAATGGCGTAATTTCAAAGAACTGTCTTAGGTTCAGTAGGAGCCGGTCGGCCGAGTGGACAGCACGCTGGACTGTGATCCTGTGGTCCCGGGTTCGATCCCGGGCGCCGGCGAGAAACAGTAAGCAGAGTTTCTTTCACCCTATGCCCCTGTTACCTAGCAGTAAAATAGGTACCTGGGTGTTAGTCAGCTGTCACGGGCTGCTTCCTGGGGGTGGAGGCCTGGTCTAGGACCGGGCCGCGGGGACACTAAAAAGCCCCGAAATCATCTCAAGATAACCTCAAGAACCTCAAGATAGGTAAATGGGAGGAGCATCCAATATGGGCGACCAAGGACAGGGATAATAATAAGAGGTTTTCTCTAGAGTGTCTCCAGAGATCTGGCATTATTGAGGGTAGTTCATGGGACAAGAGCTTATACATATTTAGTAACTGGAAACAGACATTGAGGCGCAAGAGACTTTTGTAACACTTCACAGTATATCATTGTAATCACTGTATTCTGCGTCACTGTATAACTGTATATATATATATACACACTTGTGTGTCTACTATTTGTATTTTACTGTATATATATATATACACACTTGTGTGTCTACTATTTGTATTTTATGTTTGTGCCTGTAGGATCGAGCTGTTAGCTCTTAGGGCTTCTTGACCGTCGGTTGTTTAATGTACTGACCCCCCCCCCCCCCTGTCCTATTTCTCAAATATCATGCCTGATACATGTATCTCTCTCGCACGCACACACACACACACACACACACACACACACGCACACACACACACACATTCCCAGGACGCAGACCGTAGCAGCTGTCTAACTCCCAGGTACCTATTTACTTCTAAAAGAAAGGAGGAGTCGGGTGAAAGAAATTTGTTTCTGCCTCCGCCGGGAATCGAACCATGGGAACAGGGGGACCTGTTGTGTGTGTGTGTGTGTGTGTGTGTGTGTGTGTGTGTGTGTGTGTGTGTGTGTGTGTGTGTGTGTGTGTGTGTGTGTGTGTGTGTGTGTGTGTGTGTGTGTGCGTGTGTGTGTGTGTGTGTGTGTGTGTATACTCACCTAGTTCTGGTTGCGGGGGTTGAGCTTTGGCTCTTTAGTTCCGTCCCGTATGAGTGTGTGTGTGGGGGTGGGGGGGACGTGCGTGCGTGCAAGTGTGTGTGTGTGTAATGTATATTCCACGGGAATGGATTCTGTTCATTAATAGTAAAGTTGAAAATATTAAAATACTCGGAAGGATATTAGAGGAGGAAAAAACTGAATCCTTGAAGTAACTTGGATATTTATTCCAAAAGTTCCCGACAGAGAAACACTTGGAATCCTCAAGATGCTGACAACTCGTGAATGCTTTTATCAGCTTAGCTGAGACGAGGGTGTAGGAGATTGTGGCAAAGTCTTGGTCACCACCACAAATAACTCAGTTTCTCTTTCTTCAGTTCCAGCAGCCGTGTGTGTTTTGTGTGGAGGCTTGAAACACAGGCTTACATGTTAGGGCAAGTGGCTTGAATGATAGGGCGAGTAGCTTGAATGTAATTGGATTTTAAAAACATTTAAGCCAAGTTTCATTGTTCTAAAGTCTTAATAAAATTTCAGCGGTGGACCTCAAAGACCGCTGGAGAAGCGTTTGAGTCTGTAGGCAATTATTTGTATTTGTTGTACGTGGATAAAGTATTTACAGAGTTGTGGTTCGAACAGAGGTCGTCATCGAAACACTGTTCGAGAAATGTTTGAACGCTATCAGCTGTGAGTCGTGTGTAGAGCGGGTTTCGATTATAAACAAGAAGATTTGGCGGCTGCGTAGAATAACGGTTGGCTTTTGCTGATAAGGACAGGCTGATTATAGAGTAGGTACGATTCGAACATAGAAAGAAAGCGAATCAATGTTCAGGAAATATTCGAACATCAGTTGTGAATCATGTATAAAATGTTCATACGCTTGCTTCCCAAATGATTGCACTTAAACTTTACTCATTCCATAGTGCCAACGTAAAAATATCACCAACCTAATCTACCCTTTTCCTAGCTATACGCAAATATATAATAATATTAATTAGTATATAAGAAAATATAGAATTTGTTACACATTATATTACAATTTCAGAAAACGTCTTGGGGGATGCCCCCAGCTTCAGGAAAACCCAGCATCAGACTACGCTGGTCCAAGCTGTATCTGTCCCCAAAGATGCATTAGTGACATTTTCTATATTTTCTTATATATGAGAAATTATCGTTTTTAATGTTAATATTACTATTATTATATATTATAGACTTGCGTGTTCCTAGGGTAGGTTAGATAAGTTTTTTCAATTTTGTTGGCAAATATTTGTTAATGTAGTGGATAGGGGAAGGTTTTAAGAAAGGTATGATTCAAACAAAGGAAGTGAGCGAATCGCTGATCACGTGAAAAGTGTTTTTTTCGTTCAGTCATAAACAGTGGGCGACTGCTGAATTGATAAGCATTTCACCATTGATAATAAGGATAGGCTACTGAAGGTGGATTGACGAGAAAGGATCAATCCTTTCTCACAGGAGAGTGAGGCTCAACTCATTCGAGCAGGAGAGACAGGGTCGACCCATTCCTGCAGGAGAGACAGGCTCGACCCATTCAACAGGAGAGACAGGCTCGACCCATTCCTGCAGGAGAGACAGGCTCGACCCATTCCTGCAGGAGAGACAGGCTCGACCCATTCCTGCAGGAGAGACAGGCTCGACCCATTCCTGCAGCAGAGACAGGAGAGACCCATTCCTGCAGCAGAGACAGACTCGACCCATTCCTGCAGGAGAGACAGGCTCGACCCATTCCTGCAGCAGAGACAGGAGAGACCCATTCCTGCAGCAGAGACAGACTCGACCCATTCCTGCAGGAGAGACAGGCTCGACCCATTCCTGCAGCAGAGACAGGCTCGACCCATTCCTGCAGCAGAGACAGGAGAGACCCATTCCTGCAGCAGAGACAGACTCGATCCATTCCTGCAGGAGAGACAGGCTCGACCCATTCCTGCAGGAGAGACAGGAGAGACCCATTTCTGCAGCAGAGACAGGCTCGACCCATTTCTGCAAAAGAAAAAGCAAGTTCGACCCATTCCGGTCACATTCACCTACAGCCCCGAGTTGGAAGTGCAACACTTTTTGGATACAAAATATGGTGTCTCCTCACTCCAGCCATAAAAAATATAGAAAAATACTACCACCTTCGACCTCCGTCTGCAGGCCCGGACGGAGGTTCATATTTGTTTACAATTCTCACAATACAGAACAACATTTATAAATGTATTTGTAGATATGTATATGTTTATACAACATACATTTCTCGTATTCTGATGGAGTACTGCATAGGAAGGCTCGAGAAGGCTTTAAATACGAAAAGGCCACTTTGGAAGACTCGTTTGAAAAAGGATGAAGTAGAGATGAGAGATATGATGTAATGAGTCCAGTCTCCTACAATGTAAAGAATAATGAGACAAGCGAGAGACGAGAAAAATGAGTACAGTAAATCTGTAGCGAGTTAGAGCAGATCAAAACTAGTATTTGAAGCTTTATATGGGTGACTGATGTATAGTGAAGGAAGAAGTTTTATGTCCTACCGAACAGAAGGTGATGGGTTGTGTATGCAGGTGTGGCAGGGAGCAGAGGTGTGAATGGATATAATAGAAAGAACACATATACACACATTTTTTTACTGTGTGTGTGTGTGTGTGTGTGTGTGTGTGTGTGTGTGTGTGTGTGTGTGTGTGTGTGTGTGTGTGTGTGTGTGTGTGTGTGTGTGTGTGTGTGTGTGTTTAAAGAAAGGAGTTCGTCCCTGCATGTGAACAAGTGAACACGATATACAGCATTCTCTCAATGTTATTCCCCTGCCGATTCCCTCCTGTCTTCGTCTCCTGGACTCTACCCGCTTGCTATCTTGTCGTCTCCTGCCCCTTGCCCATTGACCCCCCCCCCCTTCCCTTCCCCTTCCCCTTCCCCAGATTTCCCCACCCATCCCTCACACAGGACCAACACAGCTGAGGCAGCATATCGTCGCTCCACGATATACTAGCGTGAAAACTACGACCATAACTGTCCGTAAGAAGAGAGAAATAAGTGTGATTTAAGGACAATTATGTTGCATAAGCGGCCTCACCTCTCAGCCATTTTAATAATAGGTATCTGCAAGGGCGCGGTAGTTGCACGGATGAACGGCCAGGTATCGATGTATTGTTGTATTTATCACTTTTATGAGGTGCTTTGAAGCGGGGGATCGCGTTTTCCAGCCGGATTTAGGTGTACTGAATGACTGTCACAGCAACCGTTAATTTGCGCATCAGCAGTGGAGATGGGATAGTGTGCCCATATGGCAACTATCTCTTCCAAAGATGAGAATAAGAGAGGAGGGTTGATAGTGTCTCATGTTGACCAAACCACACACACTAGAAAGTGGTTTGGTCAACTTTCCATTCTTAAGTCAACTTGACCATTCTTAAGTCGATTGTGTTCGACACAATCGACTTGAAAATGCTCCAGGACGGACCGAAACGTCGGCGTCCCTTCACTTTCTAGTGTGTGGTTTGGTCATCATATTTCAGCCACGTTATTGTGACTCCTCGTCTGCATAGTGTCTCATCTCGATTCTCTCTTATGAGGTTTCATTCTCTCATTCTCTCTCCTCTCTCTCTCTCTCTCTCTCTCTCTCTCTCTCTCTCTCTCTCTCTCTCTCTCTCTCTCTCTCTCTCTCTCTCTCTCTCTCTCTCTCTCACACACACAATATCACAAGGGAGCAATAAAGACAGCAGTCTGGTTGGAGATGGATGAAGATACATATATTAAGAATATAAGAACAATAACATTCATAAAGCATTTTGAGAGACTTGATAGAGAATCATTGTTAAAGATTGAGAGGCCAACCCCCGAATCCTGATTGTTAAACGGAGCAAACAACATGGACACACGTGTCTAGAGAGCAACAGCTCTATCACTCTAACTAAAACATAGATTAACTCGATACATAATCATAATTACAAGAATAATTAATTCTTAGATTCATTAACTCATATTTAACTGTAGTTATGACAAAAAAAACTCTTGACGAAACATGTCTTATATGCTAAAATCTGTTGTAGCAAAAATTAGAACATCAAGCTCACAGTTATTCTCTAAATGGATTCCTCATTCCAGGAAAACCCTGTTATCTTCTGTGATAAATGAAAATCGATCATAAATAACACCGATAATGCAGATAACTGTAATCGTTTGGGTCTAAATAACAATAGAGATAATTGGAACGCTGTCAGGGAACCAGCTAGTGTGACAGGTAACAGACAAGATGTTACTAGACAGGCTAACGTCACCATCCAATAAGCAATGACTCCTAACTTGAAGTAAACGTGTTATAGACTTAATTAATACCACTTACTTGGACTTATTCATCCAGGTAGGCATGCTTTAGCCAGCTGTAACGAAAACATTGTTTGATTTACAGTAGATATATTTAGGCATTAATTAAGGGAATGTTGTAATGGTTCCAAACTATAGAGGGAAATAGAGAAATGTCCCAAAGAAGTATTAAAGAAATTACAACGAGATTTGAGCGACAAACTACGGACAACTTTCAGAACACCAACAATGTAGAGAGAACCTATAGTAAAGTCGTGTACAAACTTCGAACTATCGCTAGGGACAACACCATATTTTTTGAGTGCCAATATCCTAGATTTTTTTTAAATATAAAATATTGAAAAAAAATAAAGTCAGCTGGGACGGCAAAACACTCAACAGAGCCAACAGGAGTAAAAACGAAACTAGTAAGAAAAGCGCAAATTGGAAGGCAACGCTCTGGACTGACCATGAACGCCTTAGATGAGTGTCTTATTTGGCTACACTTTCGAGGATTATGCAGAGGAAAGAAACCCTGAGGTCAGTGTATATTCACTGGGCTTTTTCTAGTTGCCAGCCCCAAGTCCTTGGGCTGCTCTCGTGGCCAGCCCCCTACTCCCTAGACCTGCGTCTTGGGTAGCCCCCTACTCCCTGGACCTGCATCTCGGGCAGCCCCCTACTCCCCAGACCTGCGTCTTGGGCAGCCCCCCTACTCCCCAGACCTGCGTCTTGGGCAGCCCCCCTACTCCCCAGACCTGCGTCTTGGGCAGCCCCCCTACTCCCCAGACCTGCGTCTTGGGCAGCCCCCCTACTCCCCAGACCTGCGTCTTGGGCAGCCCCCCTACTCCCCAGACCTGCGTCTTGGGCAGCCCCCACTGCCTTGCCATGAAACACTGCTCTCGTAAATATTACCGCTATGATTTGCAATTATCATTTTTCTTCCCTCCTCTATAATCACTTAACTATTCCAATAAACAATATTATCGTTTCAAGCCAATATTTATTGAGTGGCTCCTCAAAAATGTATTTAATAATATGAACCATTATCTTTTTTTTTGTAAAAAAAAATATATGTTTTGTCCCCGTATGAGCATTCATATATATGTATACATCCATACATTCATACATACATATTCCCAGAAGTACACTCCATTTCTCGGTGTACATAGTCAACAATAGCTTACCTTGGTTCTGGACTATGTTCAGAACTAATTTAGAATACCTACTGATAACCACTTCCTATGGTGAGAACCAGGCAATTGAACCGGACGGTACAGCGATGGCTTCTTTTCTTGCAGGCCCGAGATCGATCCTCGATGGTACTAGTGATTGAGTAACAGTCTTTCCCTCCGTCCCCTTTTCCCCAGCGCCTATTCTGTTCTCGAATCCTTTCCATGTGTCATATGGCCGTCCTGGGTGAGCGCTTTCTCCTCATCATTTCCCTTCCTTCCATTCCATGGTGATGTAGGATTTACTCTGTGCTATAGCCTAAGATGTGAACATTGTTCTTTTAAAATCAATGGGAGTAAAATATTGCTCTCGCCTGATTGGATTGTGATTTTTATCTCTGAGATCCTGGCCAATAGAAATCGATCACATGACTTATCTTTGATATCTTGGACAACGGAAATCAATCACACATCTTATCTTCGATATCCTGGCCTACATAAATCATTCACGTAACTTATTTTTGATATCCTCACCAACAGAAATCGATCACAACTCATTTCTGATATCCTAGTTAATAAGAACCTACAATGTATCACACCTGACTAAGAGAGAGCCACATTACCCGATCACATCACCAATTAATAGGATTGCTGGCTGTGCCATTTTCTTAATAAGCTAATTAAAGAAATATTAATTAATTAATTAAACAAATATCCTAATAATAACGTAAAAAACTTAATATTTTGAGCCAACATAGCAGGAGGGAGGGAAGGAGTTATCAGGGGGAAAGCGCCAAGCCATCGCGACTATATAGCACTTGGAAGTGGGGTCAGGATAAGGATTTGGGATGGGACAGAGGGAAAGGAATGGTGCCCAACCACTTGAACGGTCCGGGATTGAACCCAGACCTGCATGAAGCGAGACCGTCGCTCTACCGTCTAGCCCAAGTGATTGGATGGAGCACAGGAGGAACCGTAGGTATCGATTGGAAGGTTTAAGGGTTAAACATTAAACTCTAAATAAATAAACTTCTACGTGATAGTATGTGAGATGTATTTTGCCTGATACTCTTTATTAACTAAATTAAATGAATTACTCTTTATGTATACAAGAACACTTTCACCTTTGTTTCGCCCGTATGCATTTGTAAGAGGAAGATGGATTGCTATTTTTGCTTACAATGTTATCATTCATTTTCAGCGACACGTCTGCTGTCCGGCGGAGGCGCCGGGCCGCTGGAGTTCTCGGAGCCTCGTTACTGCGCTGTTCTGTCTGAAGACTCCCACCTGGCGGCCACGGTCCTCACTGTCGCCGCCACGCACAGGCACGGTCAGTCACCACCACACACAGGCACGGTCAGTCACCACCGCACACACAGGCACGGTCAATCACCACCACACACAGGCACGGTCAGTCACCACCACACACACAGGCACGGTCAGTCACCACCACACACAGGCACGGTCAGTCACCACCACACACAGGCACGGTCAGTCACCACCGCACACACAGGCACGGTCAGTCACCACCACACACAGGCACGGTCAGTCACCACCACACACACAGGCACGGTCAGTCACCACCACACACAGGCACGGTCAGTCACCACCACACACAGGCACGGTCAGTCACCACCACACACACAAACACGGTCAGTCACCACCACACACAGGCACGGTCAGTCACCACCACACACACAGACACGGTCAGTCACCACCACCACACACAGGCACGGTCAGTCACCACCACACACAGGCACGGTCAGTCACCACCACACACACAGACACAGTCACCACCACACACACAGACACGGTCAGTCACCACCACACACACAGACACGGTCAGTCACCACCACACACACAGACACAGTCACCACCACACACACAGACACGGTCAGTCACCACCACACACAGACACGGTCAGTCACCACCACACACAGACACGGTCAGTCACCACCACCACACACACAGGCACGGTCAGTCACCACCACACACACAGGCACGGTCAGTCTCCACCACCACACACAGACACGGTCAGTCACCACCACACACAGGCACGGTCAGTCATCACCACCACACACAGGCACGGTCAGTCACCACCACACACACAGGCACGGTCAGTCATCACCACACACAGGCACGGTCAGTCACCACCACACACAGGCACGGTCAGTCACCACCACCACACACAGGCACGGTCAGTCATCACCACACACAGGCACGGTCAGTCACCACCACACACAGGCACGGTCAGTCACCACCACACACAGACACGGTCAGTCACCACCACACACACAGGCACGGTCAGTCATCACCACACACAGGCACGGTCAGTCACCACCACACACAGGCACGGTCAGTCACCACCACACACAGACACGGTCAGTCACCACCACACACAGCCACGGTCAGTCTCCACCACCACACACAGGCACGGTCAGTCACCACCACCACACACAGGCACGGTCAGTCACCACCACACACACAGGCACGGTCAGTCACCACCACACACACAGGCACGGTCAGTCACCACCACACACACAGACACGGTCAGTCACCACCACACACAGGCACGGTCAGTCATCACCACCACACACAGACACGGTCAGTCACCACCACCACACACAGACACGGTCAGTCACCACCACACACAGCCACGGTCAGTCTCCACCACCACACACAGGCACGGTCAGTCACCACCACCACACACAGGCACGGTCAGTCACCACCACACACACAGGCACGGTCAGTCACCACCACACACACAGGCACGGTCAGTCACCACCACACACACAGCCACGGTCAGTCTCCACCACCACACACAGGCACGGTCAGTCACCACCACCACACACAGACACGGTCAGTCACCACCACACACAGGCACGGTCAGTCACCACCACACACAGGCACGGTCAGTCACCACCACACACACAGGCACGGTCAGTCACCACCACACACACAGGCACGGTCAGTCACCACCACACACAGACACGGTCAGTCACCACCACCACACACAGACACGGTCAGTCACCACCACACACACAGGCACGGTCAGTCACCACCACACACAGGCACGGTCAGTCACCACCACACACACAGGCACGGTCAGTCTCCACCACCACACACAGACACGGTCAGTCACCACCACACACAGGCACGGTCAGTCACCACCACACACAGGCACGGTCAGTCACCACCACACACAGACACGGTCAGTCACCACCACACACAGGCACAGTCACCACCACCACACACAGGCACGGTCAGTCACCACCACACACAGGCACGGTCAGTCACCACCACACACAGGCACGGTCAGTCTCCACCACCACACACAGACACGGTCAGTCACCACCACACACAGGCACGGTCAGTCACCACCACCACACACAGGCACGGTCAGTCACCACCACACACAGGCACGGTCAGTCACCACCACCACACACAGGCACGGTCAGTCTCCACCACCACACACAGCCACGGTCAGTCTCCACCACCACACACAGGCACGGTCAGTCACCACCACACACAGGCACGGTCAGTCACCACCACACACAGGCACGGTCAGTCACCACCACACACAGACACGGTCAGTCACCACCACACACAGGCACGGTCAGTCACCACCACCACACACAGACACGGTCAGTCACCACCACACACAGACACGGTCAGTCACCACCACCACACAGACACAGTCACCACCACACACACAGACACAGTCACCACCACACACACAGACACAGTCACCACCACACACAGGCACGGTCAGTCACCACCACACACACAGACACAGTCTCCACCACCACACACACAGGCACGGTCAGTCACCACCACACACACAGACACGGTCAGTCACCACCACACACACAGACACAGTCACCACCACACACACAGACACGGTCAGTCACCACCACACACAGGCACGGTCAGAATACACCACCACACACAGGCACGGTCAGTCACCACCACACACACAGACACGGTCAGTCACCACCACACACACAGACACAGTCACCACCACACACACAGACACGGTCAGTCACCACCACACACAGGCACGGTCAGAATACACCACCACACACAGACACGGTCAGTCACCACCACACACAGGCACGGTCAGAATACACCACCACACACAGACACGGTCAGTCACCACCACACACAGGCACGGTCAGTCACCACCACACACAGGCACGGTCAGTCACCACCACACACAGGCACGGTCAGAATACACCACCACACATATATACAAACACACACACAAACAGTCAGCTCATATCAATAAACTAATGGTTGCTGCCTTTAATACACTCACCATGTGACAAAGACGACCAAAATCCCTGTAAATATTGCTTGCACTAGTTAGCTAATTTCGAACCATGTTATAGATCCCATCTTATAGGACCATGTTGACTGGCAGTGGGTAGACCTATGGTATTGCTCTTGACAAATATTTTTTACTGTCAACATTCATCTAACTTTCTCCATTACTTGATTTCTTAATCTTCTTTATATTTGAGTTGCCCCTTCAATCTTTTTTTTTGTCTCTGATCAGAAGTTTCATGAATTAATTATCAGTATTTCAGTACTTTAGCCTGTCTCGTGAGGATAATTTCAAACAAAAATTTTGTAGGTGTGATCTGTGTGTGTGTGTGTATTCACTTAGTTGAATTCACCTAGTTATGCTTGAGGGGGTTGAGCTCTGTTCTTTCGGCCCACCTCTCAACTGTCATTCAATCAACTGTTACTAACTACTATTTTTTTTTACTACACACACACACACACACACACACACACACACACACACACACACACAAACACACACACACACACACAAACACACACACACACAGGAAGCAGCCCGTAACAGCTGTCTAACTCCCAGGTACCTATTTACTCCTAGGTAACAGGAGCATCGGGGTGAAAGAAACTTTCTGCCATCACCGGGGATCGAACCCGGACACTATGATTATGAGTCCAGAGCGCTGTCCACTCAGCTATCAGGCCCCCCCTGATAGGACGGTGTATGGTTGTGTTTGTGTGTGTGTTTGGGTATTGCCTTAGCTTTGTTTCCCATTTTCCATCTAGCCACGGTACCATCAACCCACTACCCCTTGTCGCCACTGGCCTCCGGCCCGGTCCTCCTCGGCCACGCCGCTGTCCGTCGGCCCCGGGACGTCTCGGACCAGCGAACATACACCCCGTTCCGGAGAGAGTAATTTCCTGGGGAAGAAAAACGTATGTAGGCAGGAGGAGCCTTGCGCCTCTAAGGGTGTGTGACTGTGGTCGGAGAACACATCTGCATGCTGGAGGATAAATGTGTGGATTATGGTAAGCGGGGAAGGGGGGCAAAGGAAGGGGGGGGGGTTAACTTTCGAGGTGGTGGCCCTGGAGCATCGCGAGGTCCAGATTCCAGCCTCCCTACCCACCCACCCACCCCTCATTATGACTATTCATCTTGTGCATTTTTCACAGAGGAAGGCGGAAGCCCTGCTCCTTCGTCAGTGCCACTGAGAGACCGAGTTTTACCGCGACCCGTTCATGCAAAGAGGGATTGTGTGTGTTTATGTGTATAACTGACATGTGTATAACAGTTTGTTAATCCAGGTTTGTATGAGGTTGCCCAATGTTTACGGGAGATGTAACATGGGTTACGAAACAGAGGAAACCACGAAGAAATCTGGTTAGCCTGAGTTCACTTCTCTTATAGGGTAAGAGTTTCTGTGTTAAATAATACTTGTGGTTTACATATATATATATATATATATATATATATATATATATATATATATATATATATATATATATATATATATATATATATATATATATATATATATATACCTGCGCCTGCCTCCTCCTCCTCCTTCTCCCGCAGGTGCGGGCGTGCGGTGCAGCAGCACATATCCTGCGGTAACCCGCCTGCCTCCTCCTCCTCCTCCCGCAGGTGCGGGCGTGCGGTACAGCATCACGGGCGGTAACAAGGATGGACTCTTCACCATCGACCAGCACTCTGGGGTCATCACTCTGGCCGCCGCACTCGACTACGAGACCCACGACAAGGTGAGTTGTCACGCCCACCACACTGTCACGCCCACCACACTGTCACGCCCACCACACTGTCACGCCCACCACACTGTCACGCCCACCACACTGTCACGCCCACCACACTGTCACGCCCACCACACCGTCACGCCCACCACACTGTCACGCCACCACACCGTCACGCCCACCTCACTGTGGCGCCCACCACACTGTCACGCCCACCACACTGTCACGCCCACCACACTGCCACGCCCACCACACTGTCACGCCCACCACACTGTCACGCCCACCACACTGTCACGCCCACCACACTGTCACGCCCACCACACTGTCACGCCCACCACACTGTCACGCCCACCACACTGTGTACGAATATCAGCATTATACAAACATCTGGATCCAATCTACCGGGAAATTTTAAGAGCCTTAATATAAAAGTTTGCCTATAGTTACATTCAGTCATATTAGTTATAACCGCAAATGTGTGATACTAAAAGATATATCCAAAGTATTAAGTATTGCCTTGTCAAGTATTAAGTGAGTGAGTAATTACTTACTCACACCGTGCCTGTGCGTTAACAGTGGTCGCCATGTCCTCTGAGACACCAAGCCGGAAAGGCAATGTAGTTTCCATGTGTTAATTGTTTATCATTCTACTTCCTCCTCCCCTCCGTGCGGCGTGGACCTGCTGGCGGTGCGGCAGCACGAGCTGGTGGTGGCTGCGGAGGCCGCCGGCGGCCACACCGTACACACCATGGTACAGGTGAGAGTCGCTGACGTCAACGACAACCCGCCCTACTTCCTCAACCCGCAGCCGCAGGTCACCGTCGTTGAGGAGGACGACCGCCACCTCCCAGCGACCATCGCTAAGGTCAGTCTTGAAGACCAGGTGCTACTGCAGGACTTTGAATTGCCAGGTGTAGGTGTTGGTGCTTGCTTGAGTGTCTGGTGGGTGTTGGTGCTTGCTTGAGTGTCTGGTGAGTGTTGGTGCTTGCTTGAGTGTCTGGTGAGTGTTGGTGCTTCCTGGAGTGTCAGGTGGGTGTTGGTGCTTCCTGGAGTGTCTGGTGGGTGTTGGTGCTTGCTTGAGTGTCTGGTGGGTGTTGGTGCTTGCTTGAGTGTCTGGTGAGTGTTGGTGCTTGCTTGAGTGTCTGGTGGGTGTTGGTGCTTGCTTGAGTGTCAGGTGGGTGTTGGTGCTTCCTGGAGTGTCTGGTGGGTGTTGGTGCTTGCTTGAGTGTCAGGTGAGTGTTGGTGCTTGCTTGAGTGTCTGGTGGGTGTTGGTGCTTGCTTGAGTGTCAGGAGGGTGTTGGTGCTTGCTTGAGTGTCCTTAAAGTGTTGGTGCTTGCTTGAGTGTCCTTAAAGTGTTGGTGCTTGCTTGAGTGTCTGGTGAGTGTTGGTGCTTGCTTGAGTGTCTGGTGAGTGTTGGTGCTTCCTGGAGTGTCAGGTGGGTGTTGGTGCTTCCTGGAGTGTCTGGTGAGTGTTGGTGCTTCCTGGAGTGTCTGGTGGGTGTTGGTGCTTCCTGGAGTGTCTGGTGAGTGTTGGTGCTTCCTGGAGTGTCAGGTGGGTGTTGGTGCTTCCTGGAGTGTCTGGTGGGTGTTGGTGCTTCCTGGAGTGTCTGGTGGGTGTTGGTGCTTCCTGGAGTGTCAGGAGGGTGTTGGTGCTTGCTTGAGTGTCTGGTGGGTGTTGGTGCTTCCTGGAGTGTCTGGTGAGTGTTGGTGCTTCCTGGAGTGTCAGGTGGGTGTTGGTGCTTCCTGGAGTGTCTGGTGGGTGTTGGTGCTTCCTGGAGTGTCTGGTGGGTGTTGGTGCTTCCTGGAGTGTCAGGAGGGTGTTGGTGCTTGCTTGAGTGTCCTTAAAGTGTTGGTGCTTGCTTGAGTGTCCTTAAAGTGTTGGTGCTTGCTTGAGTGTCTGGTGAGTGTTGGTGCTTGCTTGAGTGTCTGGTGAGTGTTGGTGCTTCCTGGAGTGTCAGGTGGGTGTTGGTGCTTCCTGGAGTGTCTGGTGAGTGTTGGTGCTTCCTGGAGTGTCTGGTGGGTGTTGGTGCTTCCTGGAGTGTCTGGTGAGTGTTGGTGCTTCCTGGAGTGTCAGGTGGGTGTTGGTGCTTCCTGGAGTGTCTGGTGGGTGTTGGTGCTTCCTGGAGTGTCAGGAGGGTGTTGGTGCTTGCTTGAGTGTCTGGTGGGTGTTGGTGCTTCCTGGAGTGTCTGGTGAGTGTTGGTGCTTCCTGGAGTGTCAGGTGGGTGTTGGTGCTTCCTGGAGTGTCTGGTGGGTGTTGGTGCTTCCTGGAGTGTCTGGTGGGTGTTGGTGCTTCCTGGAGTGTCAGGAGGGTGTTGGTGCTTGCTTGAGTGTCTGGTGGGTGTTGGTGCTTCCTGGAGTGTCAGGAGGGTGTTGGTGCTTGCTTGAGTGTCTGGTGAATGTTGGTGCTTCCTGGAGTGTCTGGTGAGTGTTGGTGCTTCCTGGAGTGTCTGGTGAGTGTTGGTGCTTCCTGGAGTGTCTGGTGAGTGTTGGTGCTTGCTTGAGTGTCAGGAGGGTGTTGGTGCTTGCTTGAGTGTCAGGAGGGTGTTGGTGCTTGCTTGAGTGTCAGGAGGGTGTTGGTGCTTGCGTTCATGAAGGGGCCAAGACGTTCATGAAGGGGCCAAGACGTTCATGAAGGGGCCAAGACGTTCATGAAGGGGCCAAGACGTTCATGAAGGGGCCAAGACGTTCATGAAGGGGCCAAGACGTTCATGAAGGGGCCAAGACGTTCATGAAGGGGCCAAGACGTTCATGAAGGGGCTAAAAGATTCAAGATAGGAGGATTTTCGATATTGTATATATATATTTTGTTTTTTTACTGTTAATATCCTCTGATTGAATTTTTATTTTGTTAGCTTCTTAATTAATACAGATTGAAATAATGTACTTTTTAATGAATAATTTTTTGTTAATCTTTTCTGAGTAATTGTCTTCTCAATGTTAAAATTCATACGGGGGTATATTCTCCCAATTTTTTTTATAAATATAATTAACCGAAAATGGACATCTTCCTCTAATTCCATTATGTATATAATAGAAGTACCCCCTCTGGTGCAATTGTAGGGACCCATAGCCTCGAAGAAGAAAATTAAGAGTATTCAGAGAAGACCTTGTGGATTCTCACTGATCACTTTAATCTTTTTTTCGCCTACCACCCCTATTCTTTTTATTATATATATATATATATATATATATATATATATATATATATATATATATATATATATATATATATATATATATTATTAAATATGACCGAAAAAGTAAGATTAATAATTCTAACACGAATTTTATCAATCTTTCGTACATTTCTTTTCACTGTTGGAGGTAAATCAAAAATCAATTCTCCAAAATTCATTTTTATTTCTAGTCTGACGCGACACGAGCGCGTTTCGTAAAACTTATTACATTTTCAAAGACTTTAGTTCACAAATACACAACTGAATAGAACTTACGCATCTCCGATTTTATATCTACATTTGAGTGAGGTGGAAGGGGTGATGTGGCATTAACACAAGACAGAACAAGAGGTGGCATTAATAGGGTATTAATTTCATCAACACAGACAGAACAAGAGGTGGTATTAATAGGGTATTAATTTCATCAACACAAGACAGAACACGAAACAATGGGTATTGAATAGAAGTGTTTGTAGAAAGCCTATTGGTCCATATTTCTTGATGCTTCTATATTGGAGCGGAGTCTAGAGGTGGGTAGAATATAGTTGTGCAATAATTGGCTGTTGATTGCTGGTGTTGACTTCTTGATGTGTAGTGCCTCGCAAACGTCAAGCCGCCTGCTATCGCTGTATCTATCGATGATTTCTGTGTTGTTTACTAGGATTTCTCTGGCTATGGTTTGGTTGTGGGAAGAGATTATATGTTCCTTAATGGAGCCCTGTTGCTTATGCATCGTTAAACGCCTAGAAAGAGATGTTGTTGTCTTGCCTATATACTGGGTTTTTTGGAGCTTACAGTCCCCAAGAGGGCATTTAAAGGCGTTTATGCCTTTAAATATATATATATATATATATATATATATATATATATATATATATATATATATATATATATATATATATATATATATATATATATATGTATATATATATATATATATATATATATATATATATATATATATATATATATATATATACATTTCAAATACTGCTCTCGTATATTTATATATTCACATTATACATAATCATATTCATTCATATCTACATATAACCATACTTAAAGTTGAATGTAATTATTTAAATTGATGCATATCAGTTAATCGTTATTATTCATATTTCATATAAATTCACATTTGGTTTTGGAGAGGTGTTGTTGGTGATGAGGTAGTGTTGGAGAGTAGTTATGTGATGTTGGAGAGTGTTGGAGATACTAACAGAGTAGTGTTGGTGGGTATTGGAGATACTAACAGAGTAGTGTTGGAGAGTGTTAGAGATACTAACAGAGTAGTGTTGGTGAGTGTTGGAGATACTAACAGAGTAGTGTTGGTGAGTGTTAGAGATACTAACAGAGTAGTGTTGGAGAGTGTTAGAGATACTAACAGAGTAGTGTTGGTGAGTGTTGGAGATACTAACAGAGTAGTGTTGGTGAGTGTTGGAGATACTAACAGAGTAGTGTTGGAGAGTGTTAGAGATACTAACAGAGTCGTGTTGGTGGGTGCAGGTGGAGGCGGTGGACAAGGACTGGATGGATCATCACGGACTGCTCTATACTGTCAGAGGCGACGGAGTTGATGGTCACCCTCACGACGACGCCTTCTTCTCCATCAACTCCCTCACAGGAGAGTTGATCCAGTTGAGGGTAAGTAGCCAGGGAGAGTGTTCTTCTCCATCAACTTTCCTCACAGGAGAGTTGATCCAGTTGAGGGTAAGTAGCCAGGGAGAGTGTTCTTCTCCATCAACTTTCCTCACAGGAGAGTTGATCTAGTTGAGGGTAAGTAGCCAGGGGAGAGTGTTCTTCTCCATCAACTTTCCTCACAGGAGAGTTGATCTAGTTGAGGGTAAGTAGCCAGCTGTAAGTCAGTCGTCCCCCAAACTATCCTCTACATCTAATACATCGCATCTCTCACGCAATGAACCAATGCACGAAAAATGCAACGTTTTCATAAACACGAAAGCACCGTGATTTATTTTGAGATAATTCCGAGTTAAATTAGAATTATGCTGTAAAATAATAATTGAGATATGGCTAGAAGCATAGTCATTGCTAAAACAATTACATTTGGAATTTTGTTCTAGGTAAATGGGACCCAAAAACTATTTCAATATTTACGTTTGTTGCGTCCCAACTTTTGCCAGAGTTTAGAGGATGTCACGTTGAGCTGGCGGGAAGATTGATGGTAGGTTGTGACGTGTTGAGCTCCTCTGTAGTGGGACGGAGTAGTGAGGACCTCTACTGTGGGTGTAGTGGTGGTGCTGCTGTGGGGGACGGGGGGTAGTTGGCCCCTCTATGGAAGGGGTAGTTGGCCCCTCTATGGAAGGGGTAGTAACTGAATGGGAAGGGATGAGAATATAAAAGAGACATGGTCCTATGAGTTATGAGTTGGCCGAAGTCACATTATTAATATCTTACACCAACACCTGTTCTCATGCAGGTATTGGTCCACACGCCACACTACCAGTACCTCACACCAACACCTGTTATCATGCAGGTATTGGTCCACACGTCACACTACCAGTACCTCACACCAACACCTGTTATCATGCAGGTATTGGTCCACACGTCACACTACCAGTACCTCACACCAACACCTGTTCTCATGCAGGTATTGGTCCACACGCCACACTACCAGTACCTCACACCAACACCTGTTCTCATGCAGGTATTGGTCCACACGCCACACTACCAGGCCCTCACACCAACACCTGTTATCATGCAGGTATTGGTCCACACGCCACACTACCAGGCCCTCACACCAACACGTATCTCTTGCAGGCTTTGGATCGCGACCCGCCCCGGGGGAAGGAGGTGTGGAGGGTGAGGGTGCAGGTGCGGGATGGCCAGGCCCTCTGGAGCAGACAGGCCATGGACCAACTTCTCGCTGCCAAATCCAACAACCAGGCCGACAACCACATCGAAGGAGAAAAGCTAAATGAAGATGCCGGAGAGAAATCTTCATCACCGCAACAGAATCTTGAGATTCACACCAAAAGAAGGAGACGAAGGAATAAAAATAGCAATGATAAGTTAAACGATGGATATTCCGTAGAAGGGGCCATCAAGGAACATTTATCTCTGTCAGATGGTAAACGCAGACACGCTGAGGCTGCTCAGTTACCCGAGCAGCAGCAGCAGACAGCAGACATGAAAGAGGAAGCCTGGATACGTCGAGAAGTTATGCAGACCAAGTCAAACGGTATTCAGAGAGGTGCGAACTTGAGTGCACGAATACGCATAAATAATGTCCAGGACAATCACCAGGATATTGATAGGACTGGCGTGACGAAGGCAGGAGCAGCCACAAGGACCGCTGCTGGGCACCACGACAGAGAAAATGATAACATAATTGGTCAAAGCTTTACAAATAACCCTTATAGTGATCAGCTTCTCCACAAGTCAGAATACAGCAACATAAATGGTGCTCTGCTGATGAAAGAACAAGATTCTGTCGTAGAACAAAAGAGTGACGAATTAAAGTTAGGAAGACATTATAACCAAGGGGACAAACCATCGCGTCCTGAAGCACAGAGATTGGTAATATCTACCAGCCAATTAGCACATACTGCACGATCATACTTCAACATGCTCTCTAACACATACACGATAAATGATCAATATTCACACTCAGAATCCAGTCATCACGGTCAAAAAGCCTCCATTAAGTCAGAGAAATCGACGTCCTCCATTCGTTACGAGACAGTGTTGACCACAGAACAGAAGAAAGCACCGAACTCAAGAAATGTATTTCGTCCAAAATCAAAGGAGAGGGAGACGCGGGATATCACAGCAGCAGAGGAAAGTGCTGCAACATTCTTACGCAAATTCGAAGATTTAACCCCACACCTGAGTGGCCATGAAACAAACGTAAACGCTTACAAAGATTCTCGACGCACGCACCGTATCTCAAGCAATAGCAGAACCAATTTACGTAACCGTTCTCAAATGGAAGAGACGAAGGAGTCATTATCCGCAGCTCTACGTACTCCGCTCAGCCTGGTAACCTCCAGAGGGAGAAGGTCGACGGGAGAACAGCACTATGAGCTGGGCAGCTTCAGTACAGACAGCGGCTGTGACGACCCGGGGAGCAGCAGCAGCAGCAAGGCAGAGCCCACGGGGCGTCGTCTGGACGGCAGCAGTGTACAGGTGGTGGCAGGGTCGAGGGTCCACGTGGCGGAGACGGTGGTGATGGTGGTGGTGAAGGATATCAACGACAACTCTCCCGTCTTCCCCAACGCCACCATGTTCGGGGAGGTCCAGGAGAACGGCCCCATAGGTGAGTAGACCTGCTTGTACTCAATATGCTTAACAACATGTAAAAGTTTCATTTATGTGATCGCTGACAGAGTTAGAACGTACAAGTTCTCAACAAAGTTCATCTGTAACTATCTTTTCTACTTATAAAAAAAATGGGAGGAGGAAGAGCATATAATGCTTATGAAGCGACTGAAATAGAGTGCAAAGGCCAGACTTACACACCGCATGTCAACTAAGATATAACAGATAGAAATTGATATTCTAAGCAAAATTATTTTTGCTTCAATATTATCTGTATTATTCGCAAGTTGAGAGTTATAGTCACTTCAGCTCCTCAATAATTACGTTATACCAGAACCCGATAGGACTGTATATACTACAATCATTCTTATCGAAACAATATTTATATGTCCACTGCTGACTCTTTAATTTGAAAAACCTGTAATATTTTGCGGAATTCTACATTTTTTCCTCCAAAGTTTTCCAAATTTTCCGACAGCTGTTTTTAACTCTACAGATGTGTCCTTAAGTAGCCTTAAAAAATACGTACGAGTGTGTAGACTCCAAGCCCCCCCTTAAATCATCTTCTTAACTGCTTAATGTGACAGATGATGTCTCCTTATGTTTTCACAGACTCGTACACGGGAAGTCAACTGACAAGTCTAGCATTGAACAAAAGCCAGAAGATCAAAGTCTATTTTAGTATCAAATATCCGAATATATTTATATATGATAGCCTGATCCTTTTTGTTTCCAGATATGTGTGAGTGTGTGTGTGTGTGTGTGTGTGTGTGTGTGTGTGTGTGTGTGTGTGTGTGTGTGTGTGTGTGTGTGTGTGTGTGTGGGAGTGTGTGTGTATGTATGTGTGTGTACTCACCTATATGTACTCACCTATATGTGCTTGCAGGATCGAGCATTGACTCTTGGATCCCGCCTTTCTAGCTATCGGTTGTTTACAGCAATGACTCCTGTCCCATTTCCCTATCATACCTAGTTTTAAAAGTATGAATAGTATTTGCTTCCACAACCTGTTCCCCAAGTGCATTCCATTTTTCTACTACTCTCACGCTAAAAGAAAACTTCCTAACATCTCTGTGACTCATCTGAGTTTCCAGTTTCCACCCATGTCCCCTCGTTCTGTTATTATTACGTGTGAACATTTGATCTATTTCCACTTTGTCAATTCCCCTGAGTATTTTATATGTCCCTATCATATCTCCTCTCTCCCTTCTTTTCTCTAGTGTCGTAAGGTTCAGTTCCTTCAGCCGCTCTTCATATCCCATCCCTCGTAGCTCTGGGACAAGCCTCGTCGCAAACCTCTGAACCTTCTCCAGTTTCTTTATGTGTTTCTTCAGGTGGGGGCTCCATGATGGCGCGGCATACTCTAAGACGGGTCTCACGTAGGCAGTGTAAAGCGCCCTAAAAGCTTCCTCATTTAGGTTTCTGAATGAAGTTCTAATTTTCGCCAGTGTAGAGTACGCTGCTGTCGTTATCCTATTTATATGTGCCTCAGGAGTTAGATTAGGTGTCACATCCACTCCCAGGTCTCTTTCTCGAATCGTTACAGGTAGGCTGTTCCCCTTCATTGTGTACTGTCCCTTTGGTCTCCTGTCACCTGATCCCATTTCCATAACTTTACATTTACTGGTGTTAAACTCCAGTAGCCATTTCTCTGACCATCTCTGCAGCCTGTTTAAGTCCTCTTGGAGGATCCTACAATCCTCGTCTGTCACAACTCTTCTCATTAATTTTGCGTCATCTGCAAACATCGACATGTATGATTCCACTCCTGTAAACATATCATTTACGTAAATTAGAAAGAGGATTGGTCCCAGCACCGATCCTTGAGGTACTCCACTTGTTACTGTTCGCCAGTCCGACTTTTCGCCCCTTACCATTACCCTCTGGCTCCTTCCTGTTAGGTAGTTCTTCACCCATACTAGGGCCTTTCCGCTTACTCCTGCCTGCCTCTCAAGTTTGTATAGCAGTCTCATGTGCGGTACCGTATCAAAGGCCTTTTGGCAGTCAAGAAATATGCAGTCTGCCCAGCCTTCTCTGTCCTGCCTTATCCTTGTTACTTTATCATAGAATTCTAAAAGGTTTGTTAGGCATGATTTCCCTGTCCAGAACCCATGTTGGTGCTTGTTTACAAACCCAATGCTCTCCAGGTGCTCAACAAGTCTTAGCCTAATTATTCTTTCAAGTATTTTGCAGGGGATGCTTGTCAGTGATACGGGTCTGTAGTTAAGTGCCTCCTCCCTATCACCCTTTTTGAAAATCGGTACGACATTTGCCTCCTTCCAGCAACTGGGCAATTCTCCCGACATAAGTGACTCATTGAAGATCATTGCCAGAGGCACGCTGAGAGCCTGCGCTGCCTCTTTAAGTATCCACGGTGATACTTTGTCTGGTCCAACAGCTTTATTTGCATCCAGTGTTGTCAACTGTTTCATTACATCCTCTGCTGTCACCTCTATATCTGATAGTCTTCCATCTTGGGTAATCTCTTCTAACAATGGGAGCTGCTCAGGCTCGGTAGTGAACACTCCATGGAATTTTGCATTCAGTACCTCGCAGATTTCCTTGTCGCTTTCTGTATATGCCCCTTCTGTTTTCCTCAGTCTTGTCACTTGGTCATTTACCGACATCTTCCTTCTTATATGGCTATGTAGTAATTTTGGTTGCTTTTTCGCTTTGACTGCAATATCGTTCTCATAATTTCTTTCCGACACTCGTCTTATATTAATGTAATCATTCCTGGCTCTGTTACATCTAATCCTGTTGTCCTCTGTCCTTTGTCTTCTGTACTTCCTCCACTCCCTCCTGCTTCTCACCTTTGCTTCCTGACACTGTCTATTAAACCATGGGTTATTATATTCCCTCCTGCTTTTTTCCTTTATTGTTGGAATAAATCTATCTTCAGCCTCCTTGCATTTCAATATGACTTGGTTCATCATACCTTGCACTGTTTTTCCTCTAAGTTCTTCCTCCCACTGCACTTCTCCCAGGTAGTCCCTTATCCTTCTGTAGTCCCCTTTTCTGTAATCAAGTCTCCTTTCCCGGACCTCTTGTCCTTTGGTCACAATTTTAAGCTCCATCATGTAGTCAAAGGCTAGGACACAATGGTCCTAGGACACACAATGTGTGTGTGTGTGTGTGTGTGTGTGTGTGTGTGTGTGTGTATGTGTATGTGTGTGTGTGTGTGTGTGTGTGTGTGTGTGTGTGTGTGTGTACTCACCTAATTGTACTCACCTAATTGTGCTTGCGGGGGTTGAGCTTTGGCTCTTTGGTCCCGCCTCTCAACTGTCAATCAACTGGTGTACAGATTCCTGAGCCTACTGGGCTCTATCATACCTACATTTGAAACTGTGTATGGAGTCAGCCTCCACCACATCACTTCCTAGTGCATTCCATTTATTAACTACTCTGACACTGAAAAAATTCTTTCTAACGTCTCTGTGGCTCATCTGGGTACTAAGTTTCCACCTGTGTCCCCTTGTTCGTGTCCCACCCGTGCTGAAGAGTTTGTCTTTGTCCACCCTGTCAATTCCCCTGAGAATTTTGTAGGTGGTTATCATGTCTCCCCTTACTCTTCTGTTTTCCAGGGATGTGAGGTTCAGCTCCTTTAGCCTTTCCTCGTAGCTCAATCCTCTCAGTTCCGGGACGAGCCTGGTGGCATACCGCTGAATCTTCTCTAACTTTGTCTTGTGTTTAACTAGGTATGGACTCCAGGCTGGAGCTGCATACTCCAGGATTGGTCTTACATAAGTGGTATACATAAGTGGTGTGTGTGTGTGTGTGTGTGTGTGTGTGTGTTTTGTATACGTATGTTTTCTTTGTTTGAGTGTGTTTTTTTTGTATATGTGTGTGTTTGGGTATGTGTGTCTTTTATATGTGTGTATGTTTTGTACGTGTTTGTGTCTCTGCATGTAATTGCGTATGTGTGTATGTTTGTGTTTGTGGGTATGTGATTTATTCACCTAGTTGTACTCATCTAGTTGTGCTTGCGGGGGTTGAGCTCTGGCTCTTTCGGCCCCGCCTCTCAACTGTTAACTTTCTGTTAACCTGCTGTTAACTTAACTGTTAACTTACTCAACTGGTAACAGCTGTCTAACTCCCAGGTACCTATTTACTGCTAGGTAACAGGGGCATCAGGGTGAAAGAAACTTTGCCCATTTGTTTCCCCCATCGCCGGGGATCGATCACCTGTCCACAAAATTACGAATCCTGAGTGCTGTCACTCAGCCACAAGGCGCCCAGCCGGTGATGTGTATGTGTGAGTGTGTGTGTGTGTGTGTGCCTGTTTTGTTTTGTTTTGAGATATATACAGGAGTTGTTACATTCTTGTAGAGCCACTAGTACGCGTAGCGTTTCGGGCAAGTCCTTAATCCTATGGTCCCTGGAATACGATCCCCTGCCGCGAAGAATCGTTTTTTCATCCAAGTACACATTTTACTGTTGCGTTAAACAGAGGCTACAGTTAAGGAATTGCGCCCAGTAAATCCTCCCCGGCCAGGATACGAACCCATGACATAGCGCTCGCGGAACGCCAGGCGAGTGTCTTACCACTGCACCACGGAGACTGCTTGTGATAGTGTTTATGTGTGTGTGTGTGCGCGCGTGCGTGTACGTTTGTGTCTCTTATGTATTACAGTTGACAGAAAATTCCACGAAACGGCTGAGAAAAGTTAGGTTTTGCACATAAATTGGAAATCAGTGAAGCGTGATTACCACTGTAATTGTGTTGGCCTCCGGTAGAGGGCTGCACACATTCTTTTATATGCAAATTGCTGCTTTGACAGTTTTTATTGCGCACGTTGCATGCACTGGTTTGTTGCAGCAAAATTGCCATACATGAGGGTGAAAGGTTTTCTTTTTTTTCACTGCGAGGGGGTGGGGGGGAGGGGTGGTGGGCCCTACGTTAGATGCTCTAATGAGGAAAGTTGAGAGCACGCTGAGCTGGTCTCGGTATTTTACGTTCATATTAACAGAAACGCTTTTTCTCGAAGGAGTTCCTTGTCAGACTCCAATAAGTAATGATGCTGTAGGATTGGATGAAGAAGGTCCCTCACACACACACACACACACACACACACACACACACACACACACACACACACACACACACACACACACACACACACACACACACAGAAGGAGTGTGTGTGTGGACTGGCCACACCAGTCCAAAAGGAAAACAGTGAAATGAAGATGAGAAACCCATGGTTTAACCAGAGATGTAGGCTAGCTAGGCAGCAAAGTAAAAGGGCATGGAGAAACTATAGGAATAACAGGACACTTGAGAGCAGAGAAAGATACCAGAATGCCAGGAATGAATATGTCAGGATGAGAAGAGAGGCAGAAAGACAATACAAAAATGACATCGCAAGCAAGGCAAAGACTCAGCCTAAATTGCTGCATAGCCACATCAGGAGAAAAACAACACTAAAGGAACAGGTTATGAAATTTAAGAAAGGGGCAGAAGGATTCACTACAAACGACAAGGAAGTGTGTGAGGAACTGAATAAGAAATTGCAGGTCTTCACCTTAGAGCAAGGAAAAATTCCAGAGATAAGAGAGGGAATAGTTAACCAGGAACCACTGGAAGAGTTTGAGATTACCAGCGGGGAAGTAAGGAAGTGTTTACTAGAGTTGGATGTGACAAAGGCTATAGGCCCAGATGGAATCTTCCCATGGATACTAAAGGAAGGAGCAGAAGAACTGTGCCTGCCACTCTCCATAGTGTATAACAAATCACTGGCAACAGGGGAACTGCCAGAAATTTGGAAAGCAGCTAACGTAGTCCCGATATACAAGGGGATAGACAGGAGGCACTGAACTACAGGCCAGTGTCCCTAACCTGCATACCATGCAAGCTGAAGGAGAAGATTGTGCGAAGAAAGCTAGTGGAACATCTAGAGCGAAGGAACTTTGTAACACAGCATCAACATGGGTTCAGGGATGGCAAGTCCTGCCTCACAGGGTTACTTGAATTCTATGACCAGGCAACAAAAATCAGGCAAGAAGGAGAATGGTGGGCAGACTGCATATTTTTGGTTTGCCAGAAAGCCTCTGATACAGTACCACACAAGAGGCTAGTGAAAAGGCTGGAGATGCAGGCTGGAGTGAAAGGGAAGGTACTCCATTGGATAAAGGAGTACCTAAGCAACAGGAGACAACGAGTCAATGTGAGGGATGAGGTCTCAGATTGGCGAGACGTTACAAGTGGAGTCCCGCAGGGGTCAGTGTTACGGCCCTCTCGGGTCGCAACTGGGTTCTTACTCTGATGTTGTTAGAGGAAGGGTATCCGTCCCCAAGCCAGTAGTGGCTTTCAAGGGATGTGATCCACAACGCAAGTAAATTAAAAGGGGAAGGGAAATAAAGTCAAAAACTTAATATAATATAATGATCACCGTCACCAATAAATATATATAAAGGATTACACGGGGGGGGGGGGTATAAACACTATAATACACTGTCGTCTTCTTCTGAAGACCCTGGATCCTCTCGGTGCCAAGCTCTCGGTGCTCTCGTGGCCTCACGACGAATCCTTCGAGAAGCTGAGTCTACCCCGGCCACAGGTCAGCCAAAACACAGTTCCACTGGGGGCACTGCCGTGGAGGCCGTCAACCACAAGTCCAGCAGATGGCTGGCAGGTTCCGAATCAGCAACGCTGGTTAGGCCACTCCACGAGCGATACTAGGGTAGCGCCCTAGTCAGGAGCCTCGTGTGATACCACAGATCACTCTCCTATCCGCAATACCCCAGTGGTTAAGTGTCTCCACCAGCCAGTCCCGGGTATGACAATCCTTCAACTGCCGCTTCACAGGCAGGGTAACACCACAGTGTTCTTCCGGGAGGCGACTCACAGCTGCTGCAGCAAAACACTTGGTGTCCAGACGGCTGCCTTGGGTAGACTGACTCAACTTCCCTTACAGCAGTCCCAGGTCGACTCTGTAAGCAGACACGTCATCAATAATAGAGACACACTAGGACATGTCACTTACCGGCTCAGACCCAAACGCCCACCTATTCACTCCATAGATGGCGTTACTGTCTGAGCTTCACCTCACTAGAGTTGTGAGCTGAACAGGACTGGAAACTGGCCCTGGTGGCCAGTACTCCTCGTCCTCACCAGGTGTCGTCGTCCATTTGGAGGGGGTTTCGGGAGCTGACCCACAGATGGCGTGGTCGTCACTGCTCCAGGCTCGGACGCTGGATTCGGGTCCGTAACAGTCAGTCCTTGGACCTATACTGTTTCTGATATATGTGAATGATCTTCCAGAGGGTATAGACTCGTTTCTCAAAATTTTTGCTGATGACGCAAAAATTATGAGGAGGATTGAAACAAAGGATGATAGTAGGAGGCTACAAGATGACCTAGACAGACTGAATGAATGGTCCAACAAATGGCTGCTAAAGTTCAACCCGAGTAAATGCAAAGTAATGAAACAAGGTAGTGGAAACAGGAGGCCAGACACAGGATACAGAATAGGAGATGAAGTACTTAATGAAACGGACAGAGAGAAAAATCTAGGAGTTGATATCACACCAAACCTGTCTCCTGAAGCCCACATAAAAGGAATTACGTCTGCGGCATATGCGAGGCTGGCTAACATCAGAACAGCCTTCAGGAACCTGTGTAAGAAATCGTTCAGAATCTTGTATACCACATATGTAAGACCAATCCTGGAGTATGCGGCCCCAGCATGGAGCCCGTACCTCGTCAAGCACGAGACGAAGCTGGAAAAAGTTCAAAGATATGCCACTAGACTAGTCCCAGAACTAAGAGGCATGAGTTACGAGGAAAGGCTGCGGGAAATACACCTTACGACACTGGAAGACAGAAGAGTAAGGGCAGACATGATCACTACCTACAAAATCCTCAGGGAAATCGACCGGGTAGACAAGGATAAACTATTCAAAACTGGTGGTACGAGAACAAGGGGACACAGGTGGAAACTGAGTACCCATATGAGCCACAGGGACGTTAGAAGGAACTTGTTCAGTGTCAGAGTAGTTAACAGATGGAATGCATTAGGCAGTAATGTGGTGGAGGCTGACTCCATACACAGTTTCAAATGTAGATATGATAGAGCCCATTAGGGTCAGGAATCCGTACACCAGTTGATTGACAGTTGAGAGGCGGGACCAAAGAGCCAAAGCTCAACCCGCAAGCACAAATAGGTGAGTACACACAAACACGTTTTTTTTATGAAATCAAGAAAAATAAATCTTTCATCGAAAACTCTATATTATTAACAGATAAAAGATTTGTTGATATTAAATTATATAGAAAACGAGCCAAAATAATAGTCCAAATAACAGATGGATATTGTAAGCGAGGAATATCGTAGTGATCAATGACCAGGGAAGGCTCGACCCAAGCTATTGTGGAGATATATGGAGACAACCATAAAGCAGGAGACCTTACACTACGCTTTTTCCAGAGGGTGAAAAGAAAACAGATATATTGCACTGTCTCCGCTGGTAACATCTCTGAGTCTAAGATGTCTTGTGTGTGTGTGTGTGTGTATTTACTAGTTGTGTTGTGTTTTTGTGGGGGGTTGAGCTTTGCTCTTTCGGCCCGCCTCTCAACTGTCAATCAACTGTTTACTAACTACTATTTTTTTTTTTTCTCCACACCACACACACACACACACACCCCAGGAAGCAGCCCGTGACAGCTGACTAACTCCCAGGTACCTATTTACTGCTAGGTAACAGGGGCACTTAGGGTGAAAGAAACTTTGCCCATTTGTTTCTGCCTCGTGCGGGAATCGAACCCGCGCCACAGAATTACGAGTCCTGCGCGCTATCCACCAGGCTACGAGGCCCCGTAGTGTGTGTGTGTGTGTGTGTGTGTGTGTGTGTGTGTGTGTGTGTGTGTGTGTGTGTGTGTGTGTGTGGAGGTGGGGGAAAGCGTAGCAGACGCGTGCCCTGTCATCCGATAAAGAGCTTTTAACCGTGCTCAACTGGAATTGTGTTGACAACGCTAATAGCAGGTTGGTGGCGCCAAGTGTGGGGCTTCCTGGCATTCACAATTGCGATAAACATCTCAAATGGCTATCATTGCTACCACCAAATTTTTAACCTGACGGCGGCCCGATCAGAGTGCTGGTTCTTTCTCTCTGGGAATCGCCTTTGATTGGAGACTCTTCCACCATCCATAAGATTCTGGGACCGAAAAAGAGCGACTCTCGTAAACTGGCCGTAACATGGGGATGATAGCTTGCCCGAGGGACATTAACACGGAATTGGCGTGTCTCTGTGTTTTCTTGGCTCGATGAAAGGGAGTGTCGATGACTTGGAGGAGGAGAGTCGACTGGGGCGGGTGTTGAAGGATCGTCAGCTCGGGGTGTCGGATGAGTGTCGACTTGAGTTTTTTTGGAGAAGCGTCGATTCACGGGTGTCGGAGAAGCGCTGATGTGTGGGTGTTGGAGGAGTGTGTACTCGGGTATATCAGAGAAGTGTCGACTCGAAGCTGTTGAAGAAGAGTCAACTCAAAATAATAAAGTCATAAAAGGATAAGGGAAAAGAAAGAGTATGTATGGTAATGTAATTTTAAGGAGAAAGCACTAAGCCAGTTTGACTATATAGAGCAAGAATGATAAAGAGAAACTATAGCTGAATAAACAGATCTCTCAGTATAATACAAATAAACAACTCTTCATAACTTCATAACATAGGGGGGCCTCGTAGCCTGGTGGATAGCGCACAGGGCTCGTAATTCTGTGGCGCGGGTTCGATTCCCGCACGAGGCAGAAACAAATGGGCAAAGTTTCTTTCACCTTGAATGCCCCTGTTACCTAGCAGTAAATAGGTACCTGGGAGTTAGTCAGCTGTCACGGGCTGCTTCCTGGGGGTGGAGGCCTGGTCGAGGACCGGGCCGCGGGGACACTAAAAAAGCCCCGAAATCATCTCAAGATAAGATTCATTACTCATAAACGGTCCATGAGAGTGAAAGTGATCGTCATTCTGTTAGCTTTAACTTGTATCAGAAATTTTGCCCGACAATCATGTCCCTGACTGCGAACATTCGCCACTTGAGTAGTCACCTCGCTCCTCCGAACATTTACCACCTGATCTGTCACCTCGCTCCTCCGAACATTTACCACCTGATCTGTCACCTCGCTCCTCCGAACATTTACCACCTGATCTGTCACCTCGCTCCTCCGAACATTTACCACCTGATCTGTCACCTCGCTCCTCCGAACATTTACCACCTGATCTGTCACCTCGCTCCTCCGAACATTTACCACCTGATCTGTCACCTCGCTCCTCCGAACATTTACCACCTGATCTGTCACCTCGCTCCTCCGAACATTTACCACCTGATCTGTCACCTCGCTCCTCCGAACATTTACCACCTGATCTGTCACCTCGCTCCTCCGAACATTTACCACCTGATCTGTCACCTCGCTCCTCCGAACATTCACCACCTGATCTGTCACCTCGCTCCTCCGAACATTTACCACCTGATCTGTCACCTCGCTCCTCCGAACATTCACCTCCTGAACTGTCACCTCGCTCCTCCGAACATTCACCACCTGATCTGTCACCTCGCTCCTCTGAACATTCACCGCCTGATCTGTCACCTCGCTCCTCTGAACATTTACCACCTGATCTGTCACCTCGCTCCTCTGAACATTCACCGCCTGATCTGTCACCTCGCTCCTCCGAAACCAATTAATCTCATCCTAAGGAATAAACTAAGAGCCTTCAACAGCTGTAGGAGAAACAGATCTGGTATATTAAATAAATATTATTAGTATTGCTAAGGGACAAATCACATTTCAAGTGCTTTTCACTTTTATTAGACCGGTAATGCATTATTATCAATACCGTTAAACCTGTCACCAGCATACGTGCTTGGTGGATGAGCAACGACTGTCAAACCTGTCACGAGAACTGTATTAAATGCAAGAGGGATTAGGCAACGGCCCAGTCAAACAGCCGAATATAATCCATGCCATAACTAAGCAGCAAATGTGCCATCTTATTAACAATAACTCCTACGTCGAGTCCTTTTTCAGCTCCTTCTTCTTAAGTTACTCTTTCTTGCACTCACTGACAAGCGCCGCAGCTGAAGAAAGTTATGCTCGCACACAGACAAAACTCTCAATTTTCCCTTAAAGCTGAGAAAAGTTGCAGGAGGTCGGTGGCGGCAATATAAGCCAGAGGCGTCTCAATAAGCAGTTCATTGTAGGTTATGTATTGTTATGGTTCGAACCCCCGGCCAGGACTCCAGCCCCCGCTTCCTTACCCACGCTCCTCTCTTGCCAAATTGCTTTTTCTTATTACATTTCTATTATTGTTATTGTTGTTGGGCTTTACAAAATCTGGATGAACATGCTCATTAAGGCTCTGTTTGAAAAAAAATATTAAACAATATGTTCAGGAAAATTGTAATTAACATTTTGTTTTATGTCCTCAAGACGTTCATTTATCGTCAACTAAAGTATAATTTTTGTTCTCAACTTTTTTGTGTTGTGTTGTTTTCAAATCCTTGTCTATTTTTCCCTCATTCATTGGTCGGTTTGTTGTTTGCGAGAAGAGTACTGGGTCATCAACGCCGAACATCACACCCGGTGGGGAGGGTAGAACAATCATCAACGCCAAACATCACACCCAGTGGGGAGGGTAGAACAATCATCAACGCCGAACATCACACCCAGTGGGGAGGGTAGAACAATCATCAACGCCGAACATCACACCCGGTGGGGAGGGTAGAACAATCATCAACGCCGAACATCACACCCGGTGGGGAGGGTAGAACAATCATCAACGCCGAACATCACACCCGGTGGGGAGGGTAGAACAATCATCAACGCCGAACATCACACCCGGTGGGGAGGGTAGAACAATCATCAACGCCGAACATCACACCCGGTGGGGAGGGTAGAACAATCATCAACGCCAAACACAGTCTCCGCAGGTGAAGTCTCCGTGGTGTAGTGACACTCGCCTGGCGTTCCGCGAGTGCTTTGTCATGGGTTCGTATCCTGGCCGGGGAGGATTTACTGGGCGCAAATCCTTAACTGTAGCCCCTGTTTAACTCAACAGTAAAATGTGTACTTGGTTGTAACAACGATTCATCGCGGCGGGGATCGTATTCCAGGGACCTGCCCGAAACGCTACGCGTACTAGTGGCTCTACAAGAATGTAACAACTCTTCTATATATCTCAAAAAAAAAAACACTATGTGGAGAGGATAAAACAATCAACGCCAAACACTTCACATTTTTAAATTATGGTTTCTCTCGTGCCTTCGCTTAGGTTTCACATTTATTTGGCTGTTTTCATTGTTATGTTACATATTACGTTACATGCTGGCGATGGTGTGGCTGTGTGCATAAATAATGTGTTCTTGGACAGAACACAATTATAAAGAACACCATAATTTCTTTACACAACCAGCCCATCTACTATAGATATCCTGACCAACAACACTGAAATTATCAACAAACACAATAACGAGAGAGTAGACATAGGCGAAGCACTACATATCAAACACTAACATCATATACCATCTTAGACAAAAAAGGGAAAATATGGAGGTCACACCTCACCTAGAACTCCAGTCAATATCGACTAGCCACCACCTCACTGTCACGTCATCCTACATGGTTGTATAAGCTGTAGCCTCAGCTGTGTTCACTTTTCCTCTACCTCCAAAGATGTTGACAGGTTCAACGAAAAACATCTTTTAGCATGAGGCATATTGTAAAAATAAACTTTGGAGAGTTAATTTTTCAAACTTCTTACCTAAATGAAGAAAATATCACATATAGACAAGATTCGTGATAGAATCATTAATCTAACCCTTTCGGTCATATTCAAGAATTCATATACACATACATACATACATACATACATTCATACATACATACATACATACATACATACATACATACATACATACATACATACATACATGCATACATACATACATACATACAAATATATTCATACATACATCAAAGCATGTATACATACTTTATTTATTTATTATTTATATACAAGAAGGTACATACATATATACACACATGCATTCATATGCATTCATACAAACATATAATTTATAATGCGTAAGTGAATTAATTAGTGACAATATGTTCTCGATTCTTAAAATGCTTGTAATCGTAAAATTAATCATCAGTGAATACAGCTTACTCAGCGAACTATGAACCATCTACGAGTACGGCAAACACATGGAGCGAGTTGTCCTGGAAATTCAACTGCGTGCTTTCTAAAGACCCTTGTGTCTAGAGCCTCAGGCGCTGGGAGTAGTAACTCAGCATACACGAGTACCATAAAAGCTTTCTCAAATACGCCCGAAAAGTCCAGTGAAAGTAAGAGGCAGATGTCCCAATGAAATGTTTTCGAGATTAAGAAATATCAAAGAATCTCAAAGAAAAGTTTTCTCGATTAAGAAACGTCAAAAAATCTCAAAGAAAACTTTTCCTGATTATAAAAAAAAAATCGTCTCAACCTAATTTGTGTTGGTGTTTATGTTTTTTGTATGCGAAATATACTGAATACGTAGCATACTCGAGAGTATAATTAATTATATGTTCTGCCTAGCTTCAGGGCCTCTGAGCTAGGCGCAAAAGTCCAGTTTTTTCTGTGCAGAAACTATGCTTCTTCGTCAACTACTGGTAACTGTTGATGTAATTTCCCCAGACATCTACGCAGTACTTCTTGTTATACTCTCTCTCTCTCTCTCTGTCTCTCTCTCTCTCTCTCTCTGTCTCTGTCTCTGTCTCTGTCTCTCTCTCTCTCTCTCTCTCTCTCTCTCTCTCTCTCTCTCTCTCTCTCTCTCTCTCTCTCTCGCTCTCTCTCTCTCTCTCTCCCTCCTGAAATTCTAGTTTTCACTAACAGCTATAGGGATATATAAGAAAGCATTAAGCAAGGGCAAGTGATATATAAACGAGATATTTGGGGGATATATGACATACATAACATGAAAAGTAGCGATGATAAGAAGAGAAGTCAGAAGCATTTGCAATAAGAGAACGACGACTTAAAAAAACGGTGCCCCCTGAGCTAAAGCCTTTTCCTTTGCAAGCACATGCAAATACGTAAACATAGGTGAGTACATGCCCAGTAATTCTGCACCCATCATTCGGTAAAAGCTTTCCTGAACGCTGAGGTACTAGAACTGGTACCAGCGCTCTGGGAATACCTGGAGAGAGTGATGTAGCTCTATCTATCACTATAAGAAGCCTAAATAATGAGGGGCATTTGTCAAGATTGCTGTCCCACATTCCTCACTTATTTCCGGCCTGGTTCCGCCTTGAAGGCAAGCCTAACAATTATAGAGAGAACTATTTCGTCTTCGTCTTGACAAAATGATGGTTTACACACTTTCCTTAATCTCTGAGACGCCAAGAACAGTCCGTTTCTGCAAGTGATCCTAAACCATATCCTCCCTCTTGTTTTCCTCTTATAACACGATTCACCAATTGGTTTACAACCTGGTGTCACATAACTGCTGGATAGAGAAGAGTGAAGAGTTAACTGATATCACTGACGAGGCGTGCATATTATATAAATATATATTAGGGGTACCACCTCCGGTGCTATTGTAGGGACCCACAGCCTCGAAGAAGAAAATAAAGAGTATTTAGAGAACACCTTGTGGATTCTCACTGAACATTTTAATCTTTTCCCCTTTTACCACCCCTATTATATATATATATATATATATATATATATATATATATATATATATATATATATATATATATATATATATATATATATATGTCGTACCTAGTAGCCAGAACGCACTTCTTAGCCTACTATGAAAGGCCCGATTTGCCTAATAAGCCAAGTTTTCATGAATTAATTGTTTTTCGACTACCTAACCTACCTAACCTAACCTAACCTAACTTTTTCGGTTACCTAACCTAACCTAATCTATAAAGATAGGTTAGGTTAGGTTAGGTAGGGGTGGTTAGGTTCGGTCATATATCTACGTTAATTTTAACTCCAATAAAAAAAATTGACCTCATACATAATGAAATGGGTAGCTTTATCATTTCATAAGAAAAAAAATAGAGAAAATATATTAATTCAGAAAAACTTGGCTTATTAGGCAAATCGGGCCTTGCATAGTAGGCTGAGAAGTGCGTTCTGGCTACTAGGTACGACATATATATATATACATATATATATATATATATATATATATATATATATATATATATATATATATATATATATATATATATATATATATATATATATATATATATATATATACCTGGAGGTGTCCTAGTCGAAATTTCGGCAATGATGATGAAACTCTTTGACACGGTGGAAACCATTTCATTTCCACGGACTCCATGAGAGCCGCTATTGGAGGCGACTTCCTTTAATCGGAATATGACAGTCCCTTAACACCCACCAATCACCCTGCAAAGTTTGATGAAGCTAGCGCCAAGCGTCTGGCCTCCAATCCTGGACAAACATTCTATTTTATAGATATAGATAACTGAAACAGATGTGATTTAGTCATCCATGTGCTCTGAATGATGAATGAAATCAGAAAACGTATGTCTGCCTGTATATCTTTCTGTCTGACTCTCTTTGAATGTCTATTTTAGAACGTAAACGTTATTAGAATGAAACTTTACATATAATAATAATAATAATAATAATAATAACAATAATAATAATAATAATGTTGATCTTACATATAATTTTGATACGAGGGAGCAAACGTTGGCAAAGAAAAGAAAACGAAGATCTCTCTGGCAACAGAAAATAACTTGAGTAAAAACGAAGCTGGTCGTTTGGAGCATTTCCGAAGCAACAGTTCACTGAGACGTCAACGAGGTCATTATTTACCACCAAAGAAAAGATTTTGGTATATAAATAAAAGCTATACCACCAGCCACTTATTTTCACAGGTTTGGTGGCTCGATTTTGTTTGAAAATAACAAAATCAAGTTTACGTAAGGGAGGGATGAATGATATTTGAAAAAAAAAAATATTGCTGGGAACGGGAGTGAGGTCGATTCTGGAAGCAAGAAAAAGAAACCCAATGGGCATAGGGGAGAGAGCAGCTCGACCCATTGGGTGTAGGAAAGAGAGCAGTTCGACCCAGTGGGTGTAGGGAAGAGAGCAGCTCGACCCTGTGGGTGTAGGGGACAGAGCAGCTCGACCCAGTGGGTGTAGGGAAGAGAGCAGCTCGACCCTGTGGGTGTAGGGGACAGAGCAGCTCGACCCAGTGGGTGTAGGGAAGAGAGCAGCTCGACCCTGTGGGTGTAGGGGAGAGAGCAGCTCGACCCAGTGGGTGTAGGGAAGAGAGCAGCTCGACCCTGTGGGTGTAGGGGACAGAGCAGCTCGACCCAGTGGGTGTAGGGAAGAGAGCAGCTCGACCCTGTGGGTGTAGGGGAGAGAGCAGCTCGACCCTGTGGGTGTAGGGAAGAGAGCAGCTCGACCCAGTGGGTGTAGGGAAGAGAGCAGCTCGACCCAGTGGGTGTAGGGAAGAGAGCAGGTCGACCCTGTGGGTGTAAGGAAGAGAGCAGCTCGACCCTGTGGGTGTAGGGGAGAGAGCAGCTCGACCCTGTGGGTGTAGGGGAGAGAGCAGCTCAACCCAGTGGGTGTAGGGAAGAGAGCAGCTCGACCCTGTGGATGTAGGGGAGAGAGCAGCTCGACCCTGTGGGTGTAGGGGAGAGAGCAGCTCGACCCTGTGGGTGTAGGAAAGAGAGCAGCTCGACCCAGTGGGTGTAGGGAAGAGAGCAGCTCGACCCTGTGGGTGTAGGGGAGAGAGCAGCTCGACCCTGTGGATGTAAGGAAGAGAGCAGCTCGACCCTGTGGGTGTAGGGAAGAGAGCAGCTCGACCCAGTGGGTGTAGGGAAGAGAGCAGCTCGACCCTGTGGGTGTAGGGAAGAGAGCAGCTCGACCCAGTGGGTGTAGGGAAGAGAGCAGCTCGACCCTCTGGGTGTAGGGAAGAGAGCAGCTCGACCCAGTGGTTGTAGGGAAGAGAGCAGCTCGACCCTGTGGGTGTAGGGAAGAGAGCAGCTCGACCTTGTGGGTGTAGGGAAGAGAGCAGCTCGACCCTGTGGGTGTAGGGAAGAGAGCAGCTCGACCCTGTGGGTGTAGGGAAGAGAGCAGCTCGACCCAGTGGGTGTAGGGAAGAGAGCAGCTCGACCCAGTGGGTGTAAGAAAGAGAGCAGCTCGACCCTGTGGGTGTAGGGAAGAGAGCAGGTCGACCCTGTGGGTGTAAGGAAGAGAGCAGCTCGACCCTGTGGGTGTAGGGGAGAGAGCAGCTCGACCTTGTGGGTGTAGGGGAGAGAGCAGCTCAACCCAGTGGGAGTAGGGAAGAGAGCAGCTCGACCCTGTGGGTGTAGGGGAGAGAGCAGCTCGACCCTGTGGGTGTAGAGGAGAGAGCAGCTCAACCCAGTGGGTGTAGGGAAGAGAGCAGCTCGACCCTGTGGGTGTAGGGGAGAGAGCAACTCGACCCAGTGCATGAAGGAGAGAGCAGCTCGACCCTGTGGGTGAAGGGGAGAGAGCAACTCGACCCAGTGCATGAAGGAGAGAGCAGCTCGACCCTGTGCCCAACAAAATTGGGCTTGAGTCAACACGGGTCTCGGTCAAGGATCCGGACATGGCAAAATATTCCTCCAAAAATGAATGAATTCCTGCTCGACTTTAAACACACTTTTGGAAAACTTTATAATTTACTAAAATCGCATCATAACCTCAGTAAAGTGAGTTAACTGTATTCTTCAGAGAATATAGTTTTATAAGAAGTCATATTAGAAAATACCTCGTCCTGTTTAGGTCAGTAGAAGAAGTTCTGGGAGTAGACATAGCACTGCATCTCTCTCCAGATGAACACATAGTCACATGAGTAGCATATGCTGAGCTGGGTAGCATCAGGACTGTCATTGGGAACCTAGAGAAAGATGCTTTCAAATCGTTATCTAGAGGATATATCCGACCAGAGGAAGAGATTGAAACACCACTTCACAATACAATAAAGAATGAGAAAGACAGAGTTTGCTGCCAGACGCCTCCCAGAATTCAAAACAAATAAATTACGGGAACAAAAGGAGGAATAAGGACCAAATAACACCCTAAGGAACACTAAAAGAATGAATATGATCAAGACATGTAAAATGATCACTGGATTAAATTCAATTTCAATGTAAAATCTGTAATGGAAGAACAGTGATAGACGAAGACAGGAACAGACGAAGACAAAGATAGACGATCACAGGAATAGATAAATGCAAGGTTAGCCGAACACAGGGATAGACGAAAACATGAATGCTCCAAAAGAAGGGAAACCCATCAATTCTCCACTAAGAAGAAGATATACCAGGATTACAGTGAGGCTACTCTGTCCCTATTGACTTTGGCCACGACTTTCTAATGTAAAAACCTGCCTCTATAAACAAGTCAGTTATTTAAGAGACGTATTGCCCATCTTCAGCACTAAAGGCACCAGCCACCTGTCTCGGGACTTAAAACTCATTGATTAATTTGGCTAGTCTGTGAAGCATATCTCTGCCCTCTGAGCTGAAAATTGGGAACTAAGGCCTCATATCTCAGCCGCCTGAGATGAGAGTTGAGAACTTAAGGTTTCATATCACAGCCGCTAGAGCTGAGGGCTGGGAACAGGTTATTCATCTTTAAATATGTTCAAGGCAGCTATATTTGGAGTCTTAATGAGACTTAAAATTAATGTTATTATTATTTATATTATTAATATATTATTATTTAAAAAATTTATTGGAGCAATGAGGTAACTCGAATCAGCGATCAGAGTACTTCCAGTAGCGCATCATACCCGTGTTCACCGACATGGTATAAGTTATACAACCTGGAATGCCACTGAATCCCAAACATCTACCAGGGAAGAACACTGAAGAATATAATTAAGATCGGGAAGGGCAAAGGAGACAAGCAGCCTACATGCTTTAATGGCCGCACTACCTGCGACAAAGTTTAATAACTTCCGTGTACTTCGCATCTATTGCGTGAATCAGCCATTGCAACTATATTCCTCGCAGCGTTATGGGGGAAGCTGAGAAATAAGTTCGTAAGTGGTATTAAGAGATTCAACAACCGTCTCCTTCAACTAAGTGGCCAAAGGTCCAACACACACCCGTCCCAAAGGTAAGTTCGACTTCAAATGTAACAACTTAGAAATAAATTATTAATATAACACTCTTAGAACAGTAAATTTGCAGATTAAATTATGAGTCATTATTGTGTCTTCATGAAGGTCAGGTCTGGGTCACGTCTAGGATAGTGAGTCGTCTTCTGATGTGTAAACTACAACAGCAATTCTGTGTCACAAACCTCAGGCGACGTCGCCAAAAATCAGCATTAAAAAAAATCAAGAAAATCCCTAAAAGTCTAGTCTAAATGTCTGAATAAAGCAAAAAAAATCTTTAACCAGATATCTGACAAACAATTTTAACACACAACAACTTTTACCCCCCCCCCCCCCCGCGGTCCACGCCTAAGAAACTAATATAAACAACAAACATAATTGTTTGTTGATATGCTTGCATTCTATGCCTCTATGTAGAGGCATAGAATGCAAGTTTTCCTATAAGTGCGAGTGTAGACAGGCCAGTTGCTGCTGCAATAGAGACGGAGTCTGTGGTCGACAGCCTTGGGGTCGACAGCCTTTGGGTCGACAGCCTTGGGGTCGACAGCTTGAGGTCGACAACCTGAGAAGTCAGCAACCTGGGGTCAGCAGCCCAGCAAACATCAGTTACAGTGTGAGTCGATGAAAGCCACTACACAAATATTGACTCAACTGTTCCCGTTTAGCAGAATTTAATATTTTAATGGAATATTTATGGTTGGAACTTATTCCTTGGTATAACGGAGTTACTCTTAAATCGTCTCCGATGTGATAATATCTTCGGTATCATCGGGTCACATAAATGATAATATCTACGGTGTCAACGGGTCACATAAATGATAATATCTACGGTGTTAACGGGTCACATAAATGATAATATCTACGGTGTCAACGAGTCACATAAATGATAATATCTACGGTGTCAACGGGTCACATAAATGATAATATCTACGGTGTCAACGGGTCACATAAATGATAATATCTACGGTGTCAACGGGTCACATAAATGATAATATCTACGGTGTCAACGAGTCACATAAATGATAATATCTTTGGAATTATCGGGTCACATAAATGAGGCCCAAATAATGATAAACAAACTAATCTTCTCTATTTCAGTGTTAACTTTTATTTTATTCATCACTGGCCAAGAGATGATATATAGATATCTTTTTATTATTATTATTATTATTATTATTATTATTATTATTATTATTATTATTATTATTATTTTCTTATCAAAATAGTACTGCAGTTGTATAAGCCAAAGACAATCACAACGTTCCAGTCACAGCGCCAGTCCCAGCATTCAGTCCCAACATCTGGTCCCAGCATTCAGTCCCAGCATTCAGTCCCAACATCTGGTCCCAGCATTCAGTCCCAACATCTGGTCCCAGCATCCAGTCCCAGCATTCAGTCCCAACACACAAGCCATCTACGAGACTTTCTGAGTCTTGGGGGAAATCCCGCTGAAATTCCGGTCTTTTCCCCCAGGATTTAACAGCAAATTTCTCTGTCCCGCGATAAGGCTTCCAATTCTCTTCTGCGACCATAGAATAAATTAACCAATTATTTTAGTGAAACCAAAATAATGTGTTAAATATAATTTGCTGAAAATGATATTGTCCGACATATAATTTGATGAACATTATCTTATAATGTGATGTGCATTACATTGTCTTATATATATAAACCTTATGAGCACTGTCATTACAGATTCGATCCAGCGAGAAATCTTCATGGTCTTGGCTAATGATAAGCGAGCCTCAAGGTCTTTCTTCAAGGGAAACAAACGACGTCTAATTAAAAATATAACTTGATTAATCTTGGCAGTTTTTTTTTCACGGCATTATCTGACCCCGGCCGCGTTAGGAACCTCCCTAATGGCTCTAATTATGGCCTTAATGGCGTTCATCCACGATATTTTTTTGTTAACTCCCATTAAAAAACGACAATGAACCATTTCAGAGCTCCAAGATATGGCTCTCGTGTGCAATGCTGCGTTCTTGTTTACCATGAGATAAACTCCGCTCTCCGGTTTCCTTTCACAGATTCGTCTATTGGCTGGAAGATTCGATGCAGCAGAGAGCTTTTTGGTTTCTACATGGCGAATCATTAGGTTCTGAGACGATGTGAAGAAGCAGCAGGCCAGGTGACAGGATTCCCATGTCTAAGATAGAGGGGGGGGGAAGGAAGATCCACCAAACTTTCTCAAGACGAGATAAAACTACTGGGAAGAGGAGCGCAGAGCGATGTCGTCGTCTATCCTACATAGGATTAGTCGTTTAGAATTGTTCGGTTAATTTATTTATTATTTGTTGTTCTCTCTTATTTATCTTTCTATCTCTCACTATCTTTATCTCTGTATCTTTCTCTCCCTGTACCTCTTTATCTTTGTCTCTCTCTGGAAAGTTAGGAGCATCTGAGTTGAGTATCTTTACGGCGGTGGTCTCAGCGCTGATACTGACACTTGTACGCTGTGTGTAAACTTAACTGGCTGAACTATTGGCTAATAAGCCTGAGTCTAAGCTCTGGAACCGAGTTGTTTTCATAGCACTATCGGGAGCGTTCATAGCCGGAAAGCAATAAGAAAGCGTCGTGTTTGTTGTCAAGAAAGTTTCAGAGATTTTCTTTTGCTGTGTTTTGCTTGTCTTATTTCCTGTGGTGCTTTCTTTACTCTGGGATCTGTGTTTGACACTCGTCTTCCATGATAAAGTGAAGTTACAGTGCTCCTCTCCCTCGGCTCACAACTGGAAATTGTTAATCACGCCCGGTTGTCAGCCAGGTCCTAGGAGTAGCTCAAACACCCGCTAGTCCCATAGCGACGCTGTGTATGTATATATATATATATATATATATATATATATATATATATATATATATATATATATATATATATATATATATATATATATATATATATATATATATATACATGTAGAAGAAGGACGGAAACTGGTTAAGCTGACTGTAAGCCAGTCTGACTGGATAGCACTTGGGCGGGACATGACGCCAGGAACTGGGATGGGAGGACGGAGTGAAGGGCCGGTGTCTAACCTCTTTCGACTATCAGGGATCGAACGACGACCCTACAAGAAGCAAACTCGTCACTTTACCGACCAGTCGTAGTGTATGGTGTAGACTGAGAATGGTTTGCAATTCACTAGATCTGAGGATATGAGAATTTTTTGCTGGCCACCACGCGAGTATGGGAGGACCAAGAATAAATCAGGAGTTATTTGTTGAATTATTATAACATTACCGACACACGTCTTAGAAGCGATTATGGAGGTGTAATCTACTAAGACAATCTAAGACAATGTAATCTACTAAAACATTGTCTGTAATCTACAGACAATCTTAGTAAACAAGATTGTTTCACCGTGAAAGCTAACATAATTTAATCTCAAACTGTTAAAAAAGATAAATTAAGTCATCTTTTGTGATTGTTTTGCTTAAAAGGATATGTTCTTCTTTCACCCTCCAATACCAGACCTGTCAGTGGCCGTCATCGCTGCCTGGGACGCTGACGACGTCTCTGAGGGCGCCAACGCCAGGATCACCTACTCCATTGCCAAGAACGTCGTCTACGAACCCACGGGCGAAGCCATCTTTACCGTTGAACCCGACACTGGTCTCGTCCGCACCGCCATCTGCTGCCTCGACCGGGAAACCACTCCAGAGTACGAGATCCAGGTGGTGGCTGTTGACGGTGGTGGCCTCAAGGGTGAGTGTTGACGGTGGTGGCCTCAAGGGTGAGTGTTGACGGTGGCGGCCTCAAGGGTGAGTGTTGACGGTGGTGGCCTCAAGGGTGAGTGTTGACGGTGGCGGCCTCAAGGGTGAGTGTTGACGGTGGTGGCCTCAAGGGTGAGTGTTGACGGTGGCGGCCTCAAGGGTGAGTGTTGACGGTGGTGGTCTCAAGGGTGAGTGTTGACGGTGGTGGCCTCAAGGGTGAGTGTTGACGGTGGTGGCCTCAAGGGTGAGTGTTGACGGTGGCGGCCTCAAGGGTGAGTGTTGACGGTGGCGGCCTCAAGGGTGGCTGTTGACGGTGGCGGCCTCAAGGGTGAGTGTTGACGGTGGTGGCCTCAAGGGTGGCTGTTGACGGTGGTGGCCTCAAGGGTGGCTGTTGACGGTGGTGGCCTCAAGGGTGAGTGTTGACGGTGGCGGCCTCAAGGGTGGCTGTTGACGGTGGTGGCCTCAAGGGTGAGTGTTGACGGTGGTGGCCTCAAGGGTGAGTGTTGACGGTGGTGGCCTCAAGGGTGAGTGTTGACGGTGGTGGCCTCAAGGGTGAGTGTTGACGGTGGTGGCCTCAAGGGTGAGTGTTGACGGTGGCGGCCTCAAGGGTGAGTGTTGACGGTGGTGGCCTCAAGGGTGAGTGTTGACGGTGGTGGCCTCAAGGGTGAGTGTTGACGGTGGTGGCCTCAAGGGTGAGTGTTGACGATGGTGGTCTCAAGGGTGAGTGTTGACGGTGGTGGCCTCAAGGGTGAGTGTTGACGGTGGTGGCCTCAAGGGTGAGTGTTGACGGTGGTGGCCTCAAGGGTGAGTGTTGACGGTGGTGGCCTCAAGGGTGAGTGTTGACGGTGGCGGCCTCAAGGATGAGTGTTGACGGTGGCGGCCTCAAGGATGAGTGTTGACGGTGGTGGCCTCAAGGGTGAGTGTTGACGGTGGTGGCCTCAAGGGTGAGTGTTGACGGTGGCGGCCTCAAGGGTGAGTGTTGACGGTGGCGGCCTCAAGGGTGAGTGTTGACGATGATGGCCTAAAGGGTGAGTATTGACCGATAATAAGCATACTCCCAATATGTATTTGCAGATTCGAGTGCTAGCTTCTTGACCCTTCCTTTCAAGCTCTACCGGGCTATTCATGCCCGTGCCACCTCTTGGGTGGCTTAATCTTCATCAATCCTTTCTAACTGACGATCGTCACATCTTTTGAACCTTTTTTTGAGTGTTACCTAAACAGTTTCTTTTTTTTCTAATCCATAACATCGCTGTGCATATCTTGTTGCAAGTAAAACTGTTCTTCACGTCTTTGTAACTAATCTTAGTCAATTAACAAACTCTTTATCTAATCCTATTGCTTCTCATTCTGAACATTGCTTCTATGTCTTTTTTAACTTTTCCCTTTGAATATTAGTACATGATTATGACCCCATGTTAATCTATTTAGGCGTGTGAGTGCGTGTGTATGTGGGAGTGGATGTGTTTTTATGTGTGTAGGTGTTAGAGTGTGTGCGTGTGTAAGAGGGTGGGTTTGTGTGAGTATGTGTTTATGTGAGTGAGTATATGTGAAAGAGTATGTGAATGTGTAAGAGGATGTGTGTGTGTGTGTGTGTGTGTGTGTGTGTGTGTGTGTGTGTGTGTGTGTGTGTGTGTGTGTGTGTGTGTGTGTGTGTGTGTGTGTGTAATCACCTAGTTGTACTCATCTAGTTGTGTCTGCAGGATCGAGCATTGACTCTTGGGTCCCGCCTTTCGAGCATCGGTTGTTTACAACAATGACTCCTGTCCCATTTCCCTATCATACCTGGTTTTAAAATTATGAATAGTATTTGCTTCCACAATCTGTTCCTGAAGTGCATTCCATTTTCCCACTACTCTCACGCTAAAAGAAAACTTCCTAACATCTCTGTGACTCATCTGTGTGTGTGTGTGTGTGTGTGTGTGTGTGTGTGTGTGTGTGTGTGTGTGTGTGTGTGTGTGTGTGTGTGTGTGTGTGTGTGTGTGTGTGTAGGAGTGTAAGTGTGGCCAGAGCAGAAGGCTGAGAGAGGTCGTCCTCCTCCTCCTCGCTACAGGGACGGGCGTGGTGGTGGTGCGGCTGGTGGACGTCAACGACAACTGTCCCAGACTGGAACACTCACTCTGGGACCTGGAGACCGACGAGACCCGGGGCCAAGGTCCCCCAGACAACTCCACCCTCCTCCACCTCTCCGTCCTCGACAGTGACACATCCAACTACTTCTTCTACAGGGTGAGGCACTTCTCCTGGGTGAGGCACTTGTGCTGAGTGAGGCACTTGTGCTGGATGACGCACTTGTATATATATATACACTCTTGCCCTCGTGTGATGTCCAGTATCTCCTGAAGGAGTTAACAGGTGTGGTCATCCCTGCGGCAGGTGGTGGAGGCGAGTGGTTGGGGATGGGAACACTTCGGCGTCAGGACGGTGGGCGCCGAAGGGCAGCTCTTCGCCAGACAGACGCTCGACTACGAGGACGAGACTCACCGCCGGGGCTTCCGGTTCATGGTCCAGGTGACTGACAAGGTGAGTGACAGCTGTGACCATGATGACAGGTGTCAGGTACAGGTGAGTGACAGCTGTGACCATGATGACAGGTGTCAGGTACAGGTGAGTGACAGCTGTGACCATGATGACAGGTGCACGGTACAGGTGAGTGACAGCTGTGACCATGATGACACAGCCATATGTAAGGTTATAAGGATTTTGTACTGTAACAACAGGGGCAGGGTTACACTGTAACAACAGGGGCAGGGTTACACTGTAACAACTGGGGCAGGGTTATACTGTAACAACAGGGACAGGGTTACACTGTAACAACAGGGGCAGGGTTACACTGTAACAACAGGGACAGGGTTACACTGTAACAACAGGGGTAGGGTTACACTGTAACAACAGGGGCAGGGTTACACTGTAACAGGGGCAGGGTTACACTGTAACAACAGGGCAGGGTTACACTGTAACAGGGGCAGTGCTAAGTGTCTGTCTCCCGCCAGGGTCGCGGGGGGTGGAGGGACCCCCGTCACATGGACGCCGCCTGGGTCACCGTCCGCCTGAGGGACCTCAACGACAACCCGCCTCACTTCCACCGTCTGCACGCCCACGTTACTGTCAAGGAGGATGCCGCCCCCGGCACTCTCCTGGCCGCCCTCCCCGCCCACGACCCTGACATGGTGAGTACGCCCACCCGCCTGACACGGTGAGAACGCCCACAACCCTGATATGGTGAGTACGCCCACGCTCTCGCCCTCAAAAGGCTTCACCGTCATTACAGAAAACGGGTTTCCAATAACAGAAGGTAGACTGAATTCGCCAGCCTCCGGAAGCTCTGGCCAGCACCAATATGCAGTTGTATTATATGATGTCTAGGTCGCTCCCTACGGCGCGACCTGCGAAGCGCTTCCTGTACGAGACACTGAGAGGCGCAGGGAATAGCACCCTCAGAGGAGGGCCATCAAATATGTATCAAGATGGGTGGCTTGATAGAGATATTTACATATGTGTGTGGAGGCCAGTGGGCGTTCTGAAGGCTTACCTGCAAAGCTGCATATTAGAGCTGTGATCCTTCAGGCTCTGGTAAAATAGACCTCAATATCACACTGAAGCACGCACACGCGCGCGCACACACACGTACAAACACACACGTACACACACACACACACACACACACACACACACACACACACACACACACACACACACACACACACACACACACACACACACACACACACACACTGTAACAACAGGGGCAGGGTTACACTGTAACAAGGGGGACATGATCACCACATTCAAGATTCTGAAGGGAATTGATAGGGTAGATAAAGACAGTCTATTTAACACAAGGGGAACACGTACAAGGGGACACAGGTGGAAACTGAGTGCCCAAATGAGCCACAGAGATATTAGAAAGAACTTTTTTAGTGTCAGAGTGGTGGACAAATGGAATGCACTAGGAAGAGATGTGGTGGAGGCTGACTCCATACACAGTTTCAAGTGTAGATATGATAGAGCCCGATAGGCTCAGGAATCTGTACACCTGTTGATTGACGGTTGAGAGGCGGGACCAAAGAGCCAGAGCTCAATCCCCGCAAACACAACTAGGTGAGTACACACACACACACAAACACACACAAAAAAAAACATTAGTTAGTAACAGTTGAGAGGCGGGCTGAAAGAGCAGAGCTCAACTCTCGTAAGCACAACTAGGTTAATACACACACACACACAGTGAAGTGGAACCACCTTCTTAAAATGAGTACAGAAAAGTATCTTAAGAGTATATATATAACGCCAAGCTTACCTCTGGAGGCACATATAAACAGGATGACGATACCAGCGTATTCTCACCTGGCGAGCATTACGTTCTATATATTTCAATACAGACTGCTGCCTGCAAGTTCCAGACAATACAACACCATCGAACAGAATGAAGGATAAATCATTTTTTTGTCCTTTTATTAAATTGATATTTCATGTAAAGGAAAAAGTCTGCTTTCGTTTTTATTCGTTTTTTCATATAAATCTCTTGTGTTATACTTATTCGAGTTCTGTTGTCCTTGGTATTCTCTGTAGGAATTATTTAACCATCGTGTACTTGGTCCCGCCTCTCAATCGTCAGTCAACAGGTGCACAGGTTCCTGAGCCTATTGGGCTCTATCAAATCTACACTAAGAATTGTGTTTGGAGACTCCACCACATTACTTACTAATGCATTCAATTTATTAACTACTCTGACATTATCAAAATTCTTTCTAATGTCTTTATGGCTCATTTGGGCACTCAGTTTTCACCTGTGTCCCCTAGTGCGTGTGCCCCCTTGTTTTAAATTGTCTGTCTTTATGGGTGTGAGATAAATAGTGTGTGTGTGTGTGTGTGTGTGTGTGTGTGTGTGTGTGTGTGTGTGTGTGTGTGTGTGTGTGTGTGTGTGTGTGTGTGTGTGTGCGTGTGTGTGTGTGTGTGTGTGTGTGTGTGTGTGTGTGTGTGTGTGTGTGTGTGTGAGTGATAAGTTGGTAAGAAAGGCCAAGAAAATTGGGCTGCGGTAAGTCACTTGTAATACGTCTCGAAGGCTCTCACAACGTCCACATAATCCCTTGTTAAAAGCTTTAAACTCGATCCAAAACCTCATTCGTCTGGTCACTTAGTCTCTTGAACTAAGCTGTAATAGCATCAGCTACCGGACCACTCACAATAACCCGATTATAATGGATTCCCGCCCTTCTTCCGCATCGTCTAGCAAGTGTCTACTTGTATGGAACCTCGTCTCTGTCTCTGTTGACATTAGAACATAAGAACATAAGAACAAAGGTAACTGCAGAAGGGCTATTGGCCCATACGAGGCAGCTCCTATCTATAACCACCCAATCCCACTCATATACTTGTCCAACCCGCGCTTGAAACAATCGAGGGACCCCACCTCCACCACGTTACGCGGCAATTGGTTCCACAAATCAACAACCCTGTTACTGAACCAGTATTTACCCATGTTGAACATTCATGTTGAACACAAATGATAATAATATTACAAATAGTCTGTAAATAATATCGAAATCCATCAAAAAGTTAACTTCATTTGTTAATATTTGGCATGTACACCCTAAATAATAATCAATTGATATGATATTACATAGAGAGGTTTTTTTTTAGGTCGGCGAGCTTGCCTTTCCGTCATTAATCCGGGACCGCAGCAGAAATTCATTAATGACATTTAACCGGAAAGAGTCAATTTCCTGCTGACACATTGTGTTGCGTACTCCCAGTGTGTAAAATGTACCAGCATCCTGCTAATCCCATGCCATAATCTGCACCAAACTTTTTGAGAATTCAAGAATACATGTAAAGCGTATCTAATCTAATAAGCCTATCTGGAGTAAAGAAATAACGAGGAATTTGACAGAGCGAATAAAAGCAAGTTGGTGAGACAGACAGGAGTAGACAGAAAAGCAGAAACAGACAGGCACCAGCAAACACGTACAGGCAGGCATATACACAGTCTTTAACCAATGGAAGTGATGCTGTTGAAGTAGACTCCATGCGCAGTATCAAATGTAGATATGACAGAGTCCAATATGCTCAGGGAGCTGTAAAATAGTTTAGTGACAGTTGAGAGGCGGAACCCAAAGAGCAGAATTTTAACCCTCGCAAGCACAATTAGCCGAGTACGGGAAAGCACAAAGACATGCAGGAAGAGAGAGATTTGATTGATTGATAAAGATTAAGCCACCCAAGAGGTGGCATGGGCATGAATACCCCGTAACGGTAGAGAGAGAGACAGGCAAAAAAGTGACAGGTAGACGCAAGCGCATTCACACACACACACACACAGGTTGAGAGACAGGGATTCAGACAGAATGATCCCACATCCTGTACATGCATACAACACACACAATATCTGCCAAAGTGCATATTGAAATTACTCCCAGCTAATTACTCTTGTATTTAATATTCATAAATCCTGAATTGGGTGCGACAGGTCGGATCTGGATCATGCCTTGTTCATTTCACTGACGAGCTTGTCATACTCGTCATGCAGTTGATAATTAATTCTGATACGAGTGACAGTTATGTTGGTACTTGATGACATAACGAAACTAGTACGATAACATTCCAAAAATAATGTAAATATCCACGATTTATCCAACATTTAGAACTCATATGTATTAATGATGATAAACAAAAAAAAAAAAATATATATATATATATATATATATATATATATATATATATATATATATATATATATATATATATATATATATATATATATATATATATATATATATATATATATATCCTGTTCAGATCAATGCAACAGAGAAGTTTTTTTTTTTAAGATTTTCGGGAAAAAATTTATGGTAGAATGTCCCTGCGTATCACACGAGCAGCCATATTGGTTGACGTTTTTTTTCCAGGGTGGAGAGGAGGGTGTGGAGTATCGTGTGGAGGGGGCGTGGGGCGCCCTCAGTGTGGACTCTGAGGGAGGAGTGAGCTTGCGTCGCGCCCTGGACCGCGAGGCTCCGGACGGAGCTATAGGCGTAGCCAAGATCGTGGGCGTGGACCACGGGCGGCCGCCCCTCACCGCCACTGCCACCCTCACCATCACAGTCACCGACGTCAACGACAGTCCGCCCGTCCTCCTCCCGCCCACACTCTTCCATGTGACCGAGGGCGCCGCGCCCACGCTCCTGGGCGCCCTCACTGCCACCGACCACGACGTGTGGGCGTTGGGGCACGGCCCGCCCTTCAACTTCTCCTTGGCGCCCACAAACCCCGCCCATGTCCTCGCCCACATCTCGCTCAAGTTCGACCCTCGTGAGTACTTTAGAATATAAATTTATTCACTCTTATGTAACTATAAATGCTGTGATTGTTCAAGTTCTCTTCCTGGCGATCAAACGATGGAAAGATTTTTATCCTCCTTCAAAGCTGGGTTTTCCGGGCGTTTAATGTCTAGTTACCTTTATCCAACTCCGCCATATCCTAAAATAACGTGACCAAACACATCGTAGCCTTGCGTGATGTAATCTAACTTATCCTTTACATAAACAAACGTATATAAGTTATTCACTCTCTCTCGATACTGAGATCTTATGAATAACATATACGTAACCAGTCTATATTTTTTTTATATTCATGTAAGTAAGTTGGCGATGTATTTTTTTTAGAAATGTGGGGAATGGGGAAATTCTAAAAACCACATATGCATAATGCTCCACCTTTGGTGCTCCGATATGGATGAAGTTTCCATAGTTATTTTTCCTCATCTATCCACTCCTGTTATAGCTCAGTGGGACCACCTTAAACCTTGACAGACCTGGACAGTGGTCGAGGCGGGGCCGAGGTATGGACAGTGGGCCCCGTGGACAGAGAGGAGCACCGTCAGCTGCTGGTGGGGGTGGTGGTGGCTGACGCGGGCGGGGTGTCCGCCACCCACACAGTCACAGTCATCGTCGACGACATCAACGACAACCCCATGAAGCCTGGAGCCAAGACCGTCTACCTCTGGAAGACCCAGGTGGGAATTCTGTTAAAACGTTTCCCAAGAAAAAGATTATTAACTTGCAGATGCTGAGTCAGTCAAACAATGGCTTAGTATTCTTGCCTCTTCTTGCTCTTCAGTTACACTCCGACTCTACTCAATCGTGCTATTTTTTATTTATTTTTATACCTACCTCTATGTTCTTTCCTAACATATACTGGTTTAACACCAACATCTCGTAAGCATACATAGGCGACGGCGCTACTGCTTCTTCATGCAAGCGTCTGGCCGCATCTATTATTTTACTTTCCTTAACCAAAGCAATCATTGCACCAGCTACTTTCCTTTCCCGATTGATCCTGTTCTCAACTTTGTACAAATTTCTCACTTAACAAACCCAGACCCAAGGTATTTATGTTCATCGGCCACTTACAGGCACCATTCCTTTCCTCCGTCCAATCCCAAATCCTTATCCTCATCCCTTCCAAGTGCTATATAGTCATAATGGCTAAGCACTTTCTCTTGATAATTTATAATTGTCTCTAAAGTGCTATAACTTTACCTTTGTCCCCATTCATTTTCATGTCTTCTCTCACATGCATCAAATTTCACATTCCCTTAATTACTCATATTATGGCTGTCTCCTTGGTTTATAATGGGTTTTCTCGTCTCCTGCAGGGCGGCGGGTCGGACGCACCGCTGGGCCGGGTGTTCGTGGACGACCCGGACGACTGGGACCTTGGGGACAAGACGTTCCGCTGGCTGGGGTCCCCACACCCGCTCTTCTCCCTCAACACCAACACTGGTGACCTGTTCGCCTCCAGCCAGGTGAGGGAGGCCAGGTAAGTCTCCTCAGCCATTCATTCTGAATCCTCATAGCATTTCATTCACTTAAATCGTGAGGGATTTTGAACTAAGACCTGCAAAAATACGTGACTGTCGCTCTACCAACCAGGCCAGGAGGATCACAATAAGTACCTCGGAAAGTACCTAACTAATGCTCAATCTGGGATTGAAACCTTCGCTAGGTTTCGACGGTACATGAGGCAATCCGCCGCTTTTATCTATCGTGTAAGCTCAGTGTTGCTACCCAACAGATATGAGCTGCAGTTCGCGGTGAGTGATCAGCTGTGGGGTCAGCGAGACGTAGAGGCCAACGTGACTGTGGCTGTGAGGATACTGACGCCCGACGCCCTTGCCCACGCCGCGCCCATCACCCTCACGCCCACCACTCCCGCCCACCTCGCCAAGGGATGGACGCCAGAGGTGGGCTTTTATAGTGTGAACACAGAATTTAGTTAGAAGTGTGGATTGTCTCTACTTTCCGAGCATATAACGAAGGTCGTCTGTTATCTGTTATTCCCATGTTCTCCCGTGTGCCCCATGTTCTTCCATGTGCTCCTATGTTCTTCATGCAATCCCATGTATTCTAAAAATTTAGAAGCATCAATTAAATTTTATACTCATTGTTGCGGCGCTAAACAGCAGGGCGGTGGCGGAGTGGGTCAGGTGATACAAGGTGTGCAGCGGGTGGTGGGTGAGGCCGCCCACACGGTGGAGGTGGTGAGCGTCTCCACCCATCTGGACCCGACCCACCTGGACCCGACCCACCTGGACCCGAACCACCTGGACCCGACCCACCTGGACCCGGCCTACCAACACGACACACCTCAAGAAACAGCAGACAGACAGTCCCCGGAGGCCAGCGTGTGGATCAGCATCAGAGACCGGAAGGGAAGCTTCATGGATCCTATCAAATTGCAAGGTCTTCTAGCTTTGCACTCACAACAGGTGTGTCCTTATATGTGATATATATATATATATATATATATATATATATATATATATATATATATATATATATATATATATATATATATATATATATATATATATATATATATATATATATATTAGTTGATTTTATACCCGCATTAGGTCAGGTGATAATACAATGAAGGTGAAAACATGGGGGGATACATAAGGGATAAACATAGGGGCTGCAGAAGGCTTATTGGCCCATACGAGGCATCTCCTATCTAAACACAAAGATTAATCCAGTGTAATTGGCCTGTTATGTTGGACATTGTCTTCTGTGTTGGCATCGATATGTTCTTGTCTTGTCCTTACTCTCATGGTGGGTAGAGTAAATAGTTCCGTGATTTGGGTGTTCATGGTAGGTCGCTCTATTCTTATGTGAATTGCCTCAAGAAACAAAACCATATGGTCTATAACAAACCATATGGTCAGAAGGAGGAAGAAGCTAAGGGGAGAACTTACCGTTAAATTATTCTTCCATATATTCTTGAGGCAATTCACATAAGAATAGAGCGACCTACCATGAACACCCAAATCACGGAACTATTTACTCTACCCACCATGAGAGTAAGGACAAGACAAGAACATATCGATGCCAACACAGAAGACAATGTCCAACATAACAGGCCAATTACACTGGATTAATCTTTGTGTTTAGATAGGAGATGCCTCGTATGGGCCAATAAGCCTTCTGCAGCCCCTATGTTTATCCCTTATGTATCCCCCCATGTTTTCACCTTCATTATATATATATATATATATATATATAACTGAAAACTCACACCCCAGAAGTGACTCGAACCCATACTCCCAGAAGCAAGATTACTATCCGAGTGCCGGCGGTGGGGTGGTTCAAATAGCCTCGGCTATCACCTCATTATGTCCGGTCGTGATGGTCAAGTGGATTAAGGCATCTTGTACATACCAGTTGCGTTGCTTCTGGGAGTATGGGTTCGAGTCACTTCTGGGGTGTGAGTTTTCAGTTGCATATTGTCCTGGGGACCATTCAGGCTTGTTCGCATTTGTGTTCCTCACGTGTGCCCCAAAGAATGAGGTGATTTGGTAAAATGCTATGCCCAAGATTACTATCCGAGTGCCGGCGGTGGGGTGGTTCAAATAGCCTCGGCTATCACCTCATTATGTCCGGTCGTGATGGTCAAGTGGATTAAGGCATCTTGTACATACCAGTTGCGTTGCTTCTGGGAGTATGGGTTCGAGTCACTTCTGGGGTGTGAGTTTTCAGTTGCATATTGTCCTGGGGACCATTCAGGCTTGTTCGCATATATATATATATATATATATATATATATATATATATATATATAAATGCCAAGGACTACAAAGAAATTAGTAGGAGATATGTCTAAACCCCAATAATTGTATGGAATTCTTGCGTGTCGATTATAATCAACTGGAGAGCAATCATTTGTTTACATTCTTCACAGATGGAGGCGGCCACCAACTTGACGGTGGTGATCAAGTCTCCGACCGCTTGGTCTGACGGAGTGCCTCTGGGGTTCCGGGATGACCCAGCCCTCCGTGCAGGCCCGCTTGATCCCTCCTCGGCCGCCTACCGCGCCTCCACCACCCTACCACTACAGGTAACGAGCAGAGTTCAGCTTAGTCACGAAGTGGAAAGTTCAGCTAGGACTTGGAGCATGAAAGTTAAACCATGATGAATGGAGAATATATCGTCTCGATCCTGTAGACGGTACGTCAGCTAGATCCTGTAGAGAGCAGGTCAGCTAGATCTTGTAGAGAGTTGGTCAGCTAGATACTGTGGAGAGCAGGTCAGCTAGCTTGAGTGTAGCTAAGGTCTTGGAAGGTTATGTGAAAGCAAGGGTTGCCATACTGAGTGAAAGTAAGGTCAATTAAGTTTTGTGCCAATGAAAGTAAAGCGTCATAAGGTGTCAGCCGTTGTCTAAGGGTTCTGAGCCGAGCATTGACCCGACAATCACATCTAAGCGAGTACATTTGCGTGAGTACACCGTGGTCCAGGTGGGAATACCGTGGCCCAGATGGGTATACCGTGGTCCAGGTGGGTATTGCTGCTCGCCACCTGGGTGAAACGGGTTACGAAAACCAAAATTAAGCAACTAAATCTCATCCAGCCTTACTGGATAAGAGAGGAAACAGAAAACAAGGGAGAATAAATGAGAATATATTCCAATACCCGAGAGGAATACGAACAAAGGCACATAGATGAACATTATAACTGGTATACTCATACCAGGATGAGTAACAGGTACTTAATACAGAAATTTAATATCTGAATAATCAAGGACTATGAGGAACTGTATGGAGGCTCTCTACACTGATTTAAATATATACCTGAATATATGTACTAGAATATATTATTGAATCTGAGTTAAATATTAATACCTATAACTACGCCAATGTGAGTTATACAAACACACACACACACACACACACACACACACACACACACACACACACACACACACACACACACACACACACAATATGGTAAAGGAAAATCAAAACAGACGATTGTTCTTCAGGTGGTGGACATCAACTCGACATCTCTGGTGACCCCACGCCTCTCCCACGCCCATTCCTGCCACGCCCACGAGTACGAGACCTGCACGGCCTCCTCCTGCCTCAACGGTGGGCGTTGTGTGGCCACCTCTACCGGCAACAGGTAACGTACCGGTGTATTTTGGTCATGTGCTCCTGCCCAAGTTGAGACATGGGCTCAAGTACCACCTTCCTTGTTTAAGGGGCTTCTTCTCCGTGGTTTAGCGTGCTTTAGTTCTCTCTTCCTGTGGTGTAGTATGCACAAATACAGTCTTATTTGAATTTATGTAGTTAACCTGGTCTGGTTAACTACATGCCCCCACTCTTCATGGTGTATTGTGTCAAGCTCTGTCTCCTCCAAGGTGCAATGTGCACAAGTTCACTCTCCCGATGAGGTAAAAAAAGAAAAAAGTACTTATGTTCCATCATCCAGTGTTGTTAAAGAGGCAAGTACCACCTCTACGGAATGGCAGTGACAGCAAACCGTTCTCAGGTTACGTTCGCCTAAGCCGCAGCAGACCCCCCCCCCCCTCCCTCTTAATAGAAAATAAAATAAAAATGAGTATGATACATTTTGAGAGGGGCTACGGTAGGTTAGGTGTTTTGTTTCTGTTAATGATATGTATTCGCAGCACGTTAGTGAAGCATTGTGACGTACAGGTCGAACACGGAAGACAGCAGGCTGCCTATCAGGTGTCATGTGTGAAGGGTTTTAATTCATAAACAGGGGCGTTGGGAGGGGGGAGGGGAGAGAGACGACTGCCGGGTCATCGAGTGTTCGATTATTGTTCATGAGGATGGGTTGCCATCCTCATGAACAGCCGCATTCATATTTACATCAAAATTTCACTCAATTACAAAATCCCTTCCCTAAGTGTATACGAATGTGGTTCTGAGGAGCGCTCGTGCATTGGCCGACACAAAATATATTCATATTACCGACTGTGAATTTAAATAAAAGTACATCCGTAGCTGTGTATTTTTATACTTCGGTAATTTTGTGTTGTAAACTGTTTTGCATTGTGCAGGTGCGTGTGTCCAGGAGGGTCGTGGGGGGCGCGGTGCAAAGTGCTGGCCCGCACCTTCACAGGCGACGGGTGGGCGTGGGTCCGCCCGCTGCCTCCCTGCTTCCCTACCACCATATCTCTCCGGCTCCTCACACGCCGTCCCCACGCCCTCGTCCTCTATTCCGGCCCTCTGGCGACCGTCCCACGCCACCCGGACGACCCACCCACGCCCATGCTTGCTCTACAAGTGTGGCGTGGGCGTCCTCAGCTGCTGCTGGAGGGAGGCGCCGAAGCTCTCAAACTGGAGGTCAACCGCACAGTCAACGACGGTGACTGGCACACCATCCATCTTCACCTCCACGCTCACGTAAGTCACGCTTATACACAGCCAACGACGGTGACCGGTATACCATCTATGTTCACTGTCGTTTAGGTCAAGTAGCACAGACGCTCGACACTGTAAACACATCTAGTCACGCACACACTTGTGTGTGCGTGACTTTTGTCAATATTATCAAAGGCAGGGTTCAAATGGTGAAAAGTTGATTGATTGATGAACATTAAGCCACCCAAGAGGTGGCACCTTTCAGTGACTTCCCTCGTTTCTATTGGACCAGTTGAGTATTCCCTTTACAAATGTTGCACCTTTTCCGTGCCAAGTAAACGACTGACTCTGACTATAAAATAATACCACTTCCCCTTTCCTCGGCACAAAGGGCGCGTCTCTGATGGTAGACCTGTGTGGGCGCCAACAGGACAGTAGCGACGACTCTCAGTGCGGGGCGCGAGGGACCTGGCTCAGCCCTGAGCCCCTGAAGAGGTGGTTTGCCTTAGGTCCCTTGCAAGTAGGAGGACTGGCACACGCGCCTCCAAACCCCGCCCACCACGGATGGCGTGAAGCACCCACGCCACGCCCACTAGACGGCTGTCTCTCACACCTCACACTCGACCGTCAGGTGAGGTTATGCCCATTGAGGCTGTCAGTTTGTGGAAGAAACTGCTGTATCGGCGGGCAGGGCGGGCGATGCATCAACTGACTGTCCCGTAGCTTCCTTACAGCTGGTGGACCTCGGGGAACCCGCCTACAGCTGCGGTAGTAAGGGCGGCTGCCACTTCCAGACGGCGGCGTGTCCGGGTGGCTGTGGGCACCGCGGCCTGTGTGTGGGTGGCATCAACCACCCAGTGTGTGAGTGTGATCCAGGGTGGGCGGGGCCCAACTGTGCCACGCCCACCGTTCCTGCCACTTTTGGACCTTCGTCGTTTGTGAAACTGGCGCTGAGCTTCATGCCGGCGCCACAGATGGTGATGGTGCAGCTGCGTCTCAGAACCCGCAGCACAGGACATGGCCTCCTGCTGCACCTCGCCGCCCACCAACATTCCCGGGCATTGACAATTCAAGTAGGAGAATTTTATATGACGTTAAACTTAACACCATCATTATTCTCTTTTATTTGTGACCATACTATATGAATGCGTTATTTCGTACGTTATAAGCACTTCAGGTCAGCTAATAATATGTCAAATGGTACATTTACATAGCTGCGGGATGGAGTGGTTTGCGCGTCGGCCGCAGGGGCGGCGCGGGCGGCATGCGTGGAGGGGCGGCCGGTGGGTGACGGCGCCTGGCACACCGTCAGGGCGGAGCATCACGGCCCCAACCTGGTGGTGAGCGTCGACGACGGCGACTTCTGGCGACGCAACGAGACTCTAGTGTCACTAGAGATGCCCGAGAGAGAAGGGAGCGTCTCCCAGCCTCCCGTCTCCCAGCTAGAAGATGGGGTGACATTGGGAGGCTTTCCGGACTTTGTGGGTATGAGTCTCGCCAGCGTTGTGGACGATCTACAGGACAGTGAGTCTAGCTAGACTGGGTCTAACTGCAGCTCTTATTTCCTATTTCATTGTGGTTATTCTTGTTATGATTGTGGTTATTCATCTTATTCATGTGGTTATTCTTATTTTCAATGTGGCTATCATATGGAAAGTAAGTGTATGTTAGCTTTATTTTTATGTGGCCTGTCAGGCTGTATCGACGACGTACGTGTCTCAGGCCGTCAGCTGCAGCTGCCGCCAGCTGTGAATGGCAGCAGGTGGGGTCAGGTGACCAGCTGGCAGGGTCTGGAGCCTGGCTGCACCGCCCCTGATGCCTGCCTGAATGCCACCTGCGACGCGCCCCTCTCCTGTGTCTCCACCTGGGGCACCGCCACCTGCAGGTCAGTCACCTAGTCGCCTCCAGTCTCTTAACACCGAGGTCATAAAGGATTTCATAACACATATTGTACTTATTACAAACTAAATGGTCCTCATAACGCACTCATTGTCCTCATAACACGCCTATTGCCTCTATAACGCACTTATTGCCCTCATAATACTCTTAATTGCCCCTCATAACACACTTATTTCGTTTAAAACACACACATATGTCCTGATAACACTGAGTTCGCGCACTTTAATAGTTAATAACTTAACAAATTGCACAAATTACCTTAACAGCTCCTCAGGCGAATGCAGTTTACTATTAATTGTGCAACAAGGCTAGTTATTTAAGGCCATAGACACCGTAACACGACGTCTCCCACTTCAAGAGACCTCTCAAAAATGACCAGGAATGTTGCTTTCCCCCCCTGGTCAGCTGTGGTCCAGGAGAGCAGGTGGTGGGAAGCGCCTGTGAGGACGTGGACGAGTGCGCATGGCGGCCCTGCCTGCATGGCGGCTCCTGCTACAACCTGCGGCCCGGCTTCCAGTGTGTCTGCGGCCCGGGCCACACAGGCGATCATTGCCAGTGGACGGAAGTGGCCACCGCGGGCCACCCACTAGCGGCCCCTGTGGCCATCGCCGCCCTTACAGTGTCACTACTACTTCTGGGTTAGTATAGTGCCCCATATTATCATTCTTTTTTTTTTAAGTGTTTCAGTTCCAGAATCTAATACTGTATCTGCATTTCGTGGCATTTTCTATATTATAGTTTTAAAGAAGGTTCGTATCCTTCCAGCGTTGATCTAAGCATGCTATGTGACCTGCCTTTACTGTCAAGTTTCTGCTGAGTTCGTAATAGTTATTACTGGCGCAGCAATCGTGTCTTTGTGTTTAGTGATAGTGTTAATGTCGTATATTTATCAGTCCCCCATACAAAACACATGACTTGGGAAATTGAAAGATACTGCAATTCAATATTATTATTGGTGCATATTTTCACAATTCACAATATAAAATTCAAAATGGTTGGGCCACAACATTTTTCAACTCATTCTTACCTGATTTTCCAATCCACAGTCATATTGTTTTCTCAACAGCCCAACCCATTTCCTTCGTGTTATTCTAATATGATAATTCAAATAAAGAAGCGCAAAGTTCTTCGTTGCTACTGGTCCTTATACCTGCGGTTTAGTGGTGGTGGGCGTGGTGGTGTCCCTGCGGCTGCGCCGTCAGCGGGTCCCCCGGGGATCGGGAGGACGCCAGAGCGAGGAACAAGGTCTGAGAGCGAAGGCTAAACACGAGGAGATGGAGGTGTTGACCAGGCTGGGAGACGAGCGCCACCAGGCCCTCCTTCAGGGTCTGCAGCATGGACCTCCTCCGTCTCTCACCCAGTGCACAGGTGGGCTGCAGCTTCCTCTCGTGGTGTTGCTTGGACACTTTGGCAGTGGTCATGGTGTTATGCTTTGCATTTTAGTATTATTATTATTATAAATCAATATTACTATTTGTTATTACTACTGTTGTATTTGTTATGATTTGTCATTTTCTGTGACCACACCTGTATCGATGTGGCTAGGCCCACTTTTTTACATTATTGACTACCATTTTGTTGTATTAGCCATTTATTTGCAATATTATGCAGCCAGTCACCAAACCTTTAAATATATGTATATATGTCGTACCTAGTAGCCAGAACTCACTACTCAGCCTACTATGCAAGGCCCGATTTGCCTAATAAGCCAAGTTTTCATGAATTAATTGTTTTTCGACTACCTAACCTACCTAACCTAACCTAACCTAACTTTTTCGGCTACCTAACCTAACTTAACCTATAGAGATAGGTTAGGTTAGGTTAGGTAGGGTTGGTTAGGTTCGGTCATATATCTACTCTAATTTTATCTCCAATAAAAAACAATTGACCTCATACATAATGAAATGGGTAGCTTTATCATTTCATAAGAAAAAAATTAGAGAAAATATATTAATTCAGGAAAACTTGGCTTATTAGGCAAATTGGGCCGCGCATAGTAGGCTGAGAAGTGAGTTCTGGCTACTAGGTACGACATATATATATATATATATATATATATATATATATATATATATATATATATATATATATATATATATATATATATATATATATATATATATATATACCACTGAAGTCCGTGTCATCCCCGATGTTCCAGGAGGTGGGGTCGTGTCTGTGAGTGCTGGGGTTGCGGTCAGTGTCGGTGCGGGCGCGCTGGCAGGCAGAGGCGTGGGGGGCTCAGACCCCCTGCCAGCCAAGGACGACCTTCGAGCCTACGCCTACGAGGGAGACGGATCATCTGCCGGGTCTCTGTCCTCAGCATTATCAGGTCCGTAATTCCACGGTTCGTCAGTCAGGTCTGTAATGGCAAAGTTCGTAAGTCGAGTCCGCAGCTACAAGGTCTGAAAGTCAGGTTTGTAGCCGCAGGGCTTGTCACAGTTGTAGCTGCAAGGTTCTCAAGTCAGGTCTATAGCAGCAAAGTTCATAAGACAGATCTGTAACTGCAAAGTACAGAATACACGTCTGTAACTGTTAAGACCCCAAGACAAGTTGAGGAAAGGTTTGTAATTTTGTAATTCAGGTAGCACATCTTCAGGCAATACTTGTCTCACCTACAATTCAATATATCACGTTATTAACAGTTTGGCCATATTTCCATTATTAAGAAGTCTGCTTCCTGTCAAGTTTAATCAGAGAACCACTAATTAAACTCTTGGCTTTAACTGCGGAGAGACACATTACTGTCGTCAGATTTCTACTGGTCTCCGTATAATCTTTATACTAATATCTCGGATGCATTTAGTAATCACTAATAGAATATTATCGTAATGACTGTGTTTTTCTTGTCTTATTTGATATATAAATCTATCATTATGGCAAACTTTCATTATGACCTGCACGCTTATCTGGAAATTCTGCAAGCATATAACGGGAACATTTATTGTATGTAGACGTCCATCCCACACATTTCATAATAAAAGAAGATTCGACTTGGTAGTGGTCCAGGACGAACCGAAACCTCGTCACTGTATTTATTTTCCACATGTGTGGGTTGGGTGTCTAAATTTTAGCCACGTTATTGGCACGCCGTTTGTATTTATGTATCTCTTTTGTTTGTTTTTTCTCAACAGGTCTTCGGGAGGAGCAATGTGATACAGAAAACTTTAAACTACTTGTTCCGGAATTTCTTGAAGTTGTGGATTTGCTGAAGAACCTTCCCGATGCAGCCAAATCCCCCTCACTTGCGTCCAAACTTGATGATCATCGAAGGGGTAATGCAAATCCTCCTTTGGCACGAAGGACAGCTGGACAGTCAGGGTCACTGTGTTCCAACGGTGACAAGATTCCTGCCGCAGTGAGGAGGAACGCAGGATTATCTCCTGAAGACACTCAACCGGCAAATGATCAGGTTCTCAAGTCGACGTCCCAGGAAGGAGAAGGCATGACAATGTGTTGAATTAATCAAGTAGGTCCTACAGGTGCAACACTCTACCTGATCCCATACGTGATGGACCTAAGCAACCAGGAAAACAATACGATTTTGCTTAATGGACTTCAGGAAATGAATTTCCAAAATTGAATTTCGAACTCAATCAAACTAGTTTCTCTGATTTGATTCAATCACTGCGATTATGAATTACCACGCAGTGCATAGTCACACGATGGAAATAAAGCATGATAACCCAAAGAAAAGATCAGGAAATACAAAAAATGCAATTAAATTTTTTGTTAGCTAAATGGAACTTTAAAAGGAACCTCAAATTTTAGGATAAATGTGAATTGTTTAAAGTAACCTGAAAATAAATGTACAAAATATGTGTTGTGAAATAAAGTGTGACCAAGGTAAGGTAATTATCGGGGAAAGCACTAAGCCAGTGAGGAGGAAGCACTAAACACTTGTCTACAGCCTAACAACATAAGCTTTTAAGGGTTGATAGATGTTAATCTTCTTGTTTGAGGAGCTGTTCACTTGAGACAGTTAAGCAAGTCCCAGCTGTGTCTGGGTACAAGTGACAGGATGAACAACCCAGCGGGTTTTCTTCCTATTGGGGAGTGTTGTACATGCGGCTATCGCGGTGTGTCCATTCACAAGATGAGTGGCGCTGCCCAATAAACTCGCCCCTCGGGGCAAAATTTAAATTTAAAAATTCTGGCAGAGTTGAGTTTTACAAGCCAGAACAGGCGGTGGGTCCGGTACTTTGTCGAGAACGCCTACAAGCAACTCTGAACTACGAAATAACATTGACACAAAATCAATTCTCTCTCTCTCTCTCTCTCTCTCTCTCTCTCTCTCTCTCTCTCTCTCTCTCTCTCTCTCTCTCTCTCTCTCTCTCTCTCTCTCTCTCTCTGAGTGACACGACATTTCCATTTGTTGACTGGATGTTTTAGGCTGTGATATTCTTTTACCAATTACTTTTACTTTTACTAATTTAGTATTAACATTTTGTGACCAAAATGTTTGAAAAAAGGGGATCAAATGTGACGTGATTTCGGATATTTTGTATTTTTATAGAATATCTGAATTATACCTTTTAATCATAAATGTGTGTTATTCTCCTTTAGATATCCCACATGTCTTCGGCATGGTATATATACTATACATGGCGAGGCGTAATGGTTAATGTATTGTTCACTTTGTCAATGGGATAAGAACCATTGGGCCTGGCCGGAATCTAGACAGGTGACCGCGTTGACAGCCAAGCCCATTGACTAGAGTGACCTCGAGAAGCCTGTCCCCCGACATTGGTATATTTTGTTTGTCTTGTCAAATAAGTTTCGTATATAAAGTGTATTAAGCTATTCAGCACTAAATGCCACAAAAGTAGAACATTCCGTCTTCTTACCGGAACAGACAGTTCTTTGAGTATATATATATATATATATATATATATATATATATATATATATATATATATATATATAAATATATATATATATATATATATATATATATATATATATATATATATATATATATATATATATATATATATATATATATATATATATATATAGGGGGGGTACCACCTCTGGTGCAATTATTGGGACCCACAGCCTCAAAGAAGGGAACACAGAACATTCAGAGAAAAACTATTTTCTCTGAATACGTGTGAGTGTTCACTTCTCCTACCACCCCCCTTTTTTATGGTGTACACTTTATTATGCAAGGTTATACAGTTACATATCTGATTTTATACAAAAAATGAACATTGAGAGGACACAAGAAAAAGTTCGCTTTCTAGAGGCTGTAGATTTTCTCGAACTCCTCCGACGCCGGGCAGGAACTGAGGATGCAGCGGGCATTTCCCCCTCTGGATCGCGACACTGAGGCGCTGAAAGAGAAAACTTGCCGCTCTAGGGTCTCGTAGTGTCAATGAGCTTGGAACCAAGATCCTTAAGAAACCTTCTTGCACTCTCTCCCCATGGGCCTAGGGTCTCAGACCCTATTAGAACGAAGTTGTACCGATGATCTAATTCCCTGTACTTGGCTGACTTGTATCTTTCTCTGCGTGTCGCCGCTGCTCCTGCTGTGCCGGCAGAGAGGTTGATGTATGTGGTTGCCAGGGTGGATACGCATGTATAGTCCCACGCCAACTGTCTGCCACCCTTCCACGGGCGCAGTGTGATTCCGTCTGGTCGGCCGGCAGAGCTAACAGAGTCACGGTTCAATAGGTTGCGGGGATCTCTCTCTGCTGGACACTGAGCAGAGGTAAGGCTTCTTTTAATGATATCATTGACTTCTTCGTCGTGTCTAGTGTGCCAACCACCAGATTTTCCATAGTGCAGGCCATGCAATCCATATTCGTCAGCATCTGCCTCGCTGCAAATACACCTATACAATAATACAATTGTCTGGGACTGATGTGAGTATATGAGTTATTGTGATTCATGTTAGAAAGAAGGTAGGTGCTTGAAATACCTCACAGGGAGACGTACCCCCTGGTGTGTGTCCTGGGCAGTGTTCTCATCATGGCGACGCGTCCCCAACAGCCTTGATGTGTACAATAGCCCTTAAGAACGACCCCATTCAAATGCAAATGGGCCGCAGAAACCCTACAAACGGAGGTGATTTACATGCAGTTCCGGCCTGGGCCAGGAACCCCCGAGCAGAATCGGGACAGGAATTAACAGGAAGGGGTTTAGATGTCTAGGGAAAGGAGGTGGGCGCGATCGTAAAGTTAAATCAGCATTATGTCTTGTTACTTGAAAATATATTTGAGGTAAAAAAATACGTGAGGTCAAACATGCGGTGAAGTCAAACATGTGTGTGTGTGTGTGTGTGTGTGTGTGTGTGTGTGTGTGTGTGTGTGTGTGTGTGTGTGTGTGTGTGTGTGTGTGTGTGTGAGGTAAAATATAGGTGTTGGAAAATATACACAAGACCAAACATACGTGATGTATGAACGTATTGGTGGTGAAGGGCGAGCTCTGTGAGTCTCTTCAGCGGCCAATCATATATCAGCCCGTCCTCCAAACAAAGAGCCAAAGTCCATTCCATACACCCGCCAAACCCCCTGTTTATGAATGAAAAATGGTTTACACACGACTCATAACTGATGACGTCCGAACACTTCCGGAACAAGTGCTTCACTGACGAATTTTGTTCAAACCACAACGCTGTAAATACTTCACCCGCGTACTACAAATACAAATAATCGCCAACGAACCTAAAAACCTAACCTAACCATACCAGTGCCTAAATATGTACAATATGCTAATAAAAAACTATATTAATTTATATTTGATATAATTCCTGTTGTGAATGAACATGTTAAAATTGATGACTGCGTATTTGGGGTCGTCCGCTGGATGGAAGAGACATGGTCCGAGGACGGGTTGAGCTTCTTCACTGGCCTATACCTACTGATGAAACTACGTCCGTAATTAGGCTTCAACTACATTTCCCCTTCAATTCATCCCGCTTGCTCGATACTCTTACACTCAAGTGGCACCCTGACAGCCACTTGGCTCATTTGGACGTCTAGTTTTTATCCATGCCCTCTCGTCCTGTCACACCAAAACAATACTTTATAATCCATTTTCTCAATTCCTCCGAGAATGTTCTAGGTTGTGATCATGTCTCCTCTACCTCTTATCTTCTCTGGTGTATTAAAGTTTGGTAATACCTCACTTGTTTAGTATCTGTACGCTCCAGTTGTTCACTGCTCGTACGATTTACCTAATACTCTCCTACATTTCTCCAGTCCATTTGTGATTCCGAGCCCCATCCCCTTCCCTCCCTCCCTCCCTCCTCTCTCTCTCTCTCTCTCTCTCTCTCTCTCTCTCTCTCTCTCTCTCTCTCTCTCTCTCTCTCTCTCTCTCTCTCTCTCTCTCTCTCTCTCTCTCTCGCTCTCTCTCTCTCTCTCTCTCTCTCTCTCTCTCGTGCACATTAGTGTGTGTGGCCGGGTCCTTGCCTATCGCTCAGGTGCCGCCACACAATAAATACTATAAACCACTCGATAAGCTACTTCCATATATTGTGATTTCGGCACAAATGCTAATCTGGTTGTTGCAGGGCGGCCTTTGTCACCGGAGCCGACACTGCCTCTCTGGGACCCTTTCTACCCGACGTGGAAGCTTAAGCTGGTACTGATAAGCTTAAAAAATTACGATATTTTACGTAAGTCGTTAAGAAGAATGACTGTCGATCTTAAATCAGTCTTATCGAGGGGTTTCATTACCGTTTTTTTTTTAATTTAGGCTCTTTTTCTTCCTTTCCCTCTCCCCATATTTATCATAAGCATATGTTGTTCTACTCTTTAGCGTTGATGTTCCCCAGGCCTCGGCCCCACCACACACTAGGGTGAGAGAGGTCGTGGGGCGGACAGTCTCGGCCGCCACCACACACTAGGGTGAGAGAGGTCGTGGGGCGGACAGTCTCGGCCCCACCACACACTAGGGTGAGAGAGGTCGTGGGGCGGACAGTCTCGGCCGCCACCACACACTAGGGTGAGAGAGGTCGTGGGGCGGACAGTCTCGGCCGCCACCACACACAAGGGTGGAAGAGGTCGTGGGGCGGACAGTCTCGGCCGCCACCACACACCAAGGTGAGGGAGGTCGTGGGGCGGACAGTCTCGGCCGCCACCACACACAAGGGTGGAAGAGGTCGTGGGGCGGACAGTCTCGGCCGCCACCACACACAAGGGTGGAAGAGGTCGTGGGGCGGACAGTCTCGGCCGCCACCACACACAAGGGTGGAAGAGGTCGTGGGGCGGACAGTCTCGGCCACCACCACACACCAAGGTGAGGGAGGTCGTGGGGCGGACAGTCTCGGCCGCCACCACACACAAGGGTGGAAGAGGTCGTGGGGCGGACAGTCTCGGCCGCCACCACACACAAGGGTGGAAGAGGTCGTGGGGCGGACAGTCTCGGCCGCCACCACACACAAGGGTGGAAGAGGTCGTGGGGCGGACAGTCTCGGCCGCCACCACACACAAGGGTGGAAGAGGTCGTGGGGCGGACAGTCTCGGCCGCCACCACACACAAGGGTGGAAGAGGTCGTGGGGCGGACAGTCTCGGCCACCACCACACACCAAGGTGAGGGAGGTCGTGGGGCGGACAGTCTCGGCCGCCACCACACACAAGGGTGGAAGAGGTCGTGGGGCGGACAGTCTCGGCCGCCACCACACACAAGGGTGGAAGAGGTCGTGGGGCGGACAGTCTCGGCCACCACCACACACCAAGGTGAGGGAGGTCGTGGGGCGGACAGTCTCGGCCACCACCACACACAAGGGTGGAAGAGGTCGTGGGGCGGACAGTCTCGGCCGCCACCACACACAAGGGTGGAAGAGGTCGTGGGGCGGACAGTCTCGGCCACCACCACACACCAGGGTGAGGAAGGTCGTGGGGTGGACAGTCTCGGCCCCCACCACACACTAGGGTGAGAGAGGTCGTGGGGCGGACAGTCTCGGCCCCCACCACACACTAGGGTGAGAGAGGTCGTGGGGCGGACAGTCTCGGCCCCCACCACACACTAGGGTGAGAGAGGTCGTGGGGCGGACAGTCTCGGCCACCACCACACACCAGGGTGAGGGAGGTCGTGGGGCGGACAGTCTCGGCCCCCACCACACACTAGGGTGAGGGAGGTCGTGGGGCGGACAGTCTCGGCCCCCACCACACACTAGGGTGAGGGAGGTCGTGGGGCGGACAGTCTCGGCCCCCACCACACACCAGGGTGAGGGAGGTCGTGGGGCGGACAGTCTCGGCCCCCACCACACACTAGGGTGAGAGAGGTCGTGGGGCGGACAGTCTCGGCCCCCACCACACACTAGGGTGAGGGAGGTCGTGGGGCGGACAGTCTCGGCCCCCACCACACACTAGGGTGAGAGAGGTCGTGGGGCGGACAGTCTCGGCCCCCACCACACACTAGGGTGAGGGAGGTCGTGGGGCGGACAGTCTCGGCCCCCACCACACACTAGGGTGAGAGAGGTCGTGGGGCGGACAGTCTCGGCCCCCACCACACACTTGGGTGAGGGAGGTCGTGGGGCGGACAGTCTCGGCCCCCACCACACACTAGGGTGAGAGAGGTCGTGGGGCGGACAGTCTCGGCCACCACCACACACCAGGACACCAATTTAACAAGACGAAGTGGGTAAGGGCTGCTTCTGGCGACGTCCCACAGGACACTCCTTCTCCCTCTATTGGATTCTATTGGCAGCTGAAATTGTGCCGGCAGTCATTGTTACTGCTGCTACTAGTGGAGCTCCTGAGGCGGTGTTACTTCTGTGTCTTCTGCTGGTGTTACTTTGTGTGTTGCTGCTACTGCTGCTACTGAAACTAATAGCACACACGCTTCCACTAGCACACACACACACACTACCACTAGCACACACACACACACTACCACACACACACACACTAGCACACACACTACCACTAGCACACACACACACACTACCACACACACACAACCACTAGCACACACAGGTGTCAGTGTCAGGGTAGTTAACAAATGGAATACATTAAGTAGTGATGTGGTGGAGGCTGACTCCATACACAGTTTCACATATAGATATGATAGAGCCCAATAGGCTCAGGAATCTGTACATCAGTTGATTGACGGTTGAGAGACGGAACCAAAGAGCCAAAGCTCAACCCCCACAAGCACAGCTAGGTAACTAGGAGAATACAGTCCCCCACTAGCAGGAATGCTCCCGCCAACCCGCTTCATAGAAATAATGCAAATTACAGTGTCACCATCCACCCATACGACCCTTCTCATCAGGTACGACCACCTTGCTGGAGTCTTGAACTACTAAACATTAACCACTTAAGAGATAAGTGTTGTATTACATGTATACAGCAAGTATTTGATGTAATGTATTCAAATGTATTAAAAAAAATCCTTTAAGTACTGATGCCAAAAACGGCGCTATTATTACCTTTCTTCTGTCTATGAGAGATTAATATTGGCTGGCGTGGAAAGACGCACATGTTGACGCACATGAAGAAAGACATGCACATGAAGAAAGACATGCACATGAAGAAAGACATGCACATGAAGAAAGACATGCACATGAAGAAAGACATACACATGAAGAAAGACACGCACATAATACACGCGTCAGACTGCACCTCAGTGCCTGTAATTGTCAGTGATTGTAGTGTTGCAGTTCACTACGTAACATTGATTATTTTTTGTAAGTATTTCTCTCTGAAGTGGAGTTACTTTCACAGATTCTCGAAGAATTGAATTGACGACATTTTAAATCCCTTAGTATAACAGGGCTTTATTATCGACTCTATTTGCATGTCCGTGTGTATATGTATATATAAATAAATATAAATATATATATATATATTATATATATATATATATATATATATATATATATATATATATATATATATATATATATATATATATATATATATATATTGTGACGATAATCTCCTTCAAAAGAGATTGAGCCTGCTCTTCCCTTCTAAGTTCGTTGCTATACTTCCCTATACAACTAATATGGAAGAAATATCAACAAGTACAACTCCAAGGTTTGCCAGAGAGCAAACGTATTCAGCACCAAGAACACCTGCTCCGCCTCCACCACTCGAACCACCAAACTACCTGTCCGTCGCCTGCTCATCGCTGATTGGCCGGTGGTCAGTCGCGCCTGCTCCTCCACCGCCACACTACCTGATGTCTGGGGCCGCCACGACCTGCAGACCTCAGAATATCCAGTACTTTCAACAAGTTAACACGTCTCGTTGGTAGACTAAGCTCTGGCTTATGTGTACTAAGAGAGGTGGCAGCTTAAAGCCAATATTCCTGCACCCATATTTGCATTGTATATTGTTCACTTGTTATTACTCACTTGTCTTAACGTAACTTTTCATTTTGCCATTTGATTATTCTTATTATTTTGATTGATTGATTTTATGTTCCAATTTGTATGTCCATTTTATTCATGTTTTGCTTTTCTAACGTAATTAAAATCTCATTGTTAAATTTACTTGTGTTTTGTGTGTCTTCCCATTACCTTACTACAGACGAAGTTCCAGATTTTCTTTTTTTTGTTTCTATATGTGACGAGGCCATACCCCTAGCTTTTGAAACAGCCGAACACCAACGCGTTACCGTCACAATATATATATATAACTACTGAAAACTCACACCCCAGAAGTGACTCGAACCCATACTGCCAGGAGCAACGCAACTGGTATGTACAGGACGCCTTAATCCACTAGCACACTTAATGGCTATCACCTCCTTTTGTCCGGTCGAGATGGTCAAGTAGATTAAGGCTGCCTGTACATACCAGTTGCGTTGCTCCTGGCAGTATGGGTTCGAGTCACTTCTGGGGTGTGAGTTTTCAGTTGCATATAGTCCTGGGGACCATTCAGGCTTGTTCGCATATATATATATATATATATATATATATATATATATATATATATATATATATATATATATATATATATATATATATATATATATTAGTCTGTTGCTCCAATACACACTCTTACTCCAATACAGACGGTTCGAACCCTCACTATGGCCCTGGTAGATTTGTTCCCCCTTACTCAGCTTGTTATATGTTGATCATGCATGCTGTTATATGCTGACCACGCATGCTGTTACATGTTGACAAAACATGCTGTTACATGCTGACAAAGTATGCTGTTACATGCTGACCACGCATGCTGTTATATGCTGGGCATGCTAGCTGTTATATGCTGACCACGCATGCTGTTACATGCTGACCACGCATATTATTATATACTGGGCATGCTAGCTGTTATATGCTGACCACGCATGCTGTTACATGCTGACCACGTATGCTGTCATATGCCGGGTAGAGCTTGCTGCCGTAAACTGTCTACACTTCAGCTGCTGTTACTTATGTCACACATTTTGCGGACTTTCCGACGGCGGGATCCGTGGGACCTGGATTGGTAGTGTTGGTAATCTTGCAGGTAAACTTACAGGTAAATTTACATGTAAACATACAGGTAAACCTGCAGGTAATCTTAAGGTAAACCTGCAGGTAAACCTAGAGGTAAACCTACAGGTAATCTTACAAATAAACCTACGGGTAATCTTACAAATAAACCTACGGGTAATCTTATGGGTAAACTTACAGGTAAATCTACAGGTAACCCTACAGGTAAACCTACAGGTAAACCTACAGGTAATCTTACAGGTAAACATACATGCAATCTTACATGTAAACTTACAGGTAAACTTACATGTGAACTTAGATGTAAACTTGCAGGTAAACCTACATGTAAACTTACAGGTGCTACATAAC
>NC_091154.1:38322026-38412026 GCF_040958095.1 Procambarus clarkii | reverse complement strand
ATCTTCATCAATCAATCAATCCCCTCTCCAACAGTCTCGTGCAACAGAGGCCCGAATTCGAATCTCCAATCAACTGAAAGCCGAGCGAAAGTTGTGTGGCAGGTGACACAACGCCTCGCCCGGCAACACGTAGTTTTATTAATGCTACAACAGTAGCCTGAGCATATTTATATATCAAACATTCAGAAATGAGATTGCTTCTTTTAATACTTTTAACTTCATTCCTAGAAAAAGATTATGAAAACGTTACGACATTAAATGCCAACAGAATTAAATAGCAAATGGTTTACTTGAATGCCAAAAAAAATACTTAACACCTTGCCAGCAACTGTGAAACTATTGGCACTCGCCGAGTTTACAAGAAACAATCGAATTTGCATACAGTTGAATAACCTGCAAATGTCTGAAGAAGTATCCCAGAAACAAGATTAGACGCAATAAACTGTGTGAATTTCGCAAACAATTCGACAAGTTACTTACATCTTGCAAATGCGATCCGGAAATAGTTGACGTTGCAAAAGATAGCAATATAATAGCTCCTCTTGAGACATCTTATTTCACCATCACGACTTTAACGCCTCCTGGGGAGGAGGCAACAACGAGTCTTACATCCTGTTAAGCAAATCTAATAACTGTGAGATGAAATTGAAATTGAAATAAGTTTATTGAGGTAAAATACACACAAAGGGATGAGGTAGCTCAAGCTATTCTCACCCCGTTCAGTACATCGTGTTAATACATACATAGACACACATCACAAACCATAAATATATTACCAAACATTCTGAGAGATAAACATCTACATTTCCTATGAGATGAATATATATATATATATTATATATATATATACGTGGATCCACACTCTTTGTACGAGCAACGGTTGCAGAAGCCGCAGATATGCAGGAAAAAGAAAATGCATCAGAATGTGCAACAAATCATGAGTCTAACACAACAACATGTGCAGCAGATGCAACATTCAGCTACATCAAGATTCAGATACTGCTGCACATGCAAGGGGGTTGCAGGGGAGTCAAATCAGAGGCAGGTGGTGCAAATGTTGTTGCACCAACAACATTTGGTGCAACATGAGAACATAAGCAGATACAGAGGAAGCTGCTGGAGATACAGAAAGAACCTCCAGCGTTTTTGACGATTCCCGGGCACCTGGCTTAACCCACTCAGCCACGATAGGACAAAAAGGCCAATCAATCCGGAACTTCACTGAATTCAAAGGGAGGTCCCGGAGGCCCAAACCGAAGCCCGAACAGGATTTTACACCCTTCCTTAATTAAAATTAAGATCACAAAGAAATCACAGTGATCCGAAGGGCGCAATTGAAGGTGTGAACACTATTACCCGCAAGCCAGAGTGTACAGACGGGCCAATTTATAATAATCATTTATATTTATAATATATATATTTTTATAATTGATATATTTCTATAGTTTCCGGGAACAGCTTTGACCTGTTCAAGTACGTTTATTGAAAAAAGGAAGTACATCTCAAAAGGATAGAGTAGCTAAGGTTTTTCTATCAAGTTCAAGTATGTTTATTGAGACAAGAAAGAAATACATCTCAAAGGGATAGAGTAGCTTAGGCTATTTCTACCCCCCAAGCTATTTCTATCCTCGTGTATTTAAGGTCCCTCAAGAGGACTCACAAACCCATACAGTACATAATTACTAATCATCTATATTTCACGTTCCAATGGTAATCACATGGCATACTGGGAGATCTCTTATTGATTATGCTGCCTCCTCCCCCCGTCATGCTTTGTTTTGGTAAAGGCAGACTAAACAAGTTGGAGAAGGTACAAAATGAAGCCATGAGAATAATCCCAAGATTATTCTCATGGGCCAACAAATAATATTACTGAGATAATGATGATATGATTGAAATTACAGAGTATTAGGGATAGAATTTCAGAGACAAATGAGGCTTCGGCGATTATACTAATGAGAGGCGAGCTAGTGAATTAATCCTCTCACTTCAAAAATTTTGAAGATATGAATAATGCATGTGAAGGCATAATAAGATCCTTATGTTCTAATGTTACAAAGCATGATTAACAATTAACACCAACATGGAAGGAATACAAAGTAGATGCAGCAATTTGCAGTCCACTCCAGCTTCTGATAAAAAGTTAGTGGACATGTCGAGGGAAACAGCAGCCCCCTTCCTTCCATTAATTCTTGCCTCTTTCTGTATGTGGTTCTGTTGTATTCTTCCAGTGAAATTTTCCTGCTGAGTTTGTATAGAACTTTGTAACCCAGATCCCGTCTGTCGTCGATCACAACACTTCTTCACTCGTTCATCACTGTCAGTATCACTTAACTCTCCGTGCACAGTTTTCCGTTTGTTTCTCCTGGTCATTGCTACCTGAAGAGACCTGGAATCTCCTTGTTCATTCTCCATGTAAGTCAAACTCCTCTAAGAGCTCGCAAACCGATAAGGTGGACAAAAAATCATATTGTACATTACAAATACATTTACATTAATTCAATGGTCATCACATAGCACTTATTATTGTATTGCTAGAATTTTAATATTACACTACTCGGCTAAAATCCTTGAACCTTCTAAGAATTTTCTCTATCATACCATTATCACACATCAAAACAATTTGATGTGCTACACTTCTAATTTCATTTCTACAGTTATCAAGCGATTTACACTCTAACACATAGTGACCTAGCGTGTGGGAGTGCGGCAAACTGCATCATTTACATCTCTTAACTTTTAACTTTTTCACTGACTTTAAGCACCGTATTACCAGTAATATTTATATCTTAATCTCGTGTAAGCTGAGTCCTTCCGTGTAGACTTACCCCAAAATATGTTCCTGAACGACGAGTTCGTGTTTATTATTGCGTAATGCTGAAGTGTGTTGGTGGGAACGGGAGACATCTCCCGTCACGCAGGATGCTGTCGCACCTCCACAGATCTCCTGATACATCTCCTGATACTGGTAATGGCTCAAAAGGGCCACCACTAACGGGCTATTCATGCCCGTGCCACCTTTTGGGTGGCTTAATCTTCATCAATCATCAATCTAGTGTGTTGGTGCTGTCCACCATTCAACACCATTACCGTTATCTTGACTTCTTCTATATCCTTTGGAATGAACTTAATTCTTGTCCTTATTTGTTTTAAAGTTATTGGACATCGAGAAGGGTTTTTACCGTAGCCTTCTTCACTATCTCACCACCTGCCTCGTTTAACAATATTCCCACATAAGAACATAATAATCAAGGTAATTGCAGAAGGCCTATTGACCCATACGAGGCAGCTCCTATTTATATCCACCCAAACTTATTCAAATATATGTCTAACCTACGCATGAAACAATCGTGGGATCCTACTTCTACTATGTTACGTGGTAATTGGTTCCACAGATCAACAACCCTGTTGTTGAAGGGACCCTCATAAATATTACTTTTATATCCATTTTTTTGGTTCGTTTCTTAACATTCTCTCTACACTCGTCCAGAATATGCTGAAATACTGGTCTTCAACTTATTGTTAGATTAGCAACTATCACTTATTGTTAGATTTAATTACTAACACTCCTCTGCTATTAATAAAAAAAATGGGCATCTTTACCACTCTGTACTACTGCCTTGAAGTCCGCTAATATCGCTTGACCATCAGCCTGCGTTGAAGAGACATTGTTACATAGCGTTGTGCAATAACATCTACGGTGCTCATATCAGTATACTCCCTAATCAAGACTCCACATATCCTGTCTTTCCGTCCTTAGCTACTGAACCATCACAATAAAGATGTAGTTTAGTTTTGATATTTTTCTAATTATACATTCATTCAGAAAAATCACATGTGAAAAATAGAGAATGCTTGACGCATTTTCGGCTAATTCGCCTTCATCAGAGCAAAGTAGAATTCATATATTAGCCTCGGCTGTTCTATCTTATGCATAATTTTTTTTTCTCTTTTGCAATCAGTACGTCTACGTTGCATTCCTCGCATTGTTTCTTAGGCAATGCAATACATTATTGCAAGACATTAAATTGTGTAATATTAGAACATAAGATTCATATATATCCTCTCTTATTATATCTTAAAATGCATTGTTCATTTCATCCGACCATTTGAACTCAGTGGATACATTTATTAGCTCCCCTACCACTCATTAGCCTAATCGCCGAAGCTAGATTTTATCTCAGAAATTCTATCCCCAATACTCTACAAGTTCAATTACGTCTTCATTGTCTTCATCATAGCACATGTTTTTATGTAACATCCTACCCCCAGGTCAGATAACTGATAATTACAAAGATATGAGTAGTATTTTAAATATTTTTTTCACGGGAGACATCTCCCGTCACGTAGGGTGCAGTCGCACCTCCACAGATCTCCAGTATCATCTATTGATACTGGTAATGGCTCAAAAGGGCCACCACTTACGGGCTATTCATGCCCGTGCCACCTTTTGGGTGGCTTAATCTTCATCAATCAATCAATCTTTTAAATATTTTGCTCTGTATTTACTAAAGAAGAACTTAACATTTTGCTTTCAGCCGAATAAGTCTATATTAGTGGTGAAGAGAACAGGTTGACTAGTTTAGTGGTTACCTGGGAGGAAGTTATTAGACAAAGAGAAAAACTTAAGCCAAACAAATTCCAGTACCGGATGAAGTGCTTGCCAGAAGGCTTAAGGAACGTAAAGAAGAGCTTTGTAAGCCGCTGTCTAGTATATTTAATATTCATTAGAATCAGGCAGAGTGTCAGAGTCGTGGAGGGTTGCAAATGTGGTACAAATTTTCAAGAAAGAATATAAACCTCTTCCGTCAAACTTTTGACCAATTAGTTTAACGTCTATTTACCTGAATTTACCTGACATCATATATTGTGGGGAAAATTGCTTGGATCGTTAACTGTAAAAGCCATTCAAACCTCATCTTGAAAAACATAGATTAATAATTTGTTTACAACATGCTTTTATGAAGGGCAGTTCATGTATGACAAAGTTGCTATCATTCAGTTTTAGTATAACTGAATGATAGCAACTGAATTTAGTATCCACTATCAACTGAGGCAGTTGATAGTGGAAAGGTTTGTGACGTTGTGCACATAACTATGAAACAAATAAAGACGAGAATCAAGATGATAAAGGAGAATGAAGAAAAATTTAAGACAATGGCATTGGTGGACAACAGTAACACATTTAAGAATTATGCAATAATAAATACAAATTCGTCCTTCACTTATGGTAAAAGAAAGTCTACTTGGAAGGACTTTATTTACATGAGATTAAGATTAGGATATAAATATATCTGGCAATACGATGTTGATGTCAGTGAAAAAGATAAGGAGTGTAAATTATGTAGTATGCCGCACGCCCACACCTTAGATCATTATGTATTAGTGTCAGCTTATTGATAACTATAGAAATAAGGAAATAAGTAGTGTACCACATCAAATTGTTTGGATGTGTGATAATGATATGACAGAATACTAAGGAGATACAAGTATTTTGCCCCAAGAGTGTAACACTTATATGCTGTGCTTACTATATTAACCTGCAATGTTAAATGTGATTCTTGTACTGTGATTTTTGGATCACTCACTGAATTTGTGCGCCTCTTGAGGGACTTGAAGTAGAGGGGAGTAGAAATAGTCTAAGCTACTCTATGCCTTTGAGATGTATTTTATTGTCTCGATAAACGTACTTGAACTTGAACTTGTAACGTTGTGTACCATGACATTAGCAAAGCTTTTGATAGAGTGCCATACGAAACACTGATTAAAATAAGAGTGGATGGTATTGTGGGTATTTTAAGTTGGATTAGGGCAAGATTATACCAAAGGAAACAAAGAGTTAGTATAACTGGAGTTAAGTCAGAGTGGGGAAACTGTTGTAAGTGGAGTGCCTCAAGGATCTTTCCTGGGACCTCTCTTGTTTACAGTATGCATAATAATTTAGATTCGGAAATTAGCAGCAATTTTTGCAAATTTGCCGACGATACGAAAATCGGGCAGTTAATAAATTCAGAAGACTCAAAATCTCTTCAATACGCTCTAGGTATTCAAATAAGTTTATTGAGGTATTCATACACACAAAGAGATGAAGCAGCTCAAACTATTCTCACCCAGTACGCTCTAGGTAGGGTATCGAAATAGCCTAAATGTTTACAGTTGAAGTTTAATATTGACAAATGCATAAGATTCAAATGAATGAAATGTTATTCACCCAAATTAATCATCTCAATTTGTATGATGAAGGATGAAAAGAGACCTTAAACTCTAGGGAAAAAAACAACGATTTTGAAGCCGAGGCTGGGAAGGAGGATTAGCCAGCTGCTGCAAAACTAAGGTTATATCCCACGGATCAAAGGTCACGAAGAACATCACTGCTGACCAAATGCTCACATCACCTTGGCCAGTAGCCGCGTACACTACTGTCGCTCCGCTGCCTCCAGGACCCCATACATATATTCTTCAGTGATTTAGACACACTACGAAGATGCTCATAGAAACACCAGCAGCATTCGCGGGGCTCGACCAGATCGACGATGAACTAACGCCGGCCTTTGAAGGAGCCTTGTTGAGCATGGCCGTCATGCTGTCTCTCGGCATCGTCATCTGCTGTATTTGGTACGTAGCACCTTCCCTCACACCCAGGGGCTCCTCGCTTCTCTCTGGTTTACCATATATGTTAACGATCTAAACAGAAACATTTTCAGATTATACAATGCTAAGATTTTTGTGTATATGGGACAAACTGTTGGGTAACAATAAGTTTGCATATGATCGTTGGATTGTTTCAACCGTTGGTCAGGTATATATTTGTGGGGGTTCCATTTAAATACGAGACTTAGATGTAGTTTTAAAATTAACGAAAAACTGGCAGCTGCAGTTTAATTGTGACAAATGTAAGATTATGAGTCGAGGTAACGATAATAGTATCGTTATGGAGGTAATGTATCAAGGTAACGATAATAGCAAGTAGCTACCTGCTGGGTAATGTTAATCTGAGTCATTATAGATAAGATCTTATATCAAAAAACATTATATAAATATTCTAAATTACGACTCGTATTAAAAGTGCCAGTAATAAGACCTCTAATGTTATTATTCAGCTTTATCTTGCATTTGGTTGGTCCCATTTATATTAGAAAAGGAAGATTAGTGTAATTCCTAAAATTGCAAAACTGTACTATGGAGAGAGACTAGAGAAGCTTAATTTACCGTTGCTAGAAAGACGAGGATTAACGTGCACGTGAATGAATGTGAATTCAATTGGTTGTATATATATTGAACGATGAGTAACCTATTCATGACAGTATGCAGCTTTTCATGAGATGAACGACCAAGAAACTAAGAATTAAGACCAAATATTTAAATTAGAAATTAAATACTGGCCGGCAATCGTGTGGAGATGCGTAGTCCGACTTGTCAACTAGCTAGCGCTTGTATATAAGAATCTTGGAGGATGTAAATTACATTGGAGCTCCCTCGTAGGGTCAATATTTGCTTTCTGACATTTTCTTAATTCTTACGTAAACTTGCAGGAAAGTTTCGATCAAAGATGATTAGTTGAGAAAAGTTATTGGGCTTTCTGAAGTGCATTTTACTCTTTCCTAATGATATCTCACTCAAAGACTTAACAGTTAAAAACAGAAATACCTTATCAGATCCAAACTATGGTGTTTATGGAAAGCTTATGGTGTTATAAACATGGAGAGACGCAGATCTGAGAAGTGGTTGACAAGTTTAGATTTAAATGCGTTAGTGTAGTACTCTGTATTGAATCTTATTTAGGTGTATTAAGCTAATATATATATATTCTCCTGCTCAGTCTCCTGACCTGACCGCCAAATTCTTCAAGACGGGCCCAGTGCTCTTGACGCTCTACAATTTCAATTAGATATTAGGTAGATAGTATAATTATTATGCAGTTGAGGCTATCTACATTATTAAAACATCATATACATTGGAACCGCATTGCATGGGTCAATAAGCGTTCTGCAGTTCCCTTAATTCTTATGTTCTGATAAATTTACGCTGCGCCATTTTTTCAGCAGCTGCTGCAAGCCAATGACCAAGGAGGAAGAGGAGGAGGCCCTGATGTCGAGACCTTTACCTACAAGCTACAGAACCATCTAATTTGGACCCTTCACGACCACCTTCAGATGTTACTTTGAGGACGTGTCCCTCCTTCAGACACTACTTTGAGGACGTGTCCCTCCTTCAGACACTACTTTGAGGACGTGTCCCTCCTTCAGACACTACTTTGAGGACGTGTCCCTCCTTCAGACACTACTTTGAGGACGTGTCCCTCCTTCAGACACTACTTTGAGGACGTGTCCCTCCTTCAGACGCTACTTTGAGGACGTGTCCCTCCTTCAGACGCTACTTTGAGGACGTGTCCCTACTTCAGACGCTACTTTGAGGACGTGTCCCTCCTTCAGACGCTACTTTGAGGACGTGTCCCTCCTTCAAACGCTACTTTGAGGAAGTGTCCCTCCTTCAGACGCTACTTTGAGGAAGTGTCCCTCCTTCAGACGCTACTTTGAGGAAGTGTCCCTCCTTCAGACGCTACTTTGAGGAAGTGTCCCTCCTTCAGACGCTACTTTGAGGACGTGTCCCTCCTTCAGACACTACTTTGAGGACGTGTCCCAAGTTATCCTACCTGAGCCTCGTCCAGACACCACCTCTCGCTCGCCAACTTCACATACTCTCAAATCTACAATCATGCATTTATTTTGTTTCAATTAAATTAATTTTCCATTTTGTATTAATTTGTTGATATTAAGGATGGGTTCAACTACTTTTCTCACATGTCATTTATTATTAAGGTTTGTCATGCTTTTCAAAGTGTTCAACATAAATCTGTATTCAAATTTGATAGTTAATGTACAAATAATTTAATTGTTAACATGTCATAATGCATAATAATGTATCATAATAATGTATTATAATGCATTATTAACTTTATTGAATTCATGGAATAACAACTTTGCAGAATCTAATTAAAGTAATTCTATTGCCTTCAATATGTTGTTTCTAAACCCCGACTAATGTTTAACTAAATATATATAGCTTCCAGTCTGTTCTTACGTAGTATAACACGCGGGAACTATAGGTATACTTTCCCCGGATCTGTCCTAGCTGCTGCCTAACAGCTTGAGAGCTGTCGTTCAAGGGTATACCTTATAGCATAGTATAATACACTGGATACCTGGCTGCGTCTGAATCTCTCTCTCTCTCTCTCTCTCTCTCTCTCTCTCTCTCTCTCTCTCTCTCTCTCTCTCTCTCATCTGTTTCCTTACCCCCGTCTCTCTCTTCCCCTATCCTCACTTCTCCAATTCCCCCTTCCCCCCCCCCCTTCTCCTCCTCTTCTTCTTCTTCCTCTTTCTCATAAAAATTATACAAAGAAGTACTTAAGCAGCATGACTATGAGAAGAAATACAGGATAGAGATCATTTCCGAAGACTCCTCTAATAGATACTCTTCAATGGTATGCGAGATAAAAGATCTAAAACATACTATTATGATTGTTTTAAATAAAATTAACATAACGTAACGTTAAAAAAACATGAAACTATTCCCCAAATATTGGGATCAACGAAGAGCTCAAAACAACACTATTCCTTGTTGTTGACGGTGGAATGTTGTCAGTTGTTGTTGTTTTAGATTCAGCTACTCGGAAGCCTCAAATATTTGAAAAGCTAATGATCAAACTGTTTTAATTCTGTCTATCTAACCCTAATATACTTGGAGCTCTTGCCAATATGGCTTCATACCCAAAACAAAAAAGCACCAACGATGCTTTAATTTACATGCTTGACTTGATACATGCAGCTCTTGACAAAAAAAGTACCCTATAGGTCTCTCTGTTGACCTGCGTAAGGCTTTTGACGCTGTTAACCACAAAAACCTTTTCAAACTGCACAGCTATGGAATCAGAGGTCACTCTCTGCAATACTTTCAATCTTAATATGTGAACGATGCTACTTCTCCCACTCTGCCAATTAACAGTGGTGTTCCTCTATGAAATTTATATCAATAATCAACTAAATTTCACGCAGTACCTGAAATCAGTTTTATTTACTGATGACAGAGCATTCATGTTCTCAAATACTAACCCAAATATTCTAACAATGAATGCTGAACTGAAGAATACAATTTATGGCTGATTACTAACAAACTCTAGCACAGAAAATACGTATAGTCCCTTGAGAGACTTGCAATAGAGGGTAGCAACAGCCCTCTGAGGGACTTGCAACAGAGGGGGGAGTAGTAACATCCCCTTGAGAGAATTGTGTCCCTTTGAGAAGTATTTTATTGGCATAATAAACTTACTTGCACCAGACAGCAATTATATTAATCTTCCATTAGTCACGGAGGACTAGTGCTCGGAACATTAACCTTGAGACTGAGGAGAGCATTAACAAAATCTGGGTAAACTGTTTACAGCTGCTTTAATATCATTCAGGTGCTTGTGTAGACAATGAGCAGTTATGGAACAAATGATACCGGGTAATATAATAGTCGTGGGGATCGTTGTATTGTTCCATGCGGGAGTTGGCGTGGGTACAAATTAGATATGCCAGACCAACCACCACCAATTCCTGCCTCAACACAATTACCCACCAACTGTTTCGATCCAGCCATCATTTCCCTCCGTCCCTGAAACATTTTTCCCTTACTCCCCTCACCTATACCTTCCCCTGTGTATGTATATAAAATGTATGATTAATATTTTGTACTTTTTTATCCTGAGGATGACACACAGTGTGTGTGTATACTCACCTATTTGTGCTTGCGGGGGTTGAGCTCTGGCTCTTTGGTCCCGCCTCTCAACTGTCAATCAACTGGTATTGTGTGTATGTAGTGTTTCTTCTATCGCTCTCACACTGAGGAACACTGCAATAGGCCTACTGAAACAAACAAGGCAGGTCCCATATTTAAATCCAACCATTTAAACTCTTTAATCCATCTCTATTAAACTCTTTAATCCATCTCAATTTAGTAACATTAAAATGTTACTAAATTGTTTGCCTCTATAATTCTGCTAATTTATTTATATCTCCTCTTTTTCCATTTGAATACTTCAATCATATTACCATCACTCTTAGTCATTCCACATAATGTAAATGACGTTTTGTTTAATTTCTCATTATAAGAGAGATTTCTAATTTAAGAATTAACTTTGTCATCACTCTGTAAGTGAATTTATGTCCAATCTGCAGTCTGGAAGCCAAAATTGCATAATTAATATTAGTCTATATCTCTTTTTTAAATAAAATATTTAATAACCATCATGCTAAGAGTTCCTACCTCTTTGTGGAGCGTGAAGACGGTCTTGCCCGTCTACATTAACTACATTGTTAATGTCGCCTTTTAATAAATGGCCTTTATCCATTATGAGTCGTAACATCACTAAGGATTATTGTTCACTCGCATCTTGGGCGAAAAGGGCTCGTTACCATCTCTAATTTTGTCCTTTATTTCCACACTGGTAATGCTGCACTTATTCACAGGAATCCACATGTTACACCTGACTCCTGAAGTCAGGTGTAACCTGACTCTCGAGGTCCTGAAGATCACGGACACAAACACAACTGACTACTCACGCAACCCGTCCCTCACACTAGGCTTTGTAACACTAGGCTGTGTAAAGCAGCGGCCGTCCTCTCCAGACGCATTCGTCAATTTTAACATTCTGTGTAATAAACATTGGTTTATTCTCATATATAAATTAATATTATTATACATAAAAATTATATGTATAGTTAGGCGTAGGTTAGGTTCTGCTGGCGATTATTTGTATTTTAAGTACATGGGTGAAGCATTTATAGAATTGTGGTTCGAACAGAGGACGTGAGCGAAGAACTTGTTCCGGAAGTGTTTGCACGTCACCAGTTGTGAGTCGCGTGTCAAATGCTTTCAATTCATAAACAGGGGGTTTGGCGGCTGGATTAACGAGCTTGGACCTATGTATGCGCAACCCGTCCTCGACTCAAGTCCATTACATTCAGCGGTCAACCCCACAGACGCATTCATAAATTTTAATATGCTGTTCATTCAAAACGGGAATTTTCGCAAGTATAAATTAATATTATAATATATTAGCATATTGTGTATATATAGGCATAGGATAGGTTAGGTTAGGTGTTTAGGTTCTGTTGGCGATTATTTGTATTTGTAGTATGTGGGTGAAGCATTTATAGCGTTGTGATTCGAACAAAATTCGTCAATGAACCACTTGTTCCGGAAGTGTTCGAACGTCAGCAGTTGTGAGTCGTGTGTAAACCGCTTTTCATTCATAAACAGGGGGTTTGGCGGGTGCATGGAATCACTTTTGGATCTTTGTTTGGAGGACGGGCTGGTATGCGAGGACGGGTTGACTCACTATACAGTAAGCAGTCCATCCTCAACAACACAACCCGTCCTCAGGCCAGGCTCATTACAGCTGCGTCCATCCACCACGAAGCATTCGTAAATTTTAACGTATTGTGTATTAAAAATTATTTTGTTCTCATTTATATATATTAATATTATTATGTAATAAGTTCTTTGTATAGTTAGTCATAGGTTAGGTGGTCGGACACCTCCTTGGTGGTGTTAGGTGTTAGTTAGTGTTAGTGTTAGTTAGTGTTAGTCATAGGTTAGGTGGTCGGACACCTTAGGTGGCCGCTCCACACGGATAGGTTAGGAGTCGGTCGGCCGAGCGGACAGCACGCTGGACTTGTGATCCTGTGGTCCTGGGTTCGATCCCAGGCGCCGTCGAGAAACAATGGGCAGAGTTTCTTTCACCCTATGCCCCTGTTACCTAGCAGTAAAATAGGTACCTAGGTGTTAGTCAGCTGTCACAGGCTGCTTCCTGGGGGTGGAGGCTTGGTCGAGGACCGGGCCGCGGGGACACTAAAGCCCCGAAATCATCTCAAGATAACCTCAAGAAGGTTAGGTGTTTAGGCTCTGCTGGCGACTATTTGTATTTGAACTAACTGGGGTGAAGCATTTAGTGATCTGGTTGAAGTAACTGAGTTACGATTGGAACAGAAGACGTCAGTGAAACACTGTTCGAACGTCATCAATTGTGAGTCAGCCCGTCCTCCAAACAAAGATCCAAAAGTGATTCCATCCACCCGCCAAACCCCCTGTTTATGAATGAAAAACGATTTACACACGACTCACAACTGATTTCGTTCGAACACTTCCGGAACAAGTGTTTCACTGACGAGTTTTGTTCGAACCACAACGCTATAAATGCTTCACCCACGTACTACAAACGCAAATAATCGCCAACAGAACCTAAACACCTAACCTAACCTATGCCTATATATGCACAATATGCTAATATATTATAATATTAATTTATATTTGAGAAAATTCCCGTTTTGAATGAACAGCATGTAAAAATTGATGAATGCGCCTGTGGGGTCGACCGCTGGATGGAATGGACTTGAGTCGAGGACGGGTTGTACAAATACAAATAATCACCAACAGAACCTAAACACCTAACTTAACATATGCACAATATGCTAATATATTATATTATTAATTTATATTTGAGAAAATTCCCGTTTTGAATGAACAGCATGTTAAAATTTATGAATGCGTCTGTGGGGTCGACCGCTTAATGTAATGGACTTGAGTCGAGGACGGGTTGTGTGAGTAAACTGTTTTTCATTAATAAACACTGATTTTGCCGGCTGGATTGACGAACATTTGCCTTTTTGCGATGAGGACATGTTGCACGTTTCAACATTTTTGGAGTTTTGACTACTTTTCGAACAATGCTTTGCTTATAACCTCTGTTTGAATCGCAACAGCACTCTGTAAATGCTTCACCCACGTCTTCAAATCTTCATATACAAAGCCTGAGGAGGGATTATGTGTCTAAAGTGTCTTTCATTCATAAATAGGGAGCTTGTTGGCAGGATTAACGAGCAGTTAGCCCTTGATTATAAACACAGGCTGCTGGATCATCACTCAAGCAATTATAATCATTAACTAAAGTAAACAGATTTGCAAGTGAAAAAAAGTATTTGCTCTCTACACTTTTAGTATAAATTATGGAATGATTATAGAATACAATAACATAATATGTCAGACCTGACAGCTGAGTGGACAGAGCTTCGGATTCGTAGTCCTGGGGTTCCGGGTTCGATCCCGGTGAAGGCGGAAACAAATAAGCAAAATGTTTCTTTCACCCTGCTGTCCCTGTTACCTAGCAGTAAATAGGTACCTGGGAGTTAGACAGCTGCTACGGGCTGCTTCCTGGGGGTGTGTAACAAAAAGGAGGTCTGGTCGAGAACCGGGCCGCGGGAGCGCTAAGCCCCGAAATCATCTAAGCATCTCGAGATAACCTCAAGATACAATAGAACACTGCGATAAATATCACTGTGGAAGGTCTTAAAGAGCGTTGTGTTGACAAAATAAATTATACAAGTATTTTTATTATTTATTATCTCAGATTGGACAAAAACACCCCATTAAATGTTTGTACCAATCATTTACATACTCGTAATACATATTGTTTTCAGTAAAGAAAAAAATCCTGAAAATAATTTAATGGGGCCCTTAATTGCCAAAGAATTTGGTAAGATAGAGGAAAAAGACTGATGACTGAGAGATGGAAAAACATTCACCTGATCTTCTAATCATTCTGTAATCTTAAGACAGAGGAAAAGATTATAAGGAAGATTGAAAAAGCTTCAATGGCCCCTGATATAGGAAATCAATATTGTTAATGACCTGTTGTCACAGAATCCAGTTGCTTCATCCGCGCTTAAAGACCCTTTGGTGATGTCTAACTGAAGAATACTAGTAGTCAAACTCTCCAGGTGCAGGTGGGAAGTACTTCGATGGGTACATGCTGTATTCCTGTGGCGCAGGCGGCATGTACCTATGGCGAGACAAGGAACCTCTAACTGCAGGAGGCAAGTACGTCAAAAGAGGAGAATCCCTGTATTCCGCAGATGATGGCGGGAGATTTTTGGGGCGTGATAAGTACGTTTCTCCTTCAGACGCATGTGGGAAGGACCTCGTCCTGGGGTAGTAGTCGGCATCCACAGGAGCATGGATCCGGCGGAGGCCAGGCATAAACCGGGCACTAGGCAACTCAGAGGCTATGGAAGAGATAACGCAACAGATTAGTAGACTCACAGTTGAAAAAGGGGAATAAGCACAAAAATACATAAATAAGCACAGCTATACAATTATATATAGGAAGGTGATTGTTTACAACACTACATCATAATAACAAGCTTACCAAATGCATATATTTACTAATATATGCATTTACATATTTTACTAATTATTTTATCTTTTTTCAAATAAAAATTTTAAATGAATACAAATTGAACAAAATACAAATGAGTTGTGCATATAAACTCCTCCGTCTTCTGCTCATTTTATATTTCAGCTGAAAACAGTGGTATTAAACTTTCAAGTCCTCTTTTTTCCAATTTACGTGTTGGATAAATTTAATTTTTCTCCCGATTTAAACCATTAACAAAAGTGCTAAACCGCGTTTACCTTGAGGAACAAGCACGAATGGCTTGGCCGGGGGCTCCGGCCTGCTGAGGGCGAGGCCGAAAACCGCCAGAAGTAGCAAACAAGCTCTGAAGACCACCGTCCTGGACATTGTTGCCGATGACTGCATGACTGAATACACTGTGATCCCATCAAGGCTTCATATAGCCCTGGCTGGCCTCACGGGGCGACGTCTCACCTCCATCGATTGATGAAGATTAAGCCACCCAAAAGGTGGCACGGGCATGAATAGCTCGTAAGTGGTGGCCCTTTTGAGCCATTACCAGTATCAATAGATGATACTGGAGATCTGTGGAGGTGCGACTGCACCCTGGGTGACGGGAGATGTCTCCCGTCCACCTCCATCCGTGATTCAACAAGTAAATACCAGCTAGGGGTTCCCGCCTGGTGGTACAGTCGGGTTCGTTCTCGACTCATAATCGAGAATTCCGGATGGAACAAATGATTGGGCGCATTTCCTGTCACCTAGCAGTAAGTAGGTACCCAGGAGTTAGTCAATTGTTGTGGAGTTGCATCCTGGGGAGGATCAGTAACTCGACCAAGGGGAAGGGACCGCGATATAAAACTAACATGTATATACAATTTTCAATTTCATCGTGCATATATACAATCTGGCTGCCTGTCCAGTGACGCAATGAATTATTATTATTATTATTACCAAGGATAACGAGACAAGTGAGTCATTAACAAACTATGAAAAGGTTCTTTCTTATTTTCTCTATTTTTTGTTTTAAAGTATCATTTAGAAATACCTTGAAAATAGAGCATTATTCACTTAAAAACACTATTGAAACACACACACACACACACACACACACACACACACACACACACACACACACACACACACACACACACACACACACAGGAGTTACTGCAGTTACAATGATTCTTATGTTCATAAGTTATGTTCTTATGTGCGTATTACACAAAGTTACAGCTCTGCTCCTGTGCCAGGTAAGTCCACTACGGGCTAACCATAGCCCGTGCTACTTGGAACTTTTTGTTCCCAGTAGCTGAATCTATAACATGTGCTTATTATCTGCACTTGCGTTCCCAGTATTGCTTTTTAGCACTTCTCATTAGTCTAATCGCCGAAACTATTAGCTCAGAAATACCATCCCCAATTCTCTGTAAATTCAATTCAATCCTCATTACCTCATTATGGGCTATTCATGGTGGTGGCTTAATCTTCACCAAGCAATCAACCTCAGTCACATTTTTATCTTTTCTCAGGCATTCTACAACTATTCTCATGTCTTCGTTTAGCAATTATCTCCCTTCACCGAATCTGGGAATCGACAGGAGTAGGATAATAAACGATCTAACATTGTGTTGGTCCTCAAATTCAAGTTCAAGTATGTTTATTGAGATAAGCAATAAATACATCTCAAAGGGATAGAATAGCTTAGGCTATTTCTACCCCCCTCTACTTCAAGTCCCTCAAGGGGCGTCAACACGGCGAGGTATGTTGTAATTGGTACACGGTAGTTATAATATCAGATGATATTACAACATTTTTGTAATATCTGATATTGTAGTTGTAATATCATCCGATATTACAACCACTAGTCCTATACAGTGACTCATTAATCACCATGTACATATGGTAACATTAACCACCGGTCCCATACGGTGACACATTAACCACCCATTACATACGGGAAATAATTCTCCGAACACCATTTGAATATTTAAAACATATTTAGTCTAAAGCAAAATATATAATTTATATATACGATAAGAATTACCATATAGGTTAGCAGTTTCTTGGATTATATCCTTTTCATTAATATATTAAACAGGGGTGGGACTTTATACTCCTCTAAGTGTTCAGTTCAAAAGATCTTACAGATGACATACAACCTAGATACCACTCTGCTACGCCTTTCTTTCACGAATATACTCCTCTATCCAGTGTAATAACCTTCAACGCTAAAAGCAGACAGTTAATATGATAACTGCTTTGTTCGCTTTAACAAAGATTCCTTGTATGTCATTAAATACTCAACAGTGATCGTTTACTTGCATTGTCAAACTGTAGATTTTACTTTGCAATGATCAAAGATCATTTGATTAATCTTTTTTTGTAATATCCTTCAATCTGTTCATTAATTATGTTTGTGTACTCGCCTAATTGTGTGTATGCTTGTGTCAATAGAAAGCGAGATCTAGCTCTATAGCCCTAATTTTTATCTACTGTTCCTGGTGGTTTTTCCATTTTCTGATGTTCTAATATGCTTTGTCATATTTGCTCTCAAAGTTGTCATTCACCATAAGACAACTAATGCCCATTCCTGTAGGCACACATGCACCATTATACAGATATATGTGAATATCCAAGTAGCATTGAATACAAGAAATTTGACAAATCTTAACTCAAAAACTTTTAAATGGTGTAATAAAACAATGTTATAAAACATGTAATATATTTCTACATCAGAATATATATTTCTATAATTTTACTATTAAAGTTAATTACACATTTTTACAATTTAATTTTAAGCTCTCCTCATGACAGAAATAAACATCTATATATTTATGAAAAAGCTTCATAATTAAAGCTTTCCTAACAGTAAGAACATAAGAACATAAGAACAAAGGTAACTGCAGAAGGCCTATTGGCCCATACGAGGCAGCTCCTATTCTATAACCACCCAATCCCACTCATATACTTGTCCAACCCGTGCTTGAAACAATCGAGGGACCCCACCTCCACAATGTTACGCGGCAATTGGTTCCACAAATCAACAACCCTGTTACTGAACCAGTATTTACCCAAGTCTTTCCTAAATCTAAACTTATCCAATTTATATCCATTGTTTCGTGTTCTGTCCTGTGTTGATACTTTTAATACCCTATTAATATCCCCCCGGTTATGTCCATTCATCCACTTGTAAACCTCTATCATGTCACCCCTAACTCTTCGCCTTTCCAGTGAATGCAACTTAAGCTTTGTTAATCTTTCTTCATATGAAAGATTTCTAATTTGGGGAATTAACTTAGTCATCCTACGCTGGACACGTTCAAGTGAATTTATATCCATTCTATAATATGGCGACCAAAACTGAACTGCATAATCTAAATGGGGCCTAACTAGAGCAAGATATAGCTTGAGAACCACACCAGGTGTCTTGTTACTAACGCTGCGATTAATAAATCCAAGTGTCCGATTTGCCTTATTACGAACATTTATGCATTGATCCTTTTGTTTTAAATTCTTACTAATCATAACTCCCAGATCCCTTTCGCAATCCGACTTCGCAATCACAACACCATCTAGCTCGTATCTTGTAACTCTATCATCATTACCTAACCTCAGAACTTTACATTTATCAGCATTAAACTGCATCTGCCAATCCTTTGACCATTTCAAAACCCTATCTAGATCAACTTGAAGTGATAGTGAGTCCTCCTCCGAATTAATTTCCCTACCGATTTTTGTATCATCGGCAAATTTGCAAATGTTGCTACTCAAACCTGAATCTAAATCATTTATATATATTATAAACAACAGAGGTCCCAGGACAGAGCCTTGAGGCACTCCACTTACAACATTTTCCCACTCTGACTTGATTCCATTTATACTAACTCTCTGTTTCCTTTGGTATAGCCATGCCCTAATCCAGCTTAATATAGCACCCCCAATACCATGAGACTCTATTTTTTTAATCAGTCTTTCATGTGGCACTGTATCAAAAGCTTTGCTAAAGTCAAGGTATACAACATCGCAATCCTTACCACTATCAACTGCCTCAACAATGCTAGAATAAAAAGATAACAAATTTGTTAAACATGAACGGCCATTTATAAAACCATGTTGCGACTCAATTATTAATTTATGTTTTTCAAGATGAAGACGAATTTTATTTGCTATTATAGATTCGAGTAACTTTCCCACAATAGACGTTAGGCTAATTGGTCGATAGTTAGACGCAAGTGATCTATCTCCTTTCTTAAAAACTGGTATCACATTAGCAACTTTCCAAAACTCTGGCACTCTGCCTGACTCTATTGATTTATTAAATATGGTTGACAGTGGGTCACAAAGCTCCTCTTTGCATTCTTTAAGCACCCTAGCAAACACTTCATCCGGCCCTGGGGATTTGTTTGGTTTGAGTTTTACTATTTGTTTAAGAACATCCTCCCTGGTAACTGCTAAACTCGTCAACCTGTCCTCGTCCCCACCCACATAGACTTGTTCGGCTGAAGGCATATTGTTAAGTTCCTCTTTAGTAAATACAGATACAAAATATTTATTAAAAATACTACTCATCTCTTCATCACTATCTGTTATTTGACCTGTCTCAGTTTTTAATGGACCTATCCTTTCCCTAGTCTTAGTACGATATAACTGAAAAAACCCTTTAGGATTTGTCTTTGCTTGCCCTGCTATGCGAACTTCATAGTTTCTTTTTGCTTTCCTTATCTCTTTTTTAACATTTCTAACCAGTTGTAATTAACTATTAACTGTGTGGAGAACAGAGGCATCAGGTTACAAGATATTGCTACATTCAATTTTTATTTGGTGAATTCAAATAGTAAAATTAAGTGAACAAGACAAGAATTAGTTTTAGATTTTGTATTATGCAATGAACACTTAAAAAATAAGTGGACTAAATGCACCAGGCTTACTAAAACATCTTACAGGGTAAATTCACATGTATTTGGCTCGTTGCCAGTTAAAGGATAATGGTGCCCAAGAAAAATTACTGTGTCTCTGCAATGGAGCACAGAACACAACCACAAAAATGTCGGTAACCCTCTTAACATAGTCCAAAAAAAAATAAAAAAAAAATTAGTGAAGATGTAAAAAAAGGATCTAATATAAACCTGATAGAATAAATATTTTAACACTCATCCATAAATCTGTGTATTGGTCTCATGAAAATCAGTTATATTTATCATTACATTTTATTTAAGAAATAATATTTGATTTAAGTTTTTCTTTTGTTTTCCGACAAATGTATAGTCCTTAAACTGTAGGAAAACACAGTAGTAGACACCTAGTGCATTATTGGTGCATTATTGATAATAATTGATACATCCAATCACTGGCATTGCAACTGGTCCATTTCCAATATCACGACACATGCCAAGCATAACCAAATTAATTGCAAATGTCAGTGATGGATGTCAAACACACACTGCTAACTTGCACATTAATATCAGACCTTAACAGTCAGTGGTTTCAAATATACGAGCCACTGAACATGGGTTCTGGATACTAGTACCCAGGCACACAGGAGGGAATTGAAAAAGAAAAAAAAAGCCCCTAAACAATATGAAAAAGCCAGTAGAGAGTACTGACACACCCTGCCACCATGTCCAGTAATATCTGATCTTAATGCTGAGTGATTTAAAAAGTAATGAACCAGCAGACATTGAGGTACCTGTTGCAAGAGTTTGATACCCCAGGAATTATGAATGTAATTCTGAGAAAGTTGCCAAATAGTACTGAAATGGAGGTATAATATAGACAATACTATACATGGCTATTCTCAGTACTGGCAAAATTACCTTACAAATATCTTTGGTGCAAGAGATATTATATATATTAATCAATCATCAAATTAACCATGCAAAGAGAGGCAACCTGTATCTAATTTAGTTACACTTGCAGGTAATGAACTTGATATAAGATAACAGCATAGTCACTTAATATAAGATAACAGCATAGTCACTGTTAATATAATATTAATATTTTAATGGGCAATGGTGTACATCAATATTAAAAGGTTACCATTAATTCTAAAATCAGAAAACAAACTACAGTACATCAAATATAGCAAGAAGAGACATGAAGAAATGTAATAAATCACAGCAGCATAAGCGTACAGAATCTACGAGAGAATACTTATCTTATTACAGAGTTTGTGTGCACATAGCTGGAGACTCGGACACATTAATATCCTAATGAAATTTACTTTTTAATGAAAACTGTCACTTGCATCTGTAGCAGATAAAGAAAAACAGTCATATCAATTCATTATTAATGCAAAAGTCAGTAAGATAAATTCATTCAAAAACCTAGATGGGAAAACAATCTATAAAACCATTAGTCTATTGAATTGAAAAGGTACTAGTTTTGTACATTTTCTAAATAACATTTGAGTTTCATCCCACAATTGTTATCTTCTTGTGTTTCCTCTCTGCTGAAACCAAACTCTAGTAGCAATAAGAAGATTATTCACATTTTTTTTATACCATTCTCTGTTATACTGCCCATGAACCAGATGATGATCATCGAGAAATTTCTTATAGAATTCCGACATTTCATCAGCCGATAGGGTTTTCTGATCTTCCGTGTTCTCTCCATATTTTTCTTTTAAGCGGACTCGAATGAACTCTTCCTTCATCTGGAAATAAATGTAAAAACTCATGGATCCTGTAAAAATTACATCACCTTGTAGGGTAACCATGTGTGCATCTAATATGGCACACATTATGCCTACAAGCTATTGCTATTTCTGTATATCATTAAACAGTAATACACATAAACAGAAAACAATGCAGTATTTAATGGCATTTTAATGGTCCTATTGGAGTATATGAAACTATTAAAAAAGTGACTAATATCTTAAGTATTTGTTTAAATTCTGAACTTTTGTCTAAAATTAATTTTAATTACCTTTTTAAATTTTGTATTGTGATCTGCCCAAAATCTGTGGTTCCACTCCTGTGTTTTAAAACGTTCCTCTCGATGCCGCCGTTCAAGAGGAGTCTCATCTGGTGGGATGTAAAACTTGGTCATCCTTAAGTTAGACTGTCGATCAGGTGGGCCAACGCAATCACACTTAACTTCTTGTGGGTCAATAAGCATTCCAGTATGATCACTCCCTTTTTCCTGTAAACCAGATTTGGTTAACCCTTCAATATTTAACAAATACGATACAGTTAATATAAAGAAAATCTGATCTTTAACTAGATATTTGTTTAATTACATAAGCAAAAGGATGTTTGCCTTACTTGGGGTTTCCGATGCTTGCCACCACCTGCCACTGGCATGCTACTGTCCGGTGTAGATGCAAAACCACAAACCGGTAAAACATCCTTACCACATCTTGATAACATTAATGAACAATTCCTGGGATGTAGTCCAATCATTTTCCTGTAAAAAATAACCAGCACATCTTACATTAGTGGATGTGTGTATATATGTGTGTGTATATATATATATATATATATATATATATATATATATATATATATATATATATATATATATATATATATATATATAATATATATATTATATATATATGACAATGTCAGACCACGGAGGAAAAATGAAACAGGAAATTTCCTTAAGTACTTTCGTATATTAAATACATCTTCAGAAGGTCACCTTCTGAAGATGTATTTAATATACGAAAGTACTTAAGGAAATTTCCTGTTTCATTTTTCCTCCGTGGTCTGACATTGTCACATTCTTAATCACGTGTTTATTTTCGTGATATACACACATAATATTATATATATATATATATATATATATATATATATATATATATATATATACTGTATATATATATACTGTATATATATATATATATATATATATATATATATATATATATATATATATATATATATATATATATAATTGCATTTTGTGTATAAAGTATCAACTGTGTGCATGTATAGTATCTGTATTGTGTGTACAGTATAGTGTCGGAATTGTGTGTTTAAATACAAACACAGTATCTGTATTGTGAGTGTAGTACTGTAGTAGGCATATTGCTGTTCTACTGTATTGCCTACTGTATAGTAAGCAATACAGTAGGGCATCTGTATTCTGAGAGACCCTTATCGGTACTGTGTGTACAGTTTCTGTATTGTGCATGTACAGTATTTGTATTGTGAAAGTACAGTACCTGCATTGTTTGTATATAGTATATACTGGTATTGTGTATGTATATTGTGTATATACTGTATTGTGTATGTATATTGAGTATAGTGCAGGTATATTGTATATGCTATGCCTGTATAATGTATACACAATGCCTGTATATTGTATACACAATGTCTATATATTGGATTATTCATTCCAAGCATGGAGACCTCATCTTCAGAAAGGTAGAGCTGCACTGGAGAAAGTTTAAAACCGGGCAACAAAAATCACTCCAGAGCTAAGTCAATTCTCATACCTGCTTGATACCTACTTGATGGGGTTCTGGGAATTCTTCTACTCCCCAAGCCCGGCCCAAGGCCAGGTTTGACTTGTGAGAGCTTGGTCCACTAGGCTGTTGCTTGGAGCAGCCCACAGGCCCACATATCCACCAAAGCCTGGTTGGTCCAGCACTCCTTGGAGAAAATTATCTAGTTTTCTCTTGAAGATGTCCATAGCTGTTTCGGCAATATTTCTTATACCCAGGAATAGTTGAGGGCCACAGGGCTAACAGCACTGCAAACCAGGCATGACAAGGCGGATCTCATACAAATTATAAAATACTGAACAAATTGGAGGATATTAATCTGGACCATTTCTTCAATAAGTCAGATGTAACCGAAACAAGGAGCAACTGTTTCAAGCTCAACAAGTCACAATGTATGATTGAAAACAAAAGAAGCATTCTCACCCACAGGATTATAAACCCATGAAACTGCCTACCTGCAGAAGCTGTGAATGTCAAAACTCTGTTGAAATTTAATATCCAGCTAGAAAAACATCATCAGAACCAGGCCACATCATGGGGGCCTTGATGATGATCCTGTCCAGCTGGATTCAGAAATTCAGCAGATTTTGGCATTTACGGCTGGCTACAGATGTATAATATTTTTTGGTTGTATATTGTGCCTGCAGTGTATGCATTTTACCTACGTTATATGAATAAACGTATTATTGATCAATGCGTTATACAATTATTGATAAATGCGCCATATACACGGCAAATATGACTTGCCTCTCACCTGTAAGTCTGCGGAAGCGAATTTAATTCAGCCAGCGGACTGCTGAAGCTCTTATCAAACCTCGATAATGCAATATTATAAACTCCAAGTGTAACACTTGATGAAAATTTCCCTTTAGAGCCGAGACACTTACGTTGTTGTTGATTTAGAGGCGACGACGATGGTGGGATGGGATGCGCCCCACTTACGACGAACTAGTCACGAGATTGTTTATTTTGGTTATTAGGTCAGAGGCAGCTACAGCACAGGACCGTATGTACACAAGTTCGTTTACACTTCGTTCACATGATTGAAAAAAATTCTAAGCACTGAGGCGATATGTTGCCTGTTGGCGGGACAAAATTACTGCGTTTTAAGGCAGATAAACACACTGCTAGGCAGACTCTTGGTGACCGAGTGTGTTATATACGTTGGGAGGTTGCTCTGGCGAGATGCCAAGTGGAACAGCCCAGCCCTAGGCCTCCTGGTGGACACCCGGCTCACAGCAACCACCGCGCTCCCTAACGGCAGCCCTCGTGGCATTATTTATATATTTGCATTATTTAAAACAAAGAAAGTAATATGTGAATCATATAATAATATTAGTGTGAGCTTTTCATTCTTTCCAAGCCGCAGTAACACCTAAATAGGGCTTCGGGTAAGTCTTAAAGCTACCAAATTATAGTTGAGGTAGACGGCCTATGCACATCGATAATATTTATAGTGTTACCATAAAGTACAGTTAAACTTCGTTTCAGTCTAGTGATAGAAATATATACTTTGAGAATTATAATTGTAATTGTGGAAACTATTATATGTGCAATTAATAAATATAACAAGAAAGCAAAGTGTACGTACAGCTACAGTGACCAATATACGCATAAATAATTGTATAAATAATTAGTGTGTGACTGTTTAGCACGGTAGGGATATGAACAGAGTCTGGATATATGTTCAATTCCAAAGACAGTGTTTGATATAGTTTTGATGACAAATACTATTGCTGGGTATGATCGGTTTGAGGTTCTGTCTATGCCAGCTGGCACGTGCTGTACATGTCAGCTGGCACGTGCTGTACATGCCAGCTGGCACGTGCCTTACACGCCAGCTGGCACATGCCATTCGCGCCTGCTGGCCTATGCTGTCCGCGCCAGCTGGCATACGGAAACCCGGGCACCACCAACCCTCTTCATCTCACGGAACACTGCCAACAGCAGCAGCTATATACAGCTGGGTGTATATATCAATGATAACGATAACTCGACAGGATATAATAGAAAAACCTCAACAGCTCCACCCACGTACGTGAGACGCAGCATGTCGATCACAGCTCCACCCACGTACGTGAGACAGCATATAATTGCTATTCAACTAGAGAGTCACAATTAAGCAAGTTTTACCTTAGTTTATTATGGAGTCCCACACCCACCCCCCTGGGCGGCACCTCCAATCACCTTTAGCAACGATGGGTATCTGCATGGGAGTTAGTTAACTGTTATGGGTTGCATAGTGGTAATACGTTGGCTGTAGAGACGAACTCGATAAGTCTAATTAATTGGCTTGCTGTCGTCGACAACGGGGAAACCATAATAGACAAGGGATTGGTCCCCCAATGTTCTTTGAGTTAAATAATATTTGTGTTGAACTAGTTACACGTTCAAATTTTGTCTATGATACTCTCCATACTGTTGATAGGTTAAGTAATAATTGTAAATAAGAAGCAATAAGATGCTTATCTTAACATACTAAGAAGGTTAGGTGAGGTCGATGTTTTCTATGAAGCTTTTCAAGGTAAACTAAAATACTCACAATCAATTAGTATGTCACATATGCACTTATTAAATAAGCCAATATTGACTGTAAGCAAGTGCGAGAACGGGTTGCATACTGATGCAGTGGGTGGAGGTGGAGACCTTACAGTCAAATACTGAGTTCAGGAGTTGCATGTACTACCAAGTACTACAATAGGCTAACCTGGGATACTTTGGGCGAATGTTTTGGGTAATGTCTACATTTTTTTTAATTAAAATGTTTCATTGTGTAATGTGTGAATATTGTTTTGGTAATACAATTTACATGCGAGCAGATATACATATGAGTTATTTTTGTTTATTACCGAGGTAAGATAGACAGCACAATGTGATGCTACTGTATGATACAGAAGGGACAACAGTGTATGTATCAAGAGCTATATATAGCGGTATTCCCTGACCAACAGGTGGTGCATGCTTCAAGATACACTTATTGCCAAGCAGTAACGCCGTGGAGTCTGGTGAATGTGCTGGAGAACACACACACACATACACTGAACTCATCCTCATCTTTCTCACACACAAAATATAACTGTTTATATTCACAAATTGCCAGATCGGCCTCTTGATCTTACCCAAATGGCATTATATTCTCAGATGAACATGTTGACTAGGAAATATTTAATATTTATACTCTCTCTCTCTCTCTCTCTCTCTCTCTCTCTCTCTCTCTCTCTCTCTCTCTCTCTCTCTCTCTCTCTCTCTCTCTCTCTCTCTCTCTCTCTCTCTCTCGGTCCATCAGAATGTGTGAAGAAAATCCGCCCGCTATCATTGTGGCAGGACGCTATAGATCAGAATAACAGCCGTTATCGTGGCTCCTGGTGTAACCCACATGTGGGAGATAGCTGTTATCATGGGAGGAGGCGTTGGCGTGTGTTAAGAGACCCTCCCCCCTGTGGTAACCTGATGGTCTTATGTGTGAATATATGGACGTAACTTAGCTGTCTGAGCCTTTATAGTTCTTCAGGTAACTGTTTCTCTTGTTCCACGCTGTCTCTTGTCTCTTTTCTGTCTCTGTTTTTGCCTGTCTCTATCTCTGTTTGTCTCTTTCTTTCTGTCAGGTGTCACTATTAGTAGGTGTCATTGTGTCTCACGTAATGACACCTGTCATGAGTTTAGATCTCACACTTGTCATCAATAACACCTTGACACTTGGTGACTAAATGTCACAAGTGCTAAATATCGAGGGTGTCAGATGACACTATTCTTAAATGTCACTAGTTGTACCACGAGCAGCGAGGTACCTCGAGCAGCGAGGTACCTCGAGCAGCGAGGTACCACGAGAAGCGAGGTACCACGAGCAGCGAGGTACCACGAGCAGCGAGGTACCACGAGCAGCGAGGTACCACGAGCAGCGAGGTACCACGAGCAGCGAGGTACCACGAGCAGCGAGGTACCTCGAGCAGCGAGGTACCACGAGCAGCGAGGTACCACGAGCAGCGAGGTACCACGAGCAGCGAGGTACCACGAGCAGCGAGGTACCTCGAGCAGCGAGGTACCTCGAGCAGCGAGGTACCACGAGCAGCGAGGTACCACGAGCAGCGAGGTACCACGAGCAGCGAGGCACCTCGAGCAGCGAGGTACCACGAGCAGCGAGGTACCACGAGTAGCGAGGCACCTCGAGCAGCGAGGTACCACGAGCAGCGAGGTACCACGAGCAGCGAGGCACCTCGAGCAGCGAGGTACCACGAGCAGCGAGGCAGCTCTTGATAAAAATGAGTTCCCTGTTGGGTTATGTGTGGATCTACGTAAGGCTTTTGACACTGTCAGCCACCAAAACCTTCTTCTTAAATTACATCATTATGGAGTCAGAGGTCACTCCCTCCAATACCTTCAGTCTTACCTTACTGACAGGCTCCAGTATGTTTCTGTGAATGATTCCATTTCTCCCACCCTACCCATCAACATTGGTGTTCCACAGGGCAGAATACTTGGCTCTCTCCTCTTTCTCATCTACATTAATGACCTTCCAAATGCCTCTCTACACCTCAAACCAATCTTATTTGCTGATGACACAACTTTCATTTTCTCCAGTCCTGATCCTCTTGCTCTAAATGTCACAGTGAATACTGAAATAAATAAAGTCCATCTTTGGGTAACTGCTAACAAACTCACCCTTAACATTGACAAAACTTTCTATATTTTGTTTGGTAATAAATCCTGAAATGAAATTAATCTAAGAATAAACAATATCCAAATTAGTAACAAAGTAGATGGTAAATTGTTGGTGTCCTCATCGATAACAAGCTGAGTTTCCAGAGACACATTCTAAATATAGCAAAAAAAGTTGTTAGAACTGTTGGCATTCTTTCTAATATCAGATATTTTGTACCTCGCCCTGCCCTGGTGACGCTTTATTACTCTCTCATCTTTCCTTATCTCAATTATGGTATTTGCTTGGGGTTCTACTACCCAAAATCATTTACGTCCTCTAATTACTCAACACAAAGCTGCTATTAGAACAATATTTAACTCTGGCCCCAGACAGCACTCGGTACCCGTACTCAAATCTTTGAATATATTAGATATTATTTAAGTCACTGCACATCCTCTCATGTGTACTCTATATATTAAAAACTCTGAACTATAATGTCAATCCCGACCTTAAAAGCTTCCTAGAAGATTGCAACAGAACCCATGGGCACCACACTAGAAACAAATACTTATTTGATATTCCAAGAGTGCGCCTTAACCAAACTAGATATGCTCTACAAATTAAGGAACCCAGAATGTGAAATGACCTTCCCAATCATGTCAAAGGCTGTACCTCACTCAACCAGTTTTAAGAGGAAAACTAAATACTACCTAATATACTCCATGTAACCTAACTTACCCCCCCTAAATGTTATCCCATGTCTTGCTATTTTCAAACAATACTTTTTGTTGAGCAAGTTATATAATTGTTGATTTCTGCCATGTCCCCCCCCCCCTTTTTCCATTTTCAACACAGTTTATACTTTAATCTCAATTAGTATTAAGCTTTTGTCAAAGTGTTTTCCCCACACCTTGCCCGAAACGCTGTGCGTATTAGTGGCTTTAGGTATTGTATGTACTAGCTCTATCTATAAATCCAACATTATGTTTGTAACTCATCTACTATGTATGTACTTTTACCTAAATAAACATTTTGATTTTGATAGCGATGCGGTCATTGGTTTGAATCTACCACAACAATGACACCTGAGAGGAGGGTGGATCACTGGGGGTATGAGGGGGTACTAGCAATGGGGGGGAGGTTGCGGGGATGGGGGAAGGGGTGCCTCACCTGGCGCCCCTGATAGAGATCCACCTACAATGAGTGCCTGGCAATTTCCCTTAGTCTCTCCAGTGCCTCTTCTGACTTCGTACTGCTCCCTCCCAACATGGTAGGTCCAGTTCTTTAATACGTCCAATGTAACTCTCACAAGGGGACAACAGCTTCAAGCTCAACAATCCACACTAACTCACAAAGGGACAACAGCTTCAAGCTCAACAACGCACAATGTAGGACAGAAAACAGGTTATGTTTCTTTTACCCATAGAAAGCCGATGGAAGCGTTTACCAACCGAAGCAGTAAGTGCCAAGGCAATTTCGTCTCCATAAAATTTAGCCGGAAACAAACCTCAGGGATAATAAAGGGACCTTTTTACAAGCAGCCGGCTTCTTCAACGCCCCGAATTTTGAGTTTTGAGAAACCCCCATATATCCAGTGAGCCCACTATCCAAAAGCAACGCTAAGTCAACGTCATCACCGCTGATTTAACCTTGATCCAACGTCCAACCAACGCCACTCTTGACTATTTATTTATTTATTTTTGTATTTATTTATATATACAATAGTTTTTACATTCTTGTACAGCCACTAGCACGCGTAGCGTTTCGGGCAAGTCCTTTATCCTATGTTCCCTGGAATACGACCCCGCGAAAAATCGTTTAACAACCAGATACCCATTTTACTGTTGAGTTAAACAGAGGCTACAATTAAGGATTTGCGCCTAGTAAATCTTTCCCAGCCAGGATACGAACCCAGCACGAAGTGCTCGCGAAACGCCAGGCGAGCGTCTTAACCACTACACTACGGGGACTACCGGTTTGCCTGTCTCTATTGTTTACTATTGTACCTACTGAATATAGGGCATTCGTGGAAAACATTTATAATCTACATTCTTTTATTTTAGGCTCTCTGCCAGTCATTCCAGTTTGGTTCTACTCCATTTAACGGAGTCCGAATGCCTACCGGATAGACAGGGATGATTGTCTGTGCGCCAATTCTTAACTCTTCGCCCCCCTGTTCACCCAGCAGTAATTGTATACCTGGTTGCTGACCGATTCGCGAGTCGTGTTTCAGAGAAAACTAGTAGGTGAAGCTTACCATGAGCTATGAGAAAGACAGCTCTCAACTTGCTAGCAGAAGGCAGACGTCATCTGCTCCTGTACCACTATGTACAAAAAATAATTATCATCATCCCCCTATGTGTAGTGGGGACCGTATCCCAAATTATAATCATTGAAAGAGTACGGAGAATAGTTGAGAACCTAATCAGTGACGCATTAGGATATTTTCTCTACAATGGAAGAGGTTACTCGCATCAAATAACGGCACGTGAGAAAGATAATGAGAGTTGTAAAGCATCTGTCGATTCTGAGAAAGCATATGGCAAAGTGAACTGAAACCCAGTGGCCACAATATCCAAGAATAAGTTTAAATCAACGTTGAATCAACGTGCAGACAGGAAGTCTGAAAATTAGAAAACGGGGTGATAATTAGACACCCAATCCACAGGTCTAAAAATTTACGAAGTGACAACGTTTCGGTCCGTCCTGGATCATCACACGACTTGATAATGGTCCAGAACAGACCGAAACGTCGCCATTTCCTTTAATTTTAGATTTGTGGCTCAGATCTCTTCAATCATACCTTATTCGTGGATATTGTGTCCAATTGGAAGTGGCTTTAGAAATTAAGAAGTAAGTATAGAGTTCGAGGATTGTTGTTCATTGCTTACAATTTGTTGATGTTCTCGGAGCTTGAGGCGCAAGAGAGTGATGGTGATTGGCGTACCCGTGTCCTCAGAGAGGCGTGCAGCTGGCGGAGGCGGCGGTGGTGCTGGCGACGGCGACGGTGTTGGCGGCGGCCGTCAAAGACGATCCAATTCTACCTGACATTTGGACGGTGGTGGAGGGCTCGTATGACTCTGACGTCACGGTTAACTTCCCTGACTTGGTGAGTTCCTTCCTCACCCGACTCATGGTGGGCTACCCCATTCATGCTGGGCTACCACACTCATGCTAGGCTACCACACTCATGCTAGGCTACCACACTCATGCTGGGCTACCACACTCAATGGAGATGTTAAAACCCAAGCCGCTGCATGGGTTTTAACATCCCCATTGTGATGAATCTTTTTTCACTGTCTGTCTGTCCCACCTAGCTACCGTTGAGAAATCTCTCAAGTTATCCAAATTCACTTTTCTAGCCCAAATTCGTCCATGCGTTAATCTCCGGATGCCTTATATTTTTTGTTTGTGTGCGTATTAAGGAACCCGGAGCGACGATGAACGTCTACGAACTGTATGAGATCAAGGAAATGAAAGGAATGCTGAACATCGTTGACCACGGCCACAGCACCAGGACCAACTACTACGCCAAGACCGATCAGACCTTTGTGGTCCGCGACCACCAGTGCGCTGTGGGAACGTGAGTCTCTTTAAACGTGTTCAATCACCCAGTGTTCGTATCTCTTGCGTGTGTGAGCCCGTGTTCGTATCTCTTGTGTGTGTGAGCCCGTGTTCGTATCTCTTGTCGATCATGTGAGCCGTTCTATTATCTCGTGTGATCCATGATACGAGCCTGTACCTATCAGGGCCTTTGATGTATGTATGTATGTATGTATGTATGTATGTATGTATGTATGTATGTATGTATGTATACATACATACATATATACATATACATACATGTATGTATGTATGTATGTATGTATGTATGTATGTATGTATGTATGTATGTATGTATGTATGTATGTGTGTATGTATGTATGTGTGTGTGTGTGTGTGTGTGTGTGTGTGTGTGTGTGTGTGTGTGTGTGTGTGTGTGTGTGTGTGTGTGTGTGTGTGTGTGTGTACTTGCATCCCGTCGTATTTACATATTTTATGTACACATGTATTCACACACCCATTCAAACGCATTTGAAATCAGCTATGCATGTTTTAAATAGAGATATGTTGGTAACCATGGATACAGACACGCGCACATTATATGTTCCCACACGAGTGACAGTGACGCCTTGTGTTGCGCAGGATCCTGGAGAACGATGGTTACCGCCTCTGGGGGTGGATCTACGACGCCTCCTCCTCCGCCGGCGGCAAGGAGAACTTCCTTTACGGACCCTCGGCGCTGCTTAGGATCGTCAGGGACTACAAGGACCAAGTGGTAGGTCGTTAGGTTGACCCCATCCTCGTCAACGCCTTACAACATTAGAACTATTATCATGTTATAAATTATACCGCCTCCTACTCTCTCTCTCTCTCTCACTCAGCGCCATCTTTGTCTTCCTTTGCGCAGGAGTACAAAGGACAAGATAAGATTCGCGGCATCTCGGCTGACCACTGGCTAATTAATCACAAGGACAACTACACTCTCGACTACTACTTCGCCAGTGGGGCGTGGTTGATGCCCTTCGGACACTCTATGGATGGACTCCCGCTGGCGGCGCCGCTGCTGGTCAAGGTGTGTGTGCGAGTCTTGCCAGGTGGCGCCTTACCTGCTACCCAACCAGGTAATGTGCCTGGTTGGGTAGGCCACAACGCCATAATGGCTTTACTATGTTACTCTCTTAGCACAAATGCTGCGAAATGCTGTTTTTGTAAGACAACTTTCATGTTAAATGAACAGGTGTGATCTCTGTGTGTGACTTTCATGTTGACGAGACTCGTAGTGCGTCTCACGAGATGTGCTCAATTATTTGACGTGAAATTTATTTATTATGTTGTACATGCTCTCACGTACAGCAACTTAGCACCTATCATCAGGGGCCCAAGCACGGTATGTGGGCTACAGAACTCCCACTTGTCACTAGGTTCCAGGTACAGTACTTCGAGATCAAGATAAATTACATATTTGCTTCGAATAACTAGCAGACTTTCCACCAGGAAAGAATAACATCAATATATATAGTATTCTTCCCTGTGTGGTGATCTGAAATGTGTTGTAGACAATCACCTCAGGTCACAGTGCTTTCTCAGAAGGAAACGACATGAATATATCACATAATTACGATATATCAGTTGAAATATTATTACTAGAGTGTGTTGTGTTTGTGTACAAAGCTCAGACGAAACAGGTACCCAAGATGTGTATCTTGTCTCAGGTTCATGGGAAGCAAGGCGACCCCTGGAACCCCTCCATGAACGATTTCGACCAAAGCATTTACTACGAATACACAGACTTCAGACCCTACATCGTAAACGGCAAGAAACACGAATTTCTGGTAAGCTGTATTATTATTATTATTATTATTATTATTATTATTATTATTATTATTATTATTATTATTATTATTATTAGTTTTTAACGCACATCAAGCATAAACAAATAAAACCTACCACTGCATATATTAACATAATAAAGATATACTTAGTGTACCATACTCAAATAAAACTGAATCTAGCATACCGTATCCAAGTCAAATAAGAGTCCAATGAAACCGAATGTTCTTCATCCTAAACAAACTTAAGCAAGCCCGAGCACGTCACGGAAAGTTTCCCCAATGTGACCGAGCGCGTCACAAAAAATGTTTCCCCAACGTGCCCGAGCGCGTCACGGAAAGTTTCCCCAACGTGCCCGAGCGCGTCACGGAAAGTTTCCCCAGCGTGCCCGAGCGCGTCACGGAAAGTTTCCCCCAGCGTGCCCGAGCGCGTCACGGAAAATGTTTCCCCAGCGTGCTCTTTTTGACCACAGGTAGAGGATGGTGTGGACTGCAAGGGGAGAGAAACGCTGGACCCACACAAGATCCACCCGCCCAAAGCTCCGGAGACCTTCGAGGTCTTCATCGAGACGGTGGTACGAAACTATAATCCCACCTTACATCAGTCCACCACGACGGTCTTCAGGGCCTGGGTAGGTCAGGCTGGATATTGTCTGCAGAGCACAATGGTCTTCGTCGTGAACCGCGTCAGTAGCTTCCTTCCTGATCCCCGTCAGTACACTCCTTCCTGATCCCCGTCAGTACACTCCTTCCTGATCCCCGTCAGTACACTCCCTCCAGACCTGATACTCCAGAGTTAGGGTATGTGTTTCAGAATGGGTATTTACATTTTTTGTTAGGGAAGAGGGGAAGAGGCGGGAAATCAGATTTGCTATAGGTGTGGGTGGAGGGGTTGTTGACAGGTGTGGAAGGTGCTGACAGGTGTGTGTGTGTCTTTTACAGATGTACTACGACAACTGGAGACAGCTGTTACGGATCGACATTAACCCGGATATGGATGCCGATGAGAACACACAAGCTTATAAGAGTATCCACGACTTTAACACTGGTGAGACCTGTGTGTGTGTGTGTGTGTGTGTGTGTGTGTGTGTGTGTGTGTGTGTGTGTGTGTGTGTGTGTGTGTGTGTGTGTGTGTGTGTGTGTGTGTGTGTGTGTTCCCACCGAGCTGTGTTTTGCATGGTGGAGCGTCAGCTTGCAGACCCTGCCTCACGAACCATGCATCTTTGTTGCATCTTTATGCAACACAGTGATGACCTATACTTAATTTTAAGATAGAGACAAAGCGATCAATTGTCAATTCAATTTATAGAACACTGTTAAGATTTGATTGCTAGATACCGCCATTAGAACCACCATCACTATTATTATAAATGGCATACATTATCGTTACTACCCCTCATTGTTGTCGCTGGCATCGCCATTTCTGCAGCCCTCCCACTACTGTCACTACCGTTCATACCACTTCTACCACCATCATAAGTGGTAGAAGTTTTTCACTATCTTCAAAACTATAAAGACCATCCCTACTTGCATCACCATCAGCTATCCCTTAAAATATCACCACTACAGCACCCTGACTACCACCACCACCACTACTATCATCACTACCATCACCACTACTATCACCCCTACTACCACCACCACCACTACCTCCACCACCACTACCACTACCACCACTACCCCTGCCACAACCACCACCACTACCCCCGCCACTACCACCACCACTAAAACCACCACTACCACCACCACTAAAACCACCACTACCCCCGCCACTACCACCACCACTACCACCACCACTACCCCCACCACTACCACCACCACTACCACCACCACTACCCCTACCACTACCACCACCACTACCACCACCACTACCCCCGCCACTACCACCACCACTACCACCACCACTACCCCCGCCACTACCACCACCACTACCCCCGCCACTACCACCACCACTACCCCCGCCACTACCACCACCACTACCCCCGCCACTACCACCACCACTACCCCCGCCACTACCACCACCACTACCTCCTGCAGGGATCCAGTACAAGATCGACCTGGAGACGGGTACATGTAAGATGGGAGTCCTCGACCCAGACGAACTGGGCAACGTTATCGGTGAGTTATTTCTCTTCGCTCTTTCTCTTGTCTTCTTTCCCCTCTCTTCTCTTTGTTCCCTCGTCCTTCATCTCCTTTCTCTTTGCTCTCTGTCTTTTCCCAATCGTCCGGGTATTGTGCATAATGATATTTTATCGTGAGATAATCGTAGTGACGCCTAGTGACAATGTTATGAATGAGATCAGCTGATACGTACTATTTGTTTACGTTTGTACTCCTGCTGTGTCTCACAGGAAGTAGCGCCATCGCTGGAGTCATCATGGCCGACCCCAATAACCTCTTTCACCTGGATGACACGTGAGTACACTCACACACTCTCAAACACGCACACTCAAACCCGTTTTCTCGGCTCGCTACTCCGTGAAAAATATAATAGTTTTCCCTGACCAGGAACGTATGAACCCAAACATTCCACCTAACCTCAAAGACAAGCGTTCTCATCTCCCAGGATAAGGGACGTTCTCTAATCTGTATGGGACATCTATAAATAAAGGTAAAGGTAATTAACAGGAGAAAGTGCTAAGCTAGTATGACTACGTAGCATTTGGAAGGGCTACGAAGACAAGGAGCAAGGATAAGACGGAGGGAAGGAACGGTATCCAACCACTTGAACCGTCGGGGGATCGAGCGCTGGCCTGCAAGAAGCGAGGCCGTCGCCGTACCGACCGTTGCAAGTGCTTGGAGACCAACAGTTAAAATCTAAACTCCCATCTTGGGTTTTCGATCTCAAAGCGCTTCGTTGTCAGCACTTGTTCCTCATCTGTACCCCAACGAGCTGTTCTACAGAGACGGGTAGTATGAAGAGTCATTTGAGGGGTACACAAACTGAGCACAGGTGTAGGTGGAAACAGAGCACAGGTGTGGGCGGGAAACTGAGCACAGGTATGGGCGGGAAACTGAGCACAAGTGTGGGCGGGAAACTGAGCACAAGTGTGGGCGGGAAACTGAGCAGAAGGTGTCTCCTTCAGGTACTTCTTCAATGGGTACGGAGAGACTCGAGGGCTGAGGACCACCCGTTGGACCTCCACCAGGAAGGACCTCAGGAACCCCGACACCGGCAACAACTTCAACAAGGCCGTCGTCGACTACCAGTTTACCTCAGTAGGTCCCGTGATGTTGGGGGAGTGTTGGGGGCTGGCTGGTGTGTTGGGGGAGGCTGGTGTGTTGGGGGATTGTTGGAGACGTGCTGGTGTGTTCAACGTGTTGAGGGAGTGTTGGGAGCTTGCTGGGGAAGTGTTGGGAGTTTGTTGTGCTGGGGGAGTGCTCAGAGAGTGTTGGGGGCTTGCTAGTGTGTTGGGGAGTGTTGGGGGCTTGCTGGTGAGTTGAGAAAGTGTTGGAAGTTTGCTGGGGAAGTGTTGGGGGCTTAATGGTGTGTTTGAAGTTTGCTGGTGTGTTCAGAGAGTGTTGGGAACTTGCTGGGGAAAGTGTTGGGGGTTTGCTGGTGTGTTGGGGAAGCGTTGGGAGCTTCCTGGTATGCTGGTGTCACCACCAGCTCTGACCGGAACCTCGGAACATTACCTGCCGCAGGAGGAGACCGAGATCCACGGGGAGTGGAATGGCACGTCCTTCCCAGCGAGCATCGACGTGACCGTCTACAACGACAGTGACCCCGAGGCCATCCTCTACCGTCACACCGTCAACCTCCTCCACTTCAAGAGCTACTTCGAAGTGTTCGAGATCAACCCCTTCGACGTGAGGGATTGCATGGACATCCCTTCCCAGAGGACTTGGGTCAAAATCACCTTTGACGGTATGTTCTACTTGACTTAACAGGATCCATGCTCTGCTTGTCTTCGCAGGATCCATCAGATCCCAACTGTGTTGGAGACCGAGCCTTCTTAAGGTCCTTTGCCATTATGGCAAATTTGGTCGAATTCTATTTAATGGATTCCGTTGGCATGTCCGGCACAAACATTTGTCAGTCTGCTTTTCATCTTTCGTTTGAACACTTCCATATTCTTTTAACTTAATTTGTAGTAACAGTAACTAAATACTATATAGGCTATTTGGGCATAAATAATTAAGTATATTACAAAAATCGCATGAAAATTTATGATAATAATAATAATAATAATAATAATAATAATAATAATAATAATAATAATAATAATAATAATAATAATAAAAATAATAATAATAATAATAATAACAGTACTACACAATGCAAAATGTAACCCAACTTTTTAATCAATAAGAAACGCATTTTTTTCGCAAACATTTGTCTGGAAAGACTTGCATAAACAAAGGCCTACGTCTTAACACACCTCTATGTAACTCAGCGAGTGGAGCTGACTAGTGACCTGGCGTCTGGCGCCTCCTCTCCGTAGGTGACTGGTTCCACGGGGCGTCGCAGGGGCCTGACTTGTTTAAAAAGATCCTAATCGACAAGATTGCGGGCGACACTCAGTCTTCCTTCATCAGATTCCCTGAAGTACAGGTAAGCTTATACGCTCTCCCAGTCTTATTTCCTTGGTACCAATGGGCCTTCTGCGGATTCCTTAATCCTAATGTGTCTTGTGTTCTTATATCAACAACCCTGTTTCTGGATCAGTATTTACCCGGGTCTTTCCTAATCTCTTCCGGCGGCAGATGGACCATGATATCGACCACGTGTTCGCCACGATGCTACTGCTGGAGCCTGCGCCCTACCACCTCCAGTTCCAGCAGCTGGACGACAGGAAGCCCACCGACAGTGACACCCAGGTAGAGCATCGATCCTCTCCGCCCTCCTCTCCGTCAGGAGCACCCACCCCTCTATAGTCTCCTTCAGACGCGAGTTACGAGCCTCGCTTCTGGAGAAGAGTTCAGTTATAGTTGACCAGACCACACACTAGAAGGTGAAGGGACGACGACGTTTCGGTCCATCCTGGACCATTCTCAAGTCGATTTGAGAATCGACTTGAGAATGGTCCAGGACGGACCGAAACGTCGTCGTCTCTTCACCTTCTAGTGTGTGGTCTGGTCAACATACTTTAGCCACGTTATTGTGACTCATCGCCTGCATTCAGTTATAGTGTAACAGTAGTCTAGGATAGGGGGGGCAAGATCTATAGTGCAACAGTTGTCAAGATATGTAGATGAACAGTAGCCCAGGGTAAGATCTGTACTCTAATGATATTCAATGGGTGGTATTTCAGGAAAAGACCTGTGGTAGCAGAATAGCAAAGTTTAAATAATAAAAAGAAGCTTAATAAACTGAGGGGACAGCCCACGGCTCTAGGGGGGGGGGTGGCCTGGAGACCTTAAGCCTTCTCTTCATTCCTTACAGTGTGCTTCTAAGATGGTCTGATCATTGAAGAGTGCTGACGATGAGTCACAATAACGTGGCTGAAGATATGATGACCTAACCCACACATCACAAGATGGAGAAACGACGTTTCTCCATCTTGTGATGTGTGGTTTGGTCATCACTGAAGAGTCCTCTATAAAATAAGATTAAATTAGACGATGACGACTCACAAAGATTAAGATGAAATAATAACAGTTGAGAAGTTGAGAGATGATTACAATGAAACATGTGATTACATCTCATGGTTGTGGCCTGTTATACTTTATTGTTGTGACTTATTATAACCCATGGTTGTGGTGTATTATAACTCATGGTTGTGGTCTATTATTACTCAAGGCTGTGGTCTATTATAACCCATGGTTGTGGTCTATTATTACTCAAGGCTGTGGTCTATTATAACCCATGGTTGTGGTGTATTATAACTCATGGTTGTGGTCTATTATTACTCAAGGCTATGGTCTATTATAACCCATGGTTGTGGTGTATTATAACTCATGGTTGTGGTCTGGGTGCAGCTGGAACTGGTCGTCGACGATGTGGACATCTGCGCCTTCCGTTGTCTAAGAAACGTCAAGTTCATCTGCCAGTGAGTACAGCATCCCTCTGTATCCAGCTCCTTTCTCCTTGAATCATTGTATCATTCTTCATCAAGATACCGTGTAGGTCACTACCTATCGTCGTGACACCACTTGCTTTCGTCCAGACACTGTGTAAGTCACTTGCTTTCGTCCAGACACCGTGTAAGTCACTTTCTTTCGTCGTGACACCGTGTAAGTCACTTTCTTTCGTTAAGACTCCTGTAAGTCACTATTTTTCGTCGTGACACCGTGTAAGTCACTTTCTTTCGTCTAGACACCGTGTAAGTCACTTTTTTCCTTAAGACACCGTGTAAGTCACTTTCTTTGGTCATGACAAGTCACTTTATTTTAGTATGACACTGTGTAAGTCCTTTTTAATTACTTTATTTTTCGTGATTTTTATGAACGTTTTAATTTTTAAAATGTCACCAGATGTACTCTTATATATGTTTTTATAATAATAATAATAATAATAATTCATTGTGCCGGGGGACAGGCAGCCAGTGTATATATACATATTAAGATTATATTCCCCCCCCCCGTGTCGAAGTACTGACCCCCCAGAATGCAACCCCATAACAAGCTGACTAACTCCTGGGCACCTATTTATTGCTGAGTAAACAGAGGCATTAGGTGATACAAAACGCACCCCAACCATTTCTGTTCCACCCGGGATTCCAACCAGGCAAATTGTGCTTTTTACCTGAAAGCGTATGTATACTGAGAGGCGGAATACATCACTCGATGTTTATATAGTCCACCCTTTGTAGATAAGTCAGTCCTACATTCCTCTGCCTCCCGCAGGTCGTTCTACGAGTGCACGGATCTCGAGAGGAACTGCTACGTCAGCAACTACAAAGACTCTCCCGGGAAGTTCGTAGACATTCCCAAAGAGTGCGCCCACTACAACAAGGTCCTCCTCAAGAATGACACCATGGTTCAGAAGCCCAACGAAGAAATCGTTCTTTGGCTTAAGGGCGAGATCGAAATCCGCAACTTCGCTGTCAGAGTGGACTACGTAGACAGTGATGGTCAGGTGAGTCGGTTTGAAGATATAAAAAAATAAATGAATCTCAGAAATCACGTGACCACACCATGCAAAGTTTACAGCCAGAGATAGGCGAATCCAGCTAACCTAGTCCTAGGGGCTATCCTTGTCTAGGATGCGGTTTGCTCTCGAAGGTGCATTTCAACACCTTCGAAAAGCCGGCGGTTTCCTGTCCCCCCATCAAAGCCACTAGAAATGGTGATAAAGGCGCAGCCAGGTGCTGAGGTTAGTGCTGTTCCCCCTACACGTGCAGTGAGCAGCTCCTTATTTGGTGTTCTGTTTAAAGTCAGACTTGCCACTACCAACGTAAATGTACCAGAGACCAGGACCCTTCAAAGGTGAAGTGGGAAGTGGATCTCTCGGATACATTTTTGGACACCCTGGATGACGAGAGCGAGCTGTTGTGGAGGCCCCGCCTCAACCTAGCCTAGAGGATGGTAGAGTTTAGAAAGTCAGAGTACCGGTCAATTGCCTGCTCGCTCCATAATTTGAGTCAGGCGCCTTGTGTAAATTCAGGGAAAACAAAAATTAAAAGTGGGGACAATTGAACTTGATCCGCAAGTTGTGACAGTATAAGGACTCTCAAAGATATGCTTTTACAAAGTAAAGGACTCTCAAAGATATGCTTTTACAAAGTAAAGGACTCTCAAAGATATGCTTTTACAAAGTAAAGGACTCTCAAAGATATGCTTTTACAAAGTAAAGGACTCTCAAAGATATGCTTTTACAAAGTAAAGGACTCTCAAAGATATGCTTTTACAAAGTAAAGGACTCTCAAAGATATGCTTTTACAAAGTAAAGGACTCTCAAAGATATGCTTTTACAAAGTAAAGGACTCTCAAAGATATGCTTTTACAAAGTAAAGGACTCTCAAAGATATGCTTTTACAAAGTAAAGGACTCTCAAAGATATGCTTTTACAAAGTAAAGGACTCTCAAAGATATGCGTTTACAAAGTAAAGGATGCTATATTTTTTACCAAATCCTGTATGCTGATAATTGAGAACGTGAAGCGGCACCACCATAACGCTTCGTGGACTTCTAACCCCAGATGGTCGACTCGGCTCAGGCGAGTAAATTCGTTTCTAATTTCTGGGATATTTTTCGCATGGTTCAGTCTCTCTGATAATTATATCAATTTGAATCTCGCCTCAGTTTTCTATAAATTTATATATGGAACGTCATTGTATATCTGAATGCACTACTGTTGCATAATATTGATGTTGTTATACTCTCAGTCGAGGCTGTCTTCCTGAAGCTCTGTTTCTGACAGACGAAGGTTGGTGTATATACAGCAGTCCACTCTGAAGAGGTCCTGATGGCCGATGACCCCGTCCTAGTGGAACTGGTGAGGGACGACTTCAGGACAGCCTACGTCAAGGGCAAGCTCAAGGTCGAATACACCGACCTGCAACTGTCCAAGGTAGATGGGTAGCCTTTTGTATCTGCTCTGCCATTGTTTTATTTATATATATATATTATATATTATATATATATATATATATATATATATATATATATATATATATATATATATATATATATATATATATATATATATATATATATATATATATATATATATATATATATATATAGCCAAGAGGTATCAGGAACATCGGCTAAATGTTGGTGGGAGGTAGAGTAGGAATACCCAGGGAGTCTGGGAAACCAGGTGTAAACCAGTATGTGTTGACCCGGCAGGTAAGCTACGCCAAGTGCTTGGCGAGCTGCCTTCAGCAGAAGGCCTTCGAGTGCGAGGCATTCTCTTACTGCTACAACGACATGAGCTGCTACCTCTCCTCCTACGTGGTCGACACTCCCGCCCCGGAGAGCGACGTCATCGGCAAGACGGACTGTGTTGTCATCAGCCGTGAGTATAGTCTCCCCGCCGCTTCGCTGGTCTGAGATTTCAAGCTTTTTAACTATTATGTTTTCGTAATAATACACTATCTTGATCAGATGAAAACCGTATTGATCTGACCTCATCATACAGCCGACATGACGTCCCCTCCACAGGTAACCATCTTCATGACTACAGCAAGATGGATGGGACTGTATATCTAGGCACTCCTAAGACCACGATGCATACCTTAGGGCCGGGAAAGTGCGCCTACTTATGCGACAATTCTACTGCCTTCACATGCAGGTCAGTGCCTCCTACCTCGTCTCTCTAACAATGAGATGTTCCTGCTGTGGGAGGAACTGTAGGTCCCTCAACACCTTCAGGATCCTGTGAGATAGGGTCATTACATGAACTCACAGCTAGCGTTTGACCTGCAAATCTATAATCCCCCATATAGAATAGGGGAAGCTGCATGTATTTCTTGTACCTAAGCTAATTCAAACAAACTTCAGGAATATAGGACGTTTTGTTATTTTGTACTGTTGGTGTCAAATATAAATATCACATGAACTAATTTCTGAATAAATTGTAAGATAAAAACTCACATGTATAATTAATCATATCTCCTATTTGTTCTCAGTGTATTAAAATAGCGATTGGAGAGGCAAGATTCTGGTTAAAAGCAAATTGTTAACATAATTCAACTTCATGAGCAGATCATTTATAACAAATGTAGTTGGAAATTCATAGTAACAATGAGTACATATCCGACTTGCGGATATGATCATCAAGTTGCTGGTGACCGTTGCTATTAGCTTAGATGTTTCGTCCACTAGACAGCTTCTCCAGTAGTCTACAAGATTAGGGGCCAGATTCACGAAAGTATAAGCGCAAGTACTTACGAACGTGTACATCTTTCCTTAATCTTTGACGGCTTTGGTAACATTTATTTAACAGTTTACAAGCATGAAAACTTCCAATTCAACTGTTGTTATTGTTATAAACAACCTCCTGGTGCTTCGGAGCTCATTAACTGTTTAATAAAGCCGCCAAAGATTGAGAAAAGATGTACAGGTTCGGAAGTGTTTGCGTAAGTGATTTCGTGAATCTGGCCCCAGAACTGCAGCTATGCGAGCCCGATAATTGAGAATTGCGATTTGTGGCCCTTTAAAAAAAATTATGATACTGTTTCATGTATGTATACAGTGTAATATAACCAATGTATATATTTTTTATCAGTAAACAATATTAGTATTAGTAATAATAATAAAAATAATGAAGAATAATGCAAGACTACTTTACACATAGAAAAAATCACAATATCGTGATGTATCAAATGAACAAATCCACAAGGGCCGTGACGAGGATTCGAACCTACGTCCGAGATCATCTCAGACGTTGCCTTAATCGACTGAGCTACGACATGGTCAAAAGAGTTGAAACCAGAAGTTGTACCTTTTGTTCATTTGATACATCACGTTAATGTGATTTCTGTGTGTAATGAAGTAATGGCGAAGAGGTAGAACGGCCTATTAACATAGCTCGAGTGCATGGGGAGTTGTGTAAAACCCTGTTTGTGTCTCGGAGAGGCTACAGGATCCAAGTAAGTTAGGTACAACTTCTGGTTTCAACTCTTTTTGACCATGTCGTAGCTCAGTCGATTAAGGCAGCTTCTGGGATGATCTTTAGTTTAAGATAAAAACTAAACACTACCTAATAAATTCCCTGTAATCTACCTCACTCCTCTATTGTCAACCCATGTCTGTTATTTTCTTTTTTTTTTTTTTTAATCAACACTGTTTGTCAACCTATTGTATTTGTGCTGCTTTTTCAGTCATGTTCCCCCTTTTTTTTTTATCTTTATTTGTATTTGTTCTCAACATCTTTTATTCTTTATGCTCAATTAGTATTAAGTTCTAGATATTAATGTTTTCTTGCCCGAAACGCATTGCGTAATAGTGGCTTTAGGCATTGTATGTACTAGCTCTATCTATATATCAATCCATTAATGTAACATCACTTGTATGTATATACCTTACCTGAATAAACATCTGAATCTGAATCTGAATCTGAATCTCGGACGTAGATTCGAATCCTCGTCACGGCCCTTGTGGATTTGTTCATGCAAGACTACTGTTTAGGTACAGGTACTGAGTACAGGTATATTAAGGACTAACATGATGGCATCCTGCAGATCCTTCGACTTCTGTAGAAGTGACGACTCCTGCAACCTCTTCGACGAGCATTCTATCGATGTGCCCGACAATATGCTGAACCACTCCTACGACCAGTGTGTCCATTATACACGTACGTAACCTCCTCCTTCTCCTGTCTACACAAGGCTGTCTCTATTAAAACATGAGCAACTTTCTCTGCCACTAAACAGAAAACGCCAGGCTGCAGGGGAGAAAATGGGAAGAGCTCCACCAAACTGGGGGAGAAGTAAGAGAACTCCTGCACACTGAATAGGGTTGTGGAGAAACCTGGAGGGGAGGGAAGCTGAGAGGGCACCTACCACAGGAAGGGAAGTGGAGGGCGCAAGGGAAGTGGGGGGGGGGGCGCAAGGGCAGGAGAGGACGCGCGAAAGCACAGGGAAACACGAAAGGACATTAGGACCAAGCGAGCGGCGGACGCGGAGGAAGGGAGAGGGGCCATAAAAGAAAAGAGAAACGCCCAAGGCATGGGAAAGAAAGGGAAGGAGGGCGAGGAACAAATTGGAAAAGGGGCCACACATTAAGCACTATCACAAGAGCGTACTCGGACGAAGCGGAGGGGGTGGGGGCCAAGGAGGAGGTGGCATGAGAAGGCGGACAAGAACCTATGAGGGTTGAGAGACGAGGAAGCGGTTCCGAGGGCCGGGGACACAGAGAAGCTAAAGGAAACTAGAGAGAAATAGAACTAACGTAAATAGAACGGATATTTTATTTTGGGGGCCGGGTCTTTTAGATCTCCCATATTTGATAACTCTTAATGCTAACTACTGCCCCTACATCCATTTATACTAGATCCCCCATAGTACAGCCCTCAATTTATAACAATACTGAACAACAGATTGGAGGATGTTGATCCGGACAATTTGCTCAAAGGGTCAGATGTAACATAAGCAAGGAGCAACTGTTTCAAGCTGAACAAGCCACACAGTAGGACTGAAAACAGGAGATGTTTTTTCACCCACAGGGTTATAAACCAAAGGAGCTGCATACCCGCAGAAGCCGTAAATGCCAAAACTCTCTGTTGAATTTTAAAATCTAGCTAGAAAAAATCATCAGGAGAATGAGAGGGACCTTTGACAAGTCGCCGGCTTCATGTTCTCGTCGAGGCCACTAGTGTGTTAGTGGCCTTTAGGTAAATCCTGCTGTAACTTCTACCAATATATTATAAATTTTAGATTATTCTTTTATATTGTGTTACAAATTTATGGCCGAGCATCAGGTGACATTTCTCTCAAGCAGTGCTTGAACGTCATTAGTTATTATCTTCATTTGTACTTGAGTTTACCTCCCTTCTGCAGGTGATGCTCTCGTGGACTTCGTCGAGCATGAAAACCAGGTATTGTCCGGCAACCGTGACCGCTATATCAAGGCTGTAACCACCTCCCGGTGTGCCCAGGTCAGTACTCTCCCCACCTCCCGAGGTCCAAATCCACCTCTCTGGCCTATGACATACCTGACTAGTGATAAATGAGCAAGTGTATATGGAGACTACTTGTTCTATGCAGTGGCAATGTGCCTATGTGGGAACTGGTGTAGCTTCCATTCATCTTGTATGGTTGGTGCTGGCGTAATTGTCATACAGCTGGTATTGTGGATGCAGGTGTTGTTATAATCTATCTGATATTGTATTGTGACTTCAGGTATGCGAGGATGAGCCGGACTTCGGCTGTAATGGGTTCGACTATTGTGTGGAATCCGGGGACATTACCTGCTTTCTCACCTCGGCCCACTATTCTGACTCGGGCGTGATCATCACTAACTCTCCTACCTGCGACCACTATTCCAGTGAGCTTTTACTCTGACTCTTGCCATTTTTCAAGCTCCATATACTCATAGCATGTTTCAGTTCCGAGTCACTATAGGGCCTACTGATATATAGTTACATTTGCCAAGGTCAAAATAATATAATAATTGCCACTTTTGCTCTACTGATGCTTTCCCATTTAAAATCTGCTTTAATTCAAAGTATAAAGGAAAATTTGACTTACAGACTTTACTTATAATTAAGTTTCCCTAAAGAGTTTGACTAAGGAGACTTCAGGACTGTGCACCTGTGGAGGTTTGCTGTAAGGATTCGATGGTACAGAAATGTGCTGGTGAACTAACTTGCTTCTCCTGCAGGAGAATATTACGAGGGGGATGACAGAGACTCCCACGCAAACAAACGAAAGAACTCGAGCAAGTACATCTACGGTCCAGGTCAGTCATTATGGTGGCGGGTCAGGTTAAAATGTTAACCATGACTCAGGTCAGAGGTCACAAGTAGTCGTCAGGTAAGTTGTTAGCCAAACAGTGGGCCATGTCAGTATGCAGGCATGGGTCATGTCAGCCTATTAACCACAGGTCATATCAGTCTGTTAGGCATGGATCAATTTTGATTATTAACACATGAATAGGGCATTATGTCAGCCATGGGTCAAGTCAGTCATTACCAAATGGTAATATGAGTCAGGTTAGTTTGTCAGTAAGGAGCCTATTGGCCTTCAGTTTTAAACATTAATCAGTCACCATACATGAGTGAATCTGTTACCTCCTCTCCTAAGTTACCATCTTGCCTTTCCTTACATCTGAATCTGGAGACGTGTTATAACTGACTTGTTTTCTTTCTCATTGTGGTACTGAACATTGTTCCTAATGTACATTGTATATTACTGCACAATGTGGTACTGTACATTGTGCCACAATGACAAATACTACCGTTTTGATTGGTCTCTCAATTTCTGGGCCTTTAACCACTGCTGCAAAGATTTTCTGTTTCAGTCTTCTACAGAGTTAGTTTCCGATTGTTGGGGACCATCAAGGTCCTCCTACTAGGCCAACTACTGACCTTTGCTAAGATACTCCTCCTAGGCCAACCACTGACCCTTGCTAGGATCCTCCTCCTAGGTCAACCACTGACCTTTGCTAGGATCCTCCTCCTCCTAGGTCAACCACTGACCTTTGCTAGGATGCTCCTCCTCCTAGGTCAACCACTGACCTTTGCTAGGATCCTCCTCCTCCTAGGTCAACCACTGACCTTTGCTAGGATGCTCCTCCTCCTAGGTCAACCACTGACCTTTGCTAGGATCCTCCTCCTCCTAGGTCAACCACTGACCTTTGCTAGGATCCTTCTCCTCCTAGGTCAACCACTGACCTTTGCTAGGATCCTTCTCCTAGGCCAACCACTGACCCTTGTTAGGATCCTCCTCCTCCTAGGCCAACCACTGACCCTTGCTAGGATCCTCCTCCTCCTAGGCCAACCACTGACCCTTGCTAAGATCCTCCTCCTCCTAGGCCAACCACTGACCTTTGCTAGGATCCTTCTCCTAGGCCAACCACTGACCCTTGCTAGGATCCTCCTCCTCCTAGGCCAACCACTGACCCTTGCTAAGATCCTCCTCCTCCTAGGCCAACCACTGACCTTTGCTAGGATACAACCAACTTTCACGTGTCCCTTTGGATAACACCAGCTCCTCTTGTTCTTAATACCTCCTTGTGTGTACATTCTTTTGCTGGTCTTTGTATATGCAGTTGACATTCATTCATATTGGCTCTCAATCGACGTCATTAATAGTAGGCATTTTAATTATTTTAGCCAATGTATATCTAAAGTAGTTTTCTCCTTGGTGTTTAATGACATACTCTGTGCAATGGCATGAATGAAGTGACAAATGAGTTTACATTTGATGAGATCATATGAGAAAGCGGGCATACAGGAATGTGATATGAGGGATGTGCCATGAAAGATGATGCAAAAGATAATCATCTTGAGCAGCTCGAGATGAAGTAATGTGAGAGATGTGACCCAAGAAAGGTGTTATGAGGTGATGATAAATTTGAAGTGATACTCTCCTAATGCCTACTACTACTCCTCTCCCTTCCACTTCAGGTGACATGGCAGGCCTGGCATGCTCCATGCTGGTCATCTCCATTGGCCTCACCTTTGCTGGAGTCTACGTATATAACAAGTACTACAAGAAATAGAGGTCAGCGGCCTCATGCAAACTCCCATAAAAATACTTAGTATATTTTGACGTTACGCACGTTATTATACAAGTATTGTACTAGATGTAAAGTTAACCACCATGTTACATGTATACGTGTGTGCACGAACTAACTTTTCAAACACATTCAATTGCCCATATACTGATTGATCCCTGTACACACACACACACACACATTGTGTTTGATCACATTACCTTTATTATCAAGAATCATGGGGTCAGAAGCAAATTAAGGCTTGTAAAATACTGCAAATATATAATATACATTATGCACATGTTTACATATCACTCATTAGTTACTCTGATTCTTGCAAGATATGTCACGGCCTATTCTCTCATTACACGTGCAGATATATTTTAAGATCTTTAAATGACTTTAAATCTGGAATAAAAATACATTTCATAAGCATTAACGCTTGCAGGCATGTAAAATTTCTTTCCGAATTATATTGGCAACTATGCAAGTTTCCACTGGTCGGCTGAATTTTATTATTGCTGCTAATGATTATGTGGTCATGAAGCCTGTCTTCTGTAATTATTGTTAGGTAATTGAATCAATATGTATCCTCAGGAAGTTCAAGTCTCTGTTGTACTCGAGAATGTTATTTTGTCTTAAACAGTAGAAAAGATTAAATGTACTGTATATCAGCCTAAGTTGATAAAATCTGCTAAACTGTAAAACTAACTCTTTGCTATTTTATTTTTTTAGTAAGTGAGAAGAGGTATTTCCATTTGTTAAAAATTGCAACTGCAATACCTTTTTGTTTACCTGTAAAGTTATGTAAATATTTTCAAATAAACCATCATCATGTCAAACTATATCACCATCCATCATTTATTATGCATTAAACAATAAATCCTTATCGTTTAAATCAAACCTCTCATGCTTTGGAAGCCAGTGCTTATTTCCATGAATATCTAGTTCTGTCTGTAACAGATAATTAAAGACCTATGCCGGTATAAGACTGAATAGCAATAGTGTATATGAATGTCTCAAACGAGTTGAAAATTTCCATACCTGTATATCACTCGGGTTGTCATTATTAATTCAAGTTTGTTTGTCATGATTAGCTAGGTATGAATGTCAACATGGGTCACCTTTGCTATTCTAAAATAGTGTTAATATTGTCTTGACAATCTGACATCTTTGTCTTCGACAGAAACAGGCTAGAAAGATGATCATCCCTATACTGGTACAGTATTAGCATGTCAGTCTGTAAGTTGTTGAAAAAAAGTGAATGCATGCAGATTATATCAGCTTTATGTGCAACTTCAAATAATCTATAACACTAGCATCACCTGAGTAATAAATTAAGTATTAAAACCACATTTGTGACCCAACTATAATATTGTCTTATTATAATTAAGGAGGTCAATATCAAAGTAGACATCGACCTTTCCAACTGTTACTAAGGGAAGCAGAGGTTTTCGTTGTTATGAAAGATTCTGATGGATTGTTTTTTGCAGTAATTGTGCCACTTGTGATGGCATGAACACTTAAGTTTGTTGCAGAAAGATCCAATAAGTTAAACAAAGTATGGGATATTCAGGTGTAAAAAAAAGAAAAAAAAAAAGTTGGCACTTAGTACATACTGAACATTAAGACAAGTAAAAAAAATACTACTGAGCATCGCCTGTTTTATCACGGAAGCCATGACAGCTGCTCAAGGCTCCAAAGCCTCCTTACTACTTTCAAGAACATTTCAACAGCGTAATACAAAAAAATAGGGTTTCCCTGATCTGCGTCCTACTCTTTGGTCCGAGGAGCTATATAATCCGCTCTCAACTGCCATCTAAATTTATTCTATTTTTAAGGGACAGTGAGGAATAAACAAACTAATATGGAAGGGAGGGGAACTATCAGGGGAAAAGCTCCAAGCCATTAGACTATATAGCAGTTGAGAGTGGATCATGAAGCTCCTCGGACCAAAGAGTAAGACGCAGATCAGATGTATGAATGAAATGTATTGGGTAGCATATGCATAAATTAGAGCACTGCTGTAGTATATAGATTATGGTAAGACATGTGTGCTATAAAAAAAAATCAATACAGGTATAAGTTTATTATATAAATTTGCTTTATAATTATCACTTGTATTAGTATTTGTGTCTTTTTTTCTTACCCTTCTGAAAAATGGGTAATATAAAGTGTTTTTCAGTGGGACATTATCTTGTAGAGATGAGACATTAATTCTTTTATTTTAACATTTCTTGGTTAAACCCCCCCCCCCCCCACTAATCTCAAATTCTCACACTTACACATGAAAGATTACATACTTACATACAATTAATGATGAAGTTACTCACAAGTCAAATGTAAATCGTCTTGAAGTAACTTCCTATGAAATTATCATGCTCAGAAGAGGGTAATGTGGCAGGACTTGTGGGAACAAGCCGATGTATTATTTCTTTGTGCGTTCCAATGCCCAGTATGTTACTCTAATTTTAGTGAAACACTTTAGTTTACCATGCAAGACACCAAATGGCCACTTATTATATTTTGTTTAACCTGGGAAAAGTATTAAACACACTGCATTCAATTTATCTCTTGTGCAATTTAAATCTATATCTGGGATTTGAAAACAAGCTTCCACAAAGAACATTCTTCATTATTACTGTTCTTTAGATATAATTTTTGTTTTTTTACACCATGCATTAACAATGCACAGAACATCTCTTTAGCTAATATTATTATCTTACATCTGAAAACATGGTCATATAGCCATTAATAAGAATACAGAACAAAGAATACAATTGTGTAATGTTCTCATTCATGAGTACTGCATAGTAATACAATTGTGTATCACTCTCATTCACAAGTAATGTACAATAATACAATTGTGCAAAGTTTTCATTCACACATAAAAGATTTACATAATATTTCAATTTAAAATTTCAATCACACTAAAGCCCGGTGCTCTAAAAACCCAATTTCAATACACTTAAGGTACAAATGAAACAATTTGAGTTAGTGAAAATAACACGAGACTTAAAATATTGTTTTACTTTAATCCTCACATATGAAATGTGCTCTGTTCAACTGGAACAACCAGTCCTCATTTCATGACTAGTTTTACTACATAAACGATAAGACATTAGCATTTACATTCAAAATAAGAACCTTTCTTTTTTGTACTTATTTTTATCCCATATTATGCTTTTAAGTATGCTTTAAAAAATCTACAAAATGGGCTTGCAATTTAAAAAAAAAAAAATCATTGTACTTCCTTCTGTACATGGTTCAAAACATGGATTAAATCCTGTCTTTTTTTTTTTTGCTTTACAAATAATTAAATGCAAAATGTATGTAATTATCAAGGTAAAGTGCCAAGATAGGAGGAAGTTCTCCACGGGTTCCTAAGACCTTTGGGGCTCATGCTTTTTTATGTTAAAATACATCAATACAGACTCATAGGATGACTTTTTATGATACTTGTACCATGCTATAATATTTGTCTTACTGTATAGAGGAAATATGGAATTTTGAGCATTAGTGCAAGAAATGCACCCCTAAGGGAGGTTAGTTGTGGGCACATTCCATTTAAATTAACCTGTCCCACTTTAGCTATCCTAGAATACTATCATCAGGTCCTTAACAAGAAGAGTTAAGAGTCATCTATTAATCCTCTAAATGGAATCCAAACACTCTTTAATTCTTAATATAAACGGTACGGGGTAATTCCCCTTTTAGCATACCTTGCACTCCCATAACATTTCAAATTTTCGATAACATGTGCAATTTTACCCTCCTCAGTAAATGCTTATTATCCCTCTCAACACATGACAATTTTTCCAATTACTCCTAATACAATACAAAACAATAAATAGTTACGAAAAATACTAAATGCCACAAAGTAGGACTGAAAACAGGAGATACTTTTTGACCCACAGGGTTATAAACTCATGGAACTGCCTACCCACAGAAAGCAGTTCTGTGGATAGGCATAGTTCTACCCATAAATGCCAAAACTCTGTTGAATTTTATAATCCAGCTAGAAAAAATCAACAGGACAAATGGGGGCACCTTTGACACAAGCTCCTGGCTCCCTGTCCTCGTCAAGTTCATTAGGGTGTTAGTGGGCCTCGGGTAAATCAAATCTTTGCCAAATAATAACTATTTAAAATACAAATGAAAAGGATTTCATAAGACCTCAGTGTCATAATTAAAAAAAACAAAAAAACAAAACATGAGCCCCTTAAATACTGTCAACATTTACATCACAAGAAACTTTTCATGTATCCTCTCTTTTTAGCACCACAAACATTTGTGAAAAAAACTTTTTTTATGTTGATGCATACGTTTAGAAAGCAGAAAATGTAGTTAACTTGAGACGTAAATAAATTATGCACTATGTTAACAAACAGTCTTGGAGATCAAGAGAAATAATATTTGCACCAAATTTTATATATTAAAAAAAAATTGAGAATAGATTGAACTAAATTTCATTGTTAAAATCTGAGGTACAATTTGTACAAGTACAGGGAATGCCTAAATCAAATAGCACATTACATCATGATACTAATGTATTCTAATTCCCACACCATGGTTTTCAATTACATGTATTAATAAAAAACAATTCTCAAGGCACTTATTGTGCTTCTAAAATCTAATATTATGACTGTAAATGTAACTATAAAAAGGCTTTAAATCCTCATTTATCACTCATCCTTTACAGTGTAAACTATATTCTTATTATAAAATTTCTTCGTTGCAGTTAAACTTGCAGTACCTTCAAAATGGTCTCAATACGAGATCATACAGGAATCATAATATGAGATCATACAACAAACACTATGAGACATATGGAGGAATTCTCTTTTCATGTGATATTCGTTGCATTTCAATACATATAGACATTATGAAATACATTTAAAATACAGTATCCATATGTCACAACAAGAGGTTTACATTTAGCACTTACGACCTATTCAAAATACACGCACAATCTGTACTACTGTAAGACATTAAGTCTAAGAGTTATTAAGTGGAGCTTAGCTACTATTAATGCTCCTATTAAATAATGTCCTCTAAAGTGTAGAATACCATTCTAAATTAAATTTTAACTAAACTATATTACTTCCATGAAGCTACTGGCCTATGAAGATTACCTATGCAAGTCACCTTTTAAAACACATTTTATGCCTCAATTTACTAATGCACACAGTCAATGACTTCTTGCATTGAAATATTTTCTGTTAAAATGTATGTGAACTTCATCCAATTTTGATACTTAGGTTATCCTTCATACAGGCCGAGTCTATTTTAACACATGATAAAAACTTATTAGTAAAACAAAGCTCAGGAATCAGCTCGATTGCAAACCGTTACAGCAAAAGTATTATTTGGGGGTTTGAGAAGAGGTTGCATTAAAAATTAATCTTATTAAATCCCCATGAACAGATATTATCAATTATTATGTGCCAATATTTTGTACAAATAAGTAGCACAATCAATGGCATCAATTATATAGGCAACTATGGTAAGTATTTATCTCTCATAGATTTTCATTTGCTACTTCTTTAAAAAAAAAAAAAATCCCCCTCTTAGTAGATAAATTTCTTTTTTAAAAATATTTAAAGAAAATATTGCAAACATAGTATATATTCATGGCACTTCAGTTACTACAACTATTGCATATACATTATCACTGAGCAGATATTTATTTTTTCATTATCACAATAGTGAACTAAATTATTTTTCCCATTACATATGTTGTGAAGGAAAAATATACTTCGTTTTGGAAAGAGCATTTCGATTCTGTAGATTTCATTTTGATAATACTGTAACATAATTGAATTTCATGTGATACAATGATAAGCATGCTTATGTTTATCAAATCCTTCTAAAGTAAGTAATTATTAAAGGAAGGTGCCAAGTCTGGAAGACTATGTAGCACAGTCTGTCACAGAATACTGAACATTTCCATGATCTCATTCAGGATGCCAATACAGAATGTTTCTGTAAACACTCCATTCCCTGAAAGTATTGGAGTGTCTTTGACATATACATCACATTACTAAATCCATTCCTGGGAAACCTATTATTACCTAATAATATTACCTTAATTCTACGTATTTAAAGCATACTTTGTCTTAGAATACTATAAAATGAAATCTATGCCCAAATCAACTAAACAAACATCTTTAACCCTCTGGCTGCAACATTAGACTTCATCTGAAGCACAAACAATTCACTTTTGCTAGAACAATCAATTTTAGTCAACTTCGTGGAAAAATGCATCTTGCCAGGTGGCATTCAACAATATTCCAAACCCTTAAAAATGCCTCCACTAACCACCATGTGCTCTCGCATGGTGGCAATAGTGCTAAGCCAGATCATTACAATTCTACAATGGTCGTATTACTAGAAATGTAACAAAAAAGTGAGAAACAGAGTATCGTTTCTGAACGGCAAATGACATAACTTGGCCAACCATATGTCAAATGCAAATACACAGCCAAAGGGTCACTTTAAAAGAGCATGGTATTCTATTACAAGTTTTACAAAATACAATAATCTTATTTTTTAATTACTGAAAACATGTGGAAAAAAAACCAACTTTATTATTATTACTCCAGCTTTTGTTAATCTCATATGACTAGATACCCTTTCCAGTCTAGATAAGCTAGTAGCTTACCACATTGAAACCATAGGATTTAGGATACAATGTTTATGAAGAGAATTAAATAATAAAATTTAAATTAAGAGCATCAGTCTTTAACGATGATAGGCTAAGCCTTGGAAAATATTGGAAGGAATAAAAGTAATCGGACATAAAAATACTGTACATACACACAGAAATCACAATAGTGTGATGCATCAAATGAACAAATCCACAAGGGCTGTGACGAGGATTTGAACCCGAGTCAAAGAGCATCCCAGACGCTGCCTTAATTAACTGAGCTACGACATGGTAAAAGAATAGCAACCAGAAATTCTACTGAATTTACTTGGATCCTGCAGCCTCTCTGAGACACAAACCAGGATTTTACACAATTCCCCCATGCACTTGAGCTATGTCAATAGGCCGTTCTACCTCTTCGTCCTTAATTCATTACATACAGAAATCACAATAGCGTGATGCATCAAGTGATGATGACGCAGGTTCGAAACCTCGTCACGGCCCTTGTGAATTTGTTTACTGTACATACAGCATATTCTAAAAACCCTAAAAATGTCTAATTCCATTTAATTTGTTTAAAGGTCATATGCAAAGTAGAATTTTTTTTTAGAAGTAAAACTAATGCCATGATCTCATATCAAAGAAAAAACTCAATCACATGGCCAAATGTAAATACAGTACAGGGAATATGGTTTTTTGCACTACATTGTGATTGTAAAATTTGGATACCCCTTTTCCCTACTGGCCAACCACCAACCACACTTGACATCACAAGAGTCCCAAGAGGTTTCCAAAAATCATTACCATGCAACAGTAAACCCATGACCTGGTTACAAAGCTGTACACATTGTCATACTGCAAGGTTGTAGGCTATCAGACCCCAGCAAGAAACATAAGGTGGCGATATATATGGGTGTGTGTGTGTGTGTGTGTCTCTCCACATGTTTTGTGTCTTGTGTGGTGTGTGTAATTACCTAAGTGTAGTTACAGTATGAGAGCTACGTTCGTGGTGTCCCGTCTTCCCAGTACATCTTGTCGTTTGACGTTTTGAAACTACTGACAGTTCTGGCCTCCACCACCTTCTCACTTAGCTTGTTCCAACCGTCTACCACCCTGTGAGCATCAGCAGCACGAGATACTGTGTGGTGGTGGTGGTGGGATAGGGGGGGAGGGCATCCATTTTTGTGCTTGTGTGGTGTGGGTTAGTGGCATGTGTGTTTCACACACTGTGCTGTCTCTATTGGGATTAAAAGTACACCGAAAGTGCATTATGGAATAAACTGATAACAAACAAATGCCATTTGCTGACTAAAATGTCATCAATACTATGACACTAGTGCCCTTATCAGCCGCCACTTCAAAACTGGAGTGAAAATATATAACTACCTAAATTACCAGTATACAGTAAAAACAATGTTGATACTTCTACTAATTGTTAGAAAAATATTAATTGCTATAACATATAGAAGTCAAGTTTGTTACATTTGTTTTTATTGCATTTGACCTTTAATTATAATGGCTTTCCTTATTATTTAAGTTCCAAAAGCTATGGCAGGATTGAGTTGGTTTTCTGTACTCGACCTTACTTTTCTGTACAAGCTTAACCAAGTCACTCGCTTAAGAGCATTGGGCGGAATGCAATATTCAAGACGACTTTTTCTATAAAGTAACACAAAATTAAGATGAACATTAAAAGGAATAAATGTGATATGGTATGAAGGCAGGCATTCTATCAAGAATAATAATAATGTTATACAAAATATACAATAATCATTAATAAAGTAAGCACAGTACCGAAGTTGAGAAAGACCAAGAAAAAATTCCCTTCTTGCTATGAGATGGGAACTAGATAAATAAAATTTCATAAAGGTAAAACAATTATTTCATAAAAGATTCTTTCAGTTTTAAATGCAGGGAAAGCACACGATAATCTCTAATGGGCTGCCAAAGCTTTTATCAGCTGAGTAACTGAGACTATGAACCAACTTTTTTTCTAGAACCATGGACAACATGAACAATAATTAAAACATTCCTTAAAAACAATCATTCATAACATATGGTTCTCATGTAAACAGTACAGCTCTGTAATAAAAAATATAAAAATCATTCATGATTAGTAAATAAATGCACTGTGCTTGGTATAACAAAAAAGTACTTGAAAAAAAAAAAATTCACACATATGGTAAACAGTACATTTTTCAATTAATATGAACAAACACAGATATGCCTGTCAGGTATATCTTCAAACTAACAAATGGAGAGATTCCTGCAAAACCAAATTAGCTTACGTGAAACTCGGTCAATGATAATTAACTACCAGAATGAGCAATCAGTCAAGCAGACTGGGTTGCTGATTTGGAGAACATCCTTCTGTCAAGTGACACTTGAATGAGGCTTTATTGCACCCAACTCCTGGTATCAATTCTTCTACCACCACATGTCTGCAAAGAGTAAAAAATTTCTTTTTTTCTCAAATGTCTTCAAAACATTCAAAAATATTAACTCTTAAATGCCTCACCTACTTAAAAGTCCCGCATCAATGAACACATTACAAAAAATAGTAATTGTAAAAAAATTGCATATGGTGATTCAAGCACAGGAGGTTATCTTGAGGTTATCTTGAGATGATTTCGGGGCTTTAGTGTCCCCGCGGCCCGGTCCTCGACCAGGCCTCCACCCCCAGGAAGCAGCCTGTGACAGCTGACTAACACCCAGGTACCTATTTTACTGCTAGGTAACAGGGGCATAGGGTGAAAGAAACTCTGCCCATTGTTTCTCGCCGGCGCCCGGGATCGAACCCGGGACCACAGGATCACAAGTCCAGCGTGCTGTCCGCTCGGCCGACCGGCTCCGAGGTAATCACAAATAGTGAATGGAACAGTTTAAGGGTTAAAGGAGCGCTTAAGTTACACTTGGCAATAAATCCCCAAATGATAATTGGGCTATAACAATGACACACATCAATAAGTGAGAATGAATAACAGCTTAATCAGTAAACATTACCAAATATAAACATAAGGTAAAACAGAACATACATACAAACAGAAAAAGAGTAGTGAAATGCACCATATGCCATTCACCAAAATGTTAATATGACAATCTCCTTTCTCCAGACCACACACTAGAAGGTGAAGGGACGACAATGTTTCGGTCTGTCCTGGACCATTCTCAAGTCGATTGTGAATGGACTCACAATCAACTTGAGAATGGTCCAGGATGGACCAAAACGTCGTCGCCCCTTCACCTTCTAGTGTGTGGTCTGGTCAACATACTTTAGGCACGTTATTGTGACTCCTCGCCTGCAATTTCCTTTCTCCTTTTATACCAAAGGATATGGGGATCTGTACACCGCTAAGTGCAAGACACTGATGGTCACTGACTACTGCAATCCTATGTTTATGTCTGTCTGATAGGTTGAATTCAGAACTCAATAAATGCAAATCAGTTGTTAGAATGTACACTCCTGTCTAACACACACACACACACAATATTCCCTGTACTAAACAGCATTTCTTCTTTTATGCAAAGACATTTCTAGAACATACAGCTCTATGGATGTATCATAGATATATCATGGATATATCATGTTATTGTGATTTCATTGTGTAAACAGAACTATAATGAACCAACGCTGTTTGGGACAATCTTACAGAGTATTATTTAACCACTAGTAATTATTACCTTTCTTCTGTTATCATTTACATAATTAAATATTTTATGCATGTACATCATGACCTAATTTGTACATACATGCACTTTTTCTCCACAATGCTGTAAATCCAATCAAAGAACTAGCAGAACTCAAAGTATATTTAGGTATTTCCATTACAATTTAGCATGATGGTAGTACTGCACGTTTTGTTTACTGTATTATGAAGGCTGGAAAGCAAAAATATAAATAGATCAAAATTGTTAACAAGTTTTATATTATAGACAGCAATATTAGTTTGCCATATCAACAGATAAGCCATCAGGGACCAAGAGGAAAACCTTACCCATTTTCACGACTCTGCTTCTTTCCCTTTCTAGGTGGAGCAACAGGAGCACTACGGGTTGGATGTATGAAAGATGGACTCTTTGGAATTTTTAACTTCATACTTGGACTTTTTGATGGAAGACTGTATCTGGAGGGACTGCCAGGAGGCTTTTTTGAAGAATGGTAGGTACTAGGACTAGATGGTGCTGAAGAAGTATGATTGGCTTGTGAGTGAGACACACTAAGTTTCTCAAGGTCAATATGAAACTGAGTGCTTGGAGACATCATGGCCCATGATGCACGCTGAGGTAGTGGGGAACCAAAATGCTCTAGGGGGTCCTGCAAAACAATTAGCATCCTTGTAATATACGATGTAACATATTTTCAAAGGTTACAGTGGTGTAATCAGGAAGGGAATGATAATCCCTGATAAGGACATGATAGTGCCTATCCCACAAGCTGACATATCCATTAGCACTATTATTCTCAAGCACATCTTAAAAAAAAAATTGAATAATAACTAGATAATATTGCACATGATATTATCATGTATGGGCAATTAAGAAAGATATCCAATACACAGAGAAATGTTCTCAAAGATATCCAAGACCAAAGAAGTTTGATTGCACATGAAACATCCAGGCACATATATTTGAATAAGATGAAGGACATATGAATAATATTAATGTGCAGCACAGGTATCTGATATATGAATGGACAGTACCCTGGGGTACAGAGCTTTTTACTGTGCTTGGACTTTTATTTTGTTAGATTAATGGTAATCTTTGCATTCTGCTATACATGAAATATAACATCCATCATCTTATTGTTCTCATTTTGTGGTCTATCACTACATGATCACATTTATCGAGTGCCTATGCAAAGTCCGTGAATACAACATTTGCATTTTGTTTCTCTTTTAAATGTTTCCATGATTTTGTCATAGTGGTAGAGAAATTACAGAAGGCAGGATCTTCCAACTCTAAATTCATATTGACCTGGATTGTGAAGTGCAGTATTCACCATGAAACCGGATATTTCATTCCTAATCGTGCTTTCAAAATCTTTAATTATGTGTGATGTTAGTGTGACCAGTCTAGTTTTAAGTCGGTGCTTTGCTATATAGATCCACTAAACTTTTGTGTAGTGGATCTATATTTGCCAATTTAAGTTCTTCTGGTAGAAGAAACTTAAGTTAATCATAAAACTTATTATGGTAGTTATAACTATCCACAGCCTGAAACCTTCCAGCCTTTTACTGGTACAGTATTACACAACAAATATTGTTGATTCACTTCTCTGATCACTTGCATATGATGAGCTTTACAATTATTACATGTATACAAACATACAGTACTTGTACCTTTATATTTTCATATTTGTGTGCTGTAATTTTTATGAATACAGTACAATACTTGTCTAAATTCCAGGTACCTATTTAATGATAAATGAAGTGAGACATTAGGAGTAAGAAAATACTGAATGTCCAAATGTCTCATCCTAGACAGGAATTAAACACAAGAGAAAGTGGGTTGCATTATTCATATACAACCTTTGATTACTCCATTTAGATTTGTTAACAAATCCTCCTGCTGCTTCTGAAACACCTTGCTATTTTTTTTCGTCTGATTCACGCTCCAATTTCCATAAATAGTCTACGAAACTCTCTACTATAATGCTACGGTCAACTTGCGAATGACTTCAAAACAAATTATTAAAGTTAATTTTATATATTTCAGAAATTATGAAATTATATAATTTCAGAAATTAAATTATATAATTAAATTACAAATTATAAAGGCATTATGGATATCCAACAAGAAAAATACTAAATTTAATTTAATCTATAAGCTCATGCAAGCTTTTTGTAATCATTAATATTAATACAAGTCTTTCAACTTCTCTTGGAACTGTGTATACTGTGAATTTTTTTTATCTTGAACTTACTGCGCCAGTCTTTCTTCTTATCTGGACCCTTAACATGATCAACTGGGCTCTCATGTGTTCATAACTGGAAGATAAGAAAAACATATAATTTTTAGAACCAGTTATAAAGTAAGAAAAAACATGGTATATTAACAATCATAAAATATTACAATACTGCATCAGTAAAAATCATTTTCTAACTTTGATCCACAAGTTTGCTATATTTATATAAATATTTCATACAGTTCAGTTGGCTTACATAATGAAAATGTATATCTCACACATTACATAAAGGCCTCCATATATGCAATACAGTACTGTAATCTGAACTTTACCACCGACTTTCTTGGAACCCGAGATGACGTGAGATATACAGTAATAAGAACTTTTATGTTCAGAAACCAAAAAAGCACAAAACAATAAAATTCTTCATAAAGAATTCAAACGCTGTCGTCACTAGAGGGAAAACACTGGTAAACTGAAATGTCCCATGTGCTTGGTCAGCCCATACGTGTATCAACAAACCTAGAGCACCGAGGCAAACTTTAAGTACCGTGTCAATTTTTTTAAGAAATTGAGCTCGAGAACCGGAAATTTCGTAAACAGGGGCATTTGAAAACCGTGGTTCCACTGTATTTGGACTAGCAAATCACACAATGAAAACATGAGGCACTAACCTTGCATGTATTATTTTGTTTATCCATGAATGAACACTGTTCTCCGACTGAGCAAAAAAGAGATGTTTACGTTCTGGATCATCCTGTCGAGAAAATAATAAATTCACAATAATAAATATTAAATTCACGCCAACCATACCAGAGACAAGGACTTTGCTCTACTGACCAGTTTAGGTGAGTGAGCAATGAAGCATACAAACAATTCTGAATTTGATATACATCATCTTTGTTTCTATTTTATTGTCTTACATTGGATTGAAGCTTGGCTATTTTTCAAGCCTTTATAATATCTTTATCCCTGCTTTCAAGCACAATTCTTCTATACTTTCCAAGTTAGTGCCTCCCACCCTGTGAATGTGGAGAATAGGGTGGTGTAGATACCAGTTGATGGCAGAGAAGATGTCAGTTACAAGACTGAATGAAACAGAGATCACCCAGCATTTAAACTTTCACTTTATAGGACATAAAGTACAGTACAAGTCTTTTGATTCATGTTTGCAGGCAATGAGTTCTCCTTCACACTGTGTATCAGAAACCTTACACTACTGGTTTTTTTTTTTTCCCACAAAATACAATCCACTAATCATATTACAAACAGGTCCCCAATTATTACTAGATGGCCAGATGCACACAGTGCCTAATCATCACACACTGTCATGGGTTTGAACTAAGATCTTTTAGCCTGCGGTGCTCATGGGTGAGGCCGTCACTACATGACAGATTGCTGTAAATTCTCCCACACCTTTCCTCACCTCATCATACTGTACTCCATCTCTAGGAGGAGAAAAAGATTACAACTTCAAGTGCAAAAATGCAATAAAGATGTACAGGTAAGCTAAACTACTAAAAATCAAACTAAATTCCAATGGCAATTTATAGCCAGTGGAAAAACAATGAATGATTACATCTTGGAAATATTATTTCCAATTCTGAACAAGTGTTTATATCAGTTTGTGAGATAGGGCTTTGACTAATAATGCCAACACAGCCTCATATCAATACAAATATAATTAAGAGTTAAGTGATAATGATAAGTGCTGGATCAGATTTTGTATTTCAGTAAGATTTAGAGGGTTGGAAGCCACTGTCATGAACAGCCCCAATGGAAATTCACAACCGAGCCAAGGCATCATTGGTATTAATTTACATATTGCAAAGTGGTAAGTTTTAAGGCTCTTTTATTTATTTTTGTTCAATGAAATACCCCTCACATTTAAAAATGTCATATGTTAAACAAATAAATACTTCCCTTACCTTCCATTTAATTACAAATCCAAATGGTGCATCAACATCCTCTTCCCTCAGCACTTCAATGTTTTCTAGAACAAAAACACCACTTGGCTGAAATAGAAAATCACCATCATACTGTCTGTTACATTAATTTATAAATAAATTTTTATGTCTGATGACTACACAAACCTGGGAAATGGCAACACACACATTTGTGAAAACACCAAAAGACTGTTGCGCTACGCACTTGCATTCAAGTTTGTTTTGAACATTGTGAACAAAAGATATAAAGGGGAGGTAAGAGAGAATGGGAGGCAGAAAATTGTAATTTTAGGATAGGGCTCAAGGATGAAAGGGAAATTGTCTAGTTTATCAGCCTCTCCAGTATGGATTTGAAAGTCTACAGGCCTCCCATTTGGAAAAGATTTAAGGCATTTAGAAAGATTAGGAAAAACCATATTTTGAAACATTCTACATTAAAATCTTATAAATCTACATATATTTTGTGAACTATTTAATAATTTTGTTTCAATCTTTTTGGATATCTTCTATTTAAAATCCTTTACTGCTCAGAATTCTCTCTCTTTAGTATTCATACACACATTTAAATATTTCCATGCAAATTGACCTTGCATATTTCCATAACGCTAGAATTTTTTGTTTACATCTTTGATGCCTTGTTCCCTCTGGAAATGTCATTCCAGGTGTTAATATCAGGATAGGATTTAGACTTCAGATAAAGACCATGATATATTGGTTAAGGAAATATACATACTGGTTTGGCTACCACAGGAGTACAGCAACTATCAGCTGCATGCAATCATAATCAAGAACACAGCGATAATGAAGCAAACTTATAAAAAGAAATTGTGGGAAAAAAAGGATAAAGGCAGAATGGCTTATGAGACACGACAGAAAGAGAAAAATGGCCGAACAGAGAACAGAATTCTTACAAGACAGTATAGATGCAGAGAAAATGGTTCTAAATTGTGAGTGTAGCAAAATAACAGGACCCCCAATGGTTCTACAGTGTGTTAGCAGAATATTAAGACCATTAATGGTTCTAGGGTGACATGCAGAGTAACAGGGCCATCAAAGGTTCTAGGGTGAGTGTAGCAGAATAATAGGACCATCAATCAGATACTGTAATTTCAGGACAGCTTTACTCAAAACATGGACAGTACATTGTGCAGTAGTTCAATACTACATTTCCATTAAAATTCTAGCACAAAAGCAATACTTCACCTTTACTACATGCACTGATGTATTAGAAGGCTATGTACATAAATTCAGTACAATTAGTAAGAGATAATTAACATATAATAATGCAATGAAAACATCTCAATTACTGAAAAAAATTAAACAAATAATAAGTACAGTAATTTAAGATAAACATTTTTTTAAGAGGAACTGACATATTGAAGAAAACTTTTAAATAAGAGTATAATTAAATCAAGAGTACAGTATTATATTTCACAATATTATGGCAAATATTTAGAAAAAATAAGAAAGAAAAAAAAGGTTTGGTCACCTTCAAAATACTCACCTCATTCTTATCAACTCCACCAAACTCGTTCAAGCGGTAGTAAAAGAGAAAATTAGCTTTTAATTTAAACCACCGTTCCTTGTAAGCTGAAATCATAGAAAATGGGCTATTAGTATCATATAAAAAAAAAAAAAAAATTAAGTTAGCAGACAGAGAAAAAAAAAAAAGTGGCTAAAACTGTGAGAGTAACTGGTAATTTACCCAGACAAAGGTACCTTGCCTACTGGTACAAAGATACCAGTAGCATACACCTGGTTAGGCTGCATGGAAATTATTCAAGGTAGGCTATAGTGCTGTGACCAATACAAATATATATATGTCATAATATGGCAAATAACAATACTGTACTGTACACAGAATTTGTAGTTGCACACTTGGAGTATAGGCCATCCATTACGACTTGGAGTCAATCTGGATGGTTATGATGGAATTTATTCACCATCAACTCTTCACGACTTCATCACCCCCATAAAAAATAAAAAGGATCAATTCAATACAGTATTCTTTTATTAGTACCATTAGCAAGATGACCTTGGAATGTAATCTGAAACAAAAGAAGAGCTCACATTGGAATCCAGACTCTTTTTGGATATGTGTATCTAACTCCCTTTAACATACCTGTATCATACAGTGTTTTCTGGACATGTGTCTCCAACTCCCTTTAACATTCCTGTATCATTGTGCTTTTTTGGATGTGTGTATCCAACTCCATTTAACATACCTGTATCATACAGTGTTTTTCGGACATGTGTATCCAACTCCCTTTAACATACCTGTATCATACAGTGTTTTTCGGACGTGTGTATCCAACTCCCTTGAACATACCTGTATCATACAGTGTTTTAGATGGAGGTTTGTGTGTGAGTCTTCCCTCATGATCACCAGCTTGAGCAGCAAACTCTACCAAGTCTTCACTATTGAATCTCATTCTCTTGTAGTACTTTCTGTAGTTACTGCTTAACTAAAAGTCTGTCCTGTGAAATATGGAAGCAACATAATGTACATTGTCTACGATATAAAGCAAAAAAGGTTTTCATTAAACCGCCTAGCATTGATTGAAGACTAAAAACTTACAGTACTGTATATGCAACTGGTTTACATTTTTATGGACGTACTGTATAACTGTTTAACAGAAGTCAATATAAGAAGCAACCAGTAGTGACCTTAAAGCAACCAAAGGAGAATCGAGGCCGTCATGAAATTAATTGTCGACAGCTTTTATTTTTTTTTGTAATTTTGAAATATTCATTTAGATCAATTTGATAAAAAATTTAGATTAGGGAATAAATATAAATGCACAACTAGAGCTTACATGATGAGGTTACTAATCATTGGTACAACCAAGTGTGCAATAATTATTTATAGCTATTTTCTGGAAATTCAATTACAGTATAAAAAATACCACTTTGCTACATTTATATTTCAAGCTGTTTCTTTACCATAGATAAAATTTATATGTTTCTATAAATCAGAGGTCAAATAAACAACTATACAAGACCTTCCATGAAAAAAAAAATATATATTATATATAGAAATATATATATATATATATATATATATATATATATATATATATATATATATATATATATATTATATATATATATTTCAAGCTGTTTCCTTATCATAGATAAAATTTATATGTTGTCTGTAAATCAGATAGACAACTGATCTTTATCTATCTGTGTGTGTGTGTGTGTGTGTGTGTGTGTGTGTGTGTGTGTGTGTGTGTGTGTGTGTGTGTGTGTGTGTGTGTGTGTGTGTGTGTGTGTGTGTGTGTGTGTGTGTGTGTGTGTGTGTGTACTCACCTATATGTGCTCACCTATATGTGCTTGCAGGATCGAGCATTGACTCTTGGATCCCGCCTTTCTAGCTATCGGTTGTTTACAGCAATGACTCCTGTCCCATTTCCCTATCATACCTAGTTTTAAAAGTATGAATAGTATTTGCTTCCACAACCTGTTCCCCAAGTGCATTCCATTTTTCTACTACTCTCACGCTAAAAGAAAACTTCCTAACATCTCTGTGACTCATCTGAGTTTCCAGTTTCCACCCATGTCCCCTCGTTCTGTTATTATTACGTGTGAACATTTGATCTATTTCCACTTTGTCAATTCCCCTGAGTATTTTATATGTCCCTATCATATCTCCTCTCTCCCTTCTTTTCTCTAGTGTCGTAAGGTTCAGTTCCTTCAGCCGCTCTTCATATCCCATCCCTCGTAGCTCTGGGACAAGCCTCGTCGCAAACCTCTGAACCTTCTCCAGTTTCTTTATGTGTTTCTTCAGGTGGGGGCTCCATGATGGCGCGGCATACTCTAAGACGGGTCTCACGTAGGCAGTGTAAAGCGCCCTAAAAGCTTCCTCATTTAGGTTTCTGAATGAAGTTCTAATTTTCGCCAGTGTAGAGTACGCTGCTGTCGTTATCCTATTTATATGTGCCTCAGGAGTTAGATTAGGTGTCACATCCACTCCCAGGTCTCTTTCTCGAATCGTTACAGGTAGGCTGTTCCCCTTCATTGTGTACTGTCCCTTTGGTCTCCTGTCACCTGATCCCATTTCCATAACTTTACATTTACTGGTGTTAAACTCCAGTAGCCATTTCTCTGACCATCTCTGCAGCCTGTTTAAGTCCTCTTGGAGGATCCTACAATCCTCGTCTGTCACAACTCTTCTCATTAATTTTGCGTCATCTGCAAACATCGACATGTATGATTCCACTCCTGTAAACATATCATTTACGTAAATTAGAAAGAGGATTGGTCCCAGCACCGATCCTTGAGGTACTCCACTTGTTACTGTTCGCCAGTCCGACTTTTCGCCCCTTACCATTACCCTCTGGCTCCTTCCTGTTAGGTAGTTCTTCACCCATACTAGGGCCTTTCCGCTTACTCCTGCCTGCCTCTCAAGTTTGTATAGCAGTCTCATGTGCGGTACCGTATCAAAGGCCTTTTGGCAGTCAAGAAATATGCAGTCTGCCCAGCCTTCTCTGTCCTGCCTTATCCTTGTTACTTTATCATAGAATTCTAAAAGGTTTGTTAGGCATGATTTCCCTGTCCAGAACCCATGTTGGTGCTTGTTTACAAACCCAATGCTCTCCAGGTGCTCAACAAGTCTTAGCCTAATTATTCTTTCAAGTATTTTGCAGGGGATGCTTGTCAGTGATACGGGTCTGTAGTTAAGTGCCTCCTCCCTATCCCCCTTTTTGAAAATCGGTACGACATTGTGTGTGTGTGTGTGTGTGTGTGTGTGTGTGTGTGTGTGTGTGTGTGTGTGTGTGTGTGTGTGTGTGTGTGTGTGTGTGTGTATATATATATATATATATATATATATATATATATATATATATATACATGTCGTACCTAGTAGCCAGAACGCACTTCTCAGCCTACTATGCAAGGCCCGATTTGCCTAATAAGCAAAGTTTTCATGAATTAATGGTTTTTCGACTACCAAACCTACCTCACCTAACCTAACCTAACGTTTTCGGCTACCTAACCTAACCTAACCTATAAAGATAGGTTAGGTTAGGTTAGGTAGGGTTGGTTAGGTTCGGTCATATATCTATGTTAATTTTAACTGCAATAAAAAAAAATTGACCTCATAGATAATGAAATGGGTAGCTTTATCATTTCATAAGAAAAAAAAAAGAGAAAATATATTAATTCAGGAAAACTTGGCTTAGTAGGCAAATCGGGCCTTGCATAGTAGGCTGAGAAGTGCGTTCTGGCTACTAGGTACGACATACACACATATATATATATTAGTATATTTTGGTAGCAGTCTTTCCTGTAGACATATATTATTAAATATGACCGAAAAAGTAAGATTAATAATTCTAACACGAATTTTCTCAATCTTTCGTACATTTCTTTTCACTGTTGGAGGTAATTCAAATATCTATATAACATATATATATATATATATATATATATATATATATATATATATATATATATATATATATATATATATATATATATATATATATATATATATATATATGTGTATATGTATAATATATAATATATATATATATATATAATATATATATATAATATATATATAATATATATATAATATATATATAATATATATATAATATATATATAATATATATATAATATATATATATATATATATTATATATACAGAAAGATACAATTTGCAATCGTGAATATTTTCGTTATTAATTAGTTACCATCTCCCCCCTCCCCAGGAATGCTTAACCCCTCATTCCCCCCACCTACCATTAGTCAGATCTAGGGGCCGGGAATAACACCCGAGTATATACATGACTGCACTTACATGTGTATGTGTGTGTATGTATATATCTGGCCCGGGCTGGTGGACATTACTCAACTGAGCAGCTTGGACACCTGCCACCACCCTGCCTGCCTCTAGTGTTTACAACAGCTGACTAGCTATTATCACAGCATCAATAATCCCCCCCATTCTACAAATTTTCACCCCCTCCCCCATTAAGATATCTTCCCCCCTCCCTCTCCTTGCTGTGTGAAGATATCTATCCAACATAATGTTCCTTTATTATTAAGTTATCGCCGCTGGCTTCCGCCCTCACTGCTTAAGTAATTGGCTTGTGATCAAATGGATGGTTTGTTGTGTTGGTGAAGATAACCCCAGAAATAAATACCATCCCCCCCCCGGTCCCTCCCTGAAGAGAATCTAATCCTACATAGTGTCGGGTCAAATCGTACATAACCGTTTTTGATACTATTAATTCGGTACACAAATAAACCAGTTCGTTCACTTGCAATTTGGTATAAAGAAACCCTCCCCCCCAAAAAAAAAACAAAAAAAATCCTCCTGTAAATACATATACACGTGTAAAATTGTAACGATTAATATCATTATACTGTGGTTTTAATAGTAATCAATAATTGGTATATATTGCACGTACGAATTTTGTGGTTGAAATGGTAAAAAAAAAAATTAATAAATTGTGTGCGATCCGTCTTGTGTACCAACTGACCGTTATTCTCCCCTTGGTCACCCCTCCCGTTCACCCCTCCCCTATATCTATCTCCTACTCCCCTCCCAGCTCCCCTCACCATCTCCCACTTCACCCAGTTGCAAACAAACGTTCACAGGCAGCTCTCGTCAGGTACAGGTTCAGTTAGTTTGGAAATCGGGCTTGTTGCTGTGAGCTGTGTGTGGTGGTGTGGCTCGTGTGGGAGGTGTGGTGGATGGTCTGGCTCGTGTGGGAGGTGTGGTGGATGGTCTGGCTCGTGTGGGAGGTGTGGTGGATGGTCTGGCTCGTGTGGGAGGTGTAGTGGATGGTCTGGCTCGTGTGGGAGGTGTGGTGGATGGTCTGGCTCGTGTGGGTGGTGTGGTGGATGGTCTGGCTCGTGTGGGAGGTGTGGTGGATGGTCTGGCTCGTGTGGGAGGTGTGGTGGATGGTCTGGCTCGTGTGGGAGGTGTGGTGGATGGTCTGGCTCGTGTGGGAGGTGTGGTGGATGGTCTGGCTCGTGTGGGAGGTGTGGTGGATGGTCTGGCTAGTGTGGGAGGTGTGGTGGATGGTCTGGCTAGTGTGGGAGGTGTGGTGGATGGTCTGGCTAGTGTGGGAGGTGTGGTGGATGGTCTGGCTCGTGTGGGAGGTGTGGTGGATGGTCTGGCTCGTGTGGGAGGTGTGGTGGATGGTCTGATTCACATGGGAGGTGTGTTGGATGGTCTGGCTCGTGTGGGAGGTGTGGTGGATGGTCTGGCTAGTGTGGGAGGTGTGGTGGATGGTCTGGCTCGTGTGGGAGGTGTGGTGGATGGTCTGGCTCGTGTGGGAGGTGTGGTGGATGGTCTGGCTCGTGTGGGAGGTGTGGTGGATGGTCTGATTCACATGGGAGGTGTGTTGGATGGTCTGGCTCACGTGGGAGGGGGGTGTTGAAAAATGTGGCTGGCCAGCCACATCTAGTTCTGATGGATGACAGAGGTTCTCGACAGGGATTACAGTAAAGTCAAATTCATACATACTCATTTTGACAATACATTTTCTAATAATAAACCATATGCAGTACCTGTATATAGTATTACGTTAGGCTGTAATAGCCACAGGGTAGGTTGGGTTATGAGGTAGGTTTTGAAAAATGTTGACAAACCATCTTGCCTGAGTTTACCCGAGAACCACTGACGCTAGTGGCCTCGATGAGGGACAAGAAGCCAGCGACTTGTCGAAGGTTCCTCTCCCCCATCATTTGCCTTGATGGTCCAAATGTGATTTGCGGCTTCAGGAAGGCCTGTCTTGGGTGTGAGAGACATATGCGATGACCGAGCTTGCATATGGCAAGTGTCCTGGTTTTTGGTGTTTGTGTTGATAAGTCGTGCATTGGCTATTGCAGTAAGTTACGCTCGGTATCATCAGAGAGGATGAAAAGGGAAGTTGGTTTTTGGTTTTGGCTTGACAATGAATGTTTTTGTCATTGACTTGTAACAGTGACTTTAGGTCCTGGGTGGCATTTTTATGATCTGGGTTTACTTACATGATTAAGATTATATTTTGTGTTTTGTTGTTGTACTAGTAAAAATATTTGTCCTATTGATTTATGAGTCTGACAATACATGTTATAACTGGCTTGCTATTGTTGATTGTTTAATACAGTTGTTACATAAAGACAGCAGTTTATTGTTGGCAGATTGGATAATATAATTCAATAGAAATATATAAGAAATAAGATTAAGAGGGTAATTACTGTACTGTTTTCACACTCATAATTTGTATTTTTCAGATTCTGCAAGCACCACAAGAAAATAATAAACATAGTAAAGTCTTTATCTTGTAGATAACCCAATGGAGGATTTGTTGTCTAGTTTGAGTGGGGTGGCTGTAACAGCTCACCCTAACAACCCACATGCTGAACATCCGCACTTTTCCCTGTATAAAGCCAAAAATACAGGCTCGTCACAGCATGAACGCAGAAAAAGTGTGCTGGAAGCGAGGAAAGAGTAAGTGTTAGTAGGTTTTAGTTACGTAAATTTATGTTTGGTCTATTGTTTGTAGTACAGTAATGTTGTGGTTGTCGTGCCAGCATAAATTCAATACTGGTAGTGTCAGTAGTGGCCATTTTTTTCACACTTATGAGCCCTTTTTTTTTCCTTTCTTCTGATATTTGCTATATTTACTCTGTATTTTAAGAGCGTCTGACCACAAGCTTGTTGCTGTATCCTATTTTCTAGCACTTTCATCTTCAATCTCCAAACTTTGTCGCCAACATTTTTATATCCTGTACAGGTACTGTACTGTAATGTGCTTCTCCAACTATAAACTTCTAAATTTCAGACGGTAAGGTGATAATAATAAACTTTCTTCTAATAATTTAAATTTTACATTAATCTACTTAAACATCACTTTTTCAGGGCTCGGTATGACTTGCTGATGCATTTGCGTAGTGTAGAAGAAGAATCAGCTGAATCGTCTGACTTCTCTGATGAAAATATGGATCTTGAAGAGGTAATAGTTACAGAATGCTTTTTACTTAATTAATTAACATTTTTATTTATTGTGTAGAGTTTTTTCCAACTACCCTAGAAAAAAATAGCCATTGATGGGTCATTCCATGCCAAATCATCACAGAAAAATGGATTCTACAACCCCGACTATCTCAGATTTTAACAAAATTTGTTAGGATGGTAGAGTACATGAAGTAACTTGCATATGTAACATTTTAGCTCACAGTATGGTACACAGTGAGGTCAAGCCTGGCCCCAGGCCGAGCTTGGAGAGTAGAAGAATGACTGAAACCCTCTCCAGATATGCTCCAGATACTCATACAGCAGTGTTGACAATGTGAAAATAAAGTTTTTGCTTATAAGTACAACAAAATGTCATAACTCTGTTTCTAATTGAGGTAGAACCTTTGTATTGTGCATGTTTTGAAGCTAAGCAAGCATTGTTTTCATTAAAAATTAAATTTTATTCATTTCAAGGTCACAGTATGGCATTATCACAACGTTGATTACTGTATCAGGTATAGGTTCTTTGGCTGGCTTGTGGAATATTACAGCACCATATATTTGTTTAAGGAATTCTTGCAGCACTCTTTAAGTTTTTATTTTCCAAGTAAGCAGTACTTAGCCTTTAACCAATTACACATATGAGTGCACTCTTTTAGGCATTCACATAACTCCCCACTTACAACACCCCTCCACCCTGGCATATATCAGAGATGACATTTACATACATTGGGATTTTGAGAACAGTACAGTGTATGTTATAGTGACAAATATTAATATATAACTTCAGTTAATTTTTTTATGTTTTGTATCAACAGATTCGAATATGTTATTCTCGTCCGAAAAAATATCGTAATTTCCTAATGTTAAGCGAGTGGTTGGTGGATGTGCCAGAAGATTTTGCTACATCTTTTCTCGCTGTGCCATGTCCAGTGGGAAAAAGAACTCTTGTTGTATCTGCCAAGGTAAGCTTTCAAGAGAATTATCAAAGCAATTTTTTATTGTATACTGTATATTTATTTGTATATACAGTACTGTATGTATATATGTCATACCTAATAGCCAAGACTGTACTAATAATCTTTGTAAGAAAGGACCATTTTGCCTAATAGCCAGAGTGATATTGTAAACAAGGGGTATTTTCAAATATTTCTTTCAAAATTAATTCGTCTTGAATAATATTGACTACATAAATTTCTATCTTTGTTCGACCTAGTTTTACACATCTTTGGCAGTACAGTATTGAGGAATAATCTGCATATTTAGGTTGTCATGTTGCTAAGTTAGTTTAGGATATAATTAAAATTACATTTTTTTTTTAGTAATTATCACAGTAGATGTTTATAAATATTAAAATACTGTTAAGAAAATCTAGTTACTTTTTATTAATGAGAATTATTGTGATTGTCTAATTATTCCATGAATTTATGTTGAAGCATATTACTGAGAGTTGAATCATTTTCCACCTCCAGGGCAGGACACGTGCATATGCCAAGTCTGGCACCATGGTGGGCCAGTTTCCTTCTCTACTGCCGGGTGGTAACCGCCAAACAAATTTTAAAGGTTATGCTTTACTAGACTGCATATGGTCTGAAACTAACAAGACATACTATGTCATAGACCTCATAGTGTGGCTTAACCAGTCTGTGATGGGGTGTGAGGTAAGCAGTCAGAAATACAATTAGAAATGGGCCATGAACGTTTCTGCTAGATTTAAAATTGTCGGTATCTATCTATATATAATATATATATCTCTTTGCCCATGGTGCTTTGTGATAATTGCCTTAAAACCTAAGCCCATCACAGTGGAAGGGCTCAAGTTCCAGCTAATCTGTATTAGTGAGAATCCCCTGTATATTATTAATATATACACATTGTATAGTATCAGCACATATGAGGACATAACATAAAAATGTAATTTTGCATATGGATCGTAATATACACTGGATTCTTTAGAATATATAAGGAATTTACATAAATATTTTACAGGCATTTACACCTGTAATGAAAAAAGAACTTAATTGTGTTGCACAATATTATTGATAATAATGAATTTTATAATGTACATTTTCCAGACGCAGTTTAGATTTGAGTGGCTGAAAACTAGACTGTTGGAAGAAGCACCAGAAGTCTTACATGTATCCAAACTTAATCCATTTAGGTAGGTTGCATTTGTTGTCTTTGAGAAATGTGAGATCTGTTTATATTATTTAAATGTATTAGTTTAACAGCCATTTGGACATTGTGGATTGAAATTACCTTGATATTCTTAATCTCCTTTCATTTCTGATGCTGAAATATTTTATTTTTAATGGATTAAAATTTTGACATGGGTAGTGCTGCATCCATAAATTTCTCTTGTACATAATGTGCCTCAAAGCTTTCATTCATATGGCATACAAGTATAGCATAAGAGCATATGAATGATCTCTCATCTTGCCTTGTGCTTTCAAATATATTTGCTGCTTGATAAAATATTGAGGCCTTGCAATAAGATTGAACCTGGACTCTAGGCACACAAGACACTATCGACTTAATCATGGTTCATTTGGTAGTGTGTAGTTACCTAAGTGTAGTTACAAGATGAGAGCTACGCTCGTGGTGTCCAGTCTTCCCAATACTCGTTGTCGTATAACGCTTTGAAACTGCTGACGGTTTTGGCCTCCACTACTTTCTCGCCTAACTTGTTCCAACTGTCTACCACTCTATTTGCAAAAGAAACTTTCTAATATTTTTTTAGCACCGGTTTCCTTAGCTTGAATTTATGACCTCTTTTTCTTAAGGTTGCCGGTTTCAGGAATTTATCTTTGTCAACTTGCTCAATTTCCGTTATTATTTTATGTGGTGATCATATCGCCTCTTTTTCTTCTATCTTGTAGCTTTGGCATATTTATGTGGGCGTGCTCGCATGCAACAGATGTTCACTTGATTTACCACATGCTACAAAATAAGAAGTACTAAAACACACAAACCCAAGTCACCCCACTGAACCTAAATCAACCTCTGCATAGAAAATGTGGATTTTGAGAGCTGTATCTTTTAATAGTGCTCTTTATTTTGTACATTGGGTACCATAGCATACAAAATGAGGTGTATTAATTGAGGGGGAAGGTTTGGTGTTTACACCTAGGGAGTCCAGGTGCGTGGGTTCAATCCCATTGTACAGCCTCGATATTTCTTGATGGATAGATACATCATGTTCTTGTGATTTCATTGTGCCTACCCACTATTTGATTATTTCTATTTTCAGATTTGAATGGGTGCCATTCTATAATTGTTTGCCTGAAACCTTGGGAATGTTACTTAGTGAAGCTTTGCCGTTTACTGTGCCACTTGATGGGGTTCTGTTTTATCACAAAGAGAGCCATTATACTCATGGCCCAACTCCTCTAGTTGGCTGGCTAAAAGGATATATGTTCCCAGAAATTTTAGGTAAGTAATTATACAATATAATTGTGTTATAAGAAGTTACAAAATCTTTGTAATTTTGTTTATAATATAATATAATATATATATATATATATATATATATATATATATATATATATATATATATATATATATATATATATATATATATATATATATATATATATATATATATATATATATATATTTATTTATTTTTATATTGGTGTATACTGGCAGCAGGTTTTCTTTCAAACATGTTTCATTGAATATGACCGCATATTCTGTATTTATTATTTTCTGGTTTAGGGCTTCTATCCCTCTAACTATTTTCTTAGCATCAGGGCTTAATTGGAATAGGAGTTCTCCAAAACTCATTTTCGTACTTTTAAGGTGAAGAAAAGAAGTGATTTACTATAGAGTGTATTACACTTATTTGTATAATTTGCACGACGTTTCGAACCTCCATTGTTCATTCTCAAGTGAACAATCTTACAATACTAGTTGATTTTATACCCGCATTAGGTCAGGTGATAATACAATGAAGGTGAAAAACATGGAGGGATACATAGGGATAAACATAGGGGCTGCAGAAGGCTTATTGGCCCATACGAGGCATCTCCTATCTAAACACAAAGATTAATCCAGTGTAATTGGCCTGTTATGTTGGACATTGTCTTCTGTGTTGGCATCGATATGTTCTTGTCTTGTCCTTACTCTCATGGTGGGTAGAGTAAATAGTTCCGTGATTTGGGTGTTCATTGTAGGTCGCTCTATTCTTATGTGAATTGCCTCAAGAATTTGTAATCTTCTTGAATCTTGGGTTTTGTCTATTATGCAAGTATTCTTGTTCAACATTTCTCTTGTTAGAGTAATGTCATGGGCTTGTCTCATGTGATTCCTAGGGGCACCAGATTGAAGATGGCATGTCAAACGCCTCGTCAGCTTGGTCGACGTCATACCTATGTACTTACATTGAAGGTTACATCCTTCGTGGGGGCAAGTGTACATGTATACAACGCTTGACTGCTGTAGAGGGTTCTCCATCGGCTTCGGGCTGTTTTTGATAAGGAGTTCGGAAGTCTTCTTGGTTTTGTAGAATATTACCCTGATAATATTCTACAAAACCAAGAAGACTTCCGAACTCCTTATCAAAAACAGCCCGAAGCCGACGGAGAACCCTCTACAGCAGTCAAGCGTTGTATACATGTACACTTGCCCCCACGAAGGATGTAACCTTCAATGTAAGTACATAGGTATGACGTCGACCAAGCTGACGAGGCGTTTGACATGCCATCTTCAATCTGGTGCCCCTAGGAATCACATGAGACAAGCCCATGACATTACTCTAACAAGAGAAATGTTGAACAAGAATACTTGCATAATAGACAAAACCCAAGATTCAAGAAGATTACAAATTCTTGAGGCAATTCACATAAGAATAGAGCGACCTACAATGAACACCCAAATCACGGAACTATTTACTCTACCCACCATGAGAGTAAGGACAAGACAAGAACATATCGATGCCAACACAGAAGACAATGTCCAACATAACAGGCCAATTACACTGGATTAATCTTTGTGTTTAGATAGGAGATGCCTCGTATGGGCCAATAAGCCTTCTGCAGCCCCTATGTTTATCCCTTATGTATCCCCCCATGTTTTTCACCTTCATTGTATTATCACCTGACCTAATGCGGGTATAAAATCAACTAGTATTGTAAGATTGTTCACTTGAGAATGAACCATGGAGGTTCGAAACGTCGTGCAAATTATACAAATAAGTGTAATACACTCTATAGTAAATCACTTCTTTTCTTCACCTTAAAAGTACGGAAATGAGTTTTGGAGAACTCCTATTCCAATTAAGCCCTGATGCTAAGAAAATAGTTAGAGGGATAGAAGCCCTAAACCAGAAAATAATAAATACAGAATATGCGGTCATATTCAATGAAATATATATATATATATATATATATATATATATATATATATATATATATATATATATATATATATATATATATATATATATATATATAATATATATATAATATATATAATATATATATAATATATATAATATATATATATATATATATAATATATATATATATATAATATATATATATATATAATATAGGAAGGGAGTACCACCTCTAGCTGGAAGAAGGGGGACCCATAGCCTCGGAGGAAACCACGCATAACGCATTAGAGGGAATGTTTAGATCCCCTCCAATACAGTTTCTGTGTGCTTTTCTCCTACCACCCCCTTCCTTGAATATTTTTTGTGCTTTATTATGCATTTGATGGTTACAAGATATACATGGGTTGATACAAAAATAATAATGCAAAAAGGTGCTTAAAGGTTATGGATCTCTTGAAGAACACAACAATGGGAAACATTGATGAATGTCACAGACGGGTTCGATCATTGTTGCAAGTCAAACACTTCTTCGAATTCCTCTGAAGTTGGACTAGTGCCCAAGACGCAACAGGCATTTCCCCTTTGAATCGCAACACTGAGGCGCTGGAACAAGAAACTTTTTGCTCTCTGGTCTTTTGTAGCGCTGATCAATTTGTCCCCCAATTCCTTCAGGAACTTCAATGCACATTTTCCCCACGAACCGAGGGTCTCCGAGCCGATCGGAACAAAGCTGTAGCAGTGTGCTAGACCTCTGTATTTAATAATTTTCTGCGATTCCCTGAAAGAGGCAGCACCACCGCTTTCACGTGTGCTGTAGTGGAGGTAGGTACTGGCCAGTGTGGCAGCGCACGTGTAGTCCCATACCACTTGCTTACCATCCTTCCAAGGTAGCAAGGTGACCCCATCAGGGCGCTTCTGAGGGTCGTTAGGTCTGGATAAGTGTGGTTCTCTTTGTGCCGGGCAGCGGGCTGTGGCGAGGCTCCTCTTGATGATGTCGTTGACTTCTTCATGTCTTGCAATTTTACCCTGTGATTTACGACATACCAGACCATGACGACCATATTGGTCTGCCATCGCAGTTCCGCAGATGCACCTATGTTCGGTGAGGATGGGGGCGGCAAGGCGAAGGGCAACTCCAATGCGGAGAGCATCATGACTGAGGCGAGTTCCCAGGGCTGCATTGGGCACAGCAAATAAAAAATCCCCGGCGTGGGGTGCTGTTACCGCTAGGAGGCGGGCTTTGTTTTCAGCATCAGCGTTGTCAATCATTGCTGTGACAGTCTTTTCCATTATGGGGCTATCCCAGTGGGCCTGCTTGTGGTCTTTTGGGACTTGTGGTCGGGGTTGAGGGTGTGCAATGGTGTCCCATTGTCTGGCTGCTTCGATGAACGTTTGATCATGAGTTCCCGCTGTCTCTCTCATACGCTCTGGTAGGATCTGCCCTACCAATTCGTTGGCTGCTGTACATGAGGATAAGAATGCTGGAAGTGCTACCTCAGTTGCCTTTCGTATGCCTATATATATAGGCATATCGTATACATATCGTATGCTTATATAATATATATATATATATAATATATATATATATATAATATATATATATATAATATATATATATATAATATATATATATATAATATATATATATAATATATATATATATATATATATATATATATATATATATATATATATATATATATGTCGTACCTAATAGCCAGAACGCACTTCTCGGCCTACTATACAAGGCCCGATTTGCCTAATAAGCCAAGTTTTCCTGAATTAATATATTTTCTCTAATTTTGTTCTTATGAAATGTTAAAGCTACCCATTTCATTATGTATGAGGTCAATTTTTTTTTATTGGAGTTAAAATTAACGTAGATATATGACCGAACCTAACCAACCCTACCTAACCTAACCTAACCTATATTTATAGGTAAGGTTAGGTTAGGTAGCCAAAAAAAGCTAGGTTAGGTTAGGTTAGGTAGGTTAGGTAGACGAAAAAATATTAATTCATGAAAACTTGGCTTATTAGGCAAATCGGGCCTTGAATAGTAGGCTGAGAAGTGCGTTCTGGCTATTAGGTACGACATATATATATATATATATATATATATATATATATATATATATATATATATATATATATATATATATATATATATATATATATATATATATATATATATATATATATATATATATATATATATATATATATATATATATATATATATATATATATATATATATATATATATATATATATATATATATATATATATATATATATATATATATATATATATATATATATATATATATATATATATATATATATATATATATATATATATATATATATATATATATATATATATATATATATATATATATATATATATATATATATATATATATATATATATATATATATATATATATATATATATATATATATATATATATATATATATATATATATATATATATATATATATATATATATATATATATATATATATATATATATATATATATATATATATATATATATATATATATATATATGTCGTACCTAATAGCCAGAACGCACTTCTCAGCCTACTATCCAAGGCCCGATTTGCCTAATAAGCCAAGTTTTCATGAATTAATGTTTTTTCGTCTACCTAACCTACCTAACCTAACCTAGCTTTTTTTGGCTACCTAACCTAACCTTACCTATAAATATAGGTTAGGTTAGGTTAGGTAGAGTTGGTTAGGTTCGGTCATATATCTACGTTAATTTTAACTCCAATAAAAAAAATTGACCTCATACATAGAGAAAAGGGTTGCTTTATCATTTCATAAGAAAAAAATTATAGTAAATATATTAATTCAGGAAAACTTGGCTTATTAGGCAAATCGGGCCTTGAATAGTAGGCTGAGAAGTGAGTTCTGGCTACTAGGTACGACATATATATATATATATATATATTAGTATATTTTGGTAGCAGTCTTTCCTGTAGACATATATTATTAAATATGACCGAAAAAGTAAGATTAATAATTCTAACACGAATTTTCTCAATCTTTCGTACATTACGCTTCACTGTTGGAGGTAAATAAAAAATCACTTCTCCAAAATTCATTTTTATTTCTAGTCTGACGCGACACGGGCGCGTTTCGTAAAACTTATTACATTTTCAAAGACTTCACAAATACACAACTGATTAGAACTTACGTATCTCTGATTTTATATCTACATTTGAGTGAGGTGGGAGGGGTGATGTGGCATTAACACAAGACAGAACAAGAGGGGATATTAATAGGGTATTAAAAGTATCAACACAAGACAGAACAGAAACAATGGGTATTGAATAGAAGTGTTTGTAGAAAGCCTATTGGTCCATATTTCTTGATGCTTCTATATTGGAGCGGAGTCTTGAGGTGGGTAGAATATAGTTGTGCAATAATTGGCTGTTGATTGCTGGTGTTGACTTCTTGATGTGTAGTGCCTCGCAAACGTCAAGCCGCCTGCTATCGCTGTATCTATCGATGATTTCTGTGTTGTTGAGCTCATACCCTGGGGCCAGGTTCACGAAGCAGTTACGAAAGTACTTACGAACCTGTACATCTTTTCTCAATCTTTGGCGGCTTTGTTTTCAATTATTTAACAGTTGATAAGCTCCGAAGTACCAGGAGGCCGTTTATAACGCTAACAACAGTCGATTGGGAAGTTTTCATGCTTGTAAACTGTTTAATAAATGTAACCAAAGCCATCAAAGATTGAGGAAAGATGTACATGTTCGTAAGTACTTTCGTAACTGCTTCGTGAACCTGGCCCCAGGGTATGAGCTCCTCCCTTGGTGGGCTCTGGAATGTAACCATATTTTTCCTATTTACTTTTTTTTTAGTTTGATATGTACAGGTTTGGCTTTACATATGCTTTCAAAAGAAGAGTTGCTTGTATTAAATATTAGTGTGGGTCATGTAGGATGTCCGTTCTCTTTTTTTGGATATTATTTGTGTAACATACATTATTTCATCAGGTGTACCAGTAGGAGACCATGTCCTGTCGGAAAGGCCTGCGAAGTACATCAGCCTTCCTAAACATATCCAATATAGTAAAGATAAAAAAGAAGAAAAAGAAAAGGAAAGAAGCGAAAAGGTATGATAGATCATTAAATAATATTTTTGCATGAAAATCAGTCGGCATTGTAATAGGACAATAAGATGTACAGTACTAAGGCTTTTTCAGCTCGATTCGGCAAACCAGTTGGGACATTATACAGTATGTGTCATCCATCCATTCTGAATGAGAATTAATACATGATGTGGAGTCAATAGAAATGATGTACAGTACAGTACACTGTATATACAGGATGCATGCAACATGGTAATCAGTGTTTTCTGAGCAATACACAATTGTTTCCTTTTCATGGACCAAATGTTCCCATGGACACACAGTCAGGATAAGTAACCATAATACATGTGTCCCTGTCGAGTCATACAGATGCAAGGGAAAATACAGGAGACTCATTCCAGCCTAGGTTGATCTGTAAGGGTTCTTCATATACATTCCATTACATTAAATGCACTTCCAAGCACTGCTTGCCATTCACAGGGATCAATAAACAGTGCTCTCACTAATCACTAATTGCCTTCCCACCTGCTGCCCTCCAACTCTTGCCAGGTGACAACTCCAACATGAAAACGGGTTCCCTAACTCTACCCACCTCACATTCTTCTTGGCTGTCCAATATGTACTGCAGGTTGGCTGATAAGACCAATGCACATACCAAGTGACTTGTGTTTTATGCCATTATTAAACACTTCTCATTATGTATACATAGTTGCTGGATGTGTCTCAATGGGAGAACTGACCTGTTCTCCAGAATTGTCAGGTTCATATAGGACTTCAATAGTGGTTATTCATCATTTGAGTTTACTTCTACATTCATGCACTTTTGGAATTTGTCCCAGAATGTGGGTGATTATGCTATCTTGAGGTTATCTTAAGAGGATTTCGGGGCTTGTCGTTCCCGTAACCCGGTCCTCGCCAGGCTTCCTTTTTGTTAGACATCCCCAGGAAGCAGCACGTAACAGCTGTCTTAACTACCAGGTACCTATTTATTGCTAGGTGAACAGGGGCATCAGGGTGAAAGAGACCACCCATTTGTTTCCACCTCTGCCGGGAGGTGAATGCTGGGCACCTTCAGGTCAGTAGTTGGTCACTACATTGCCTAAATGCAGGGGAGTACAGTTGTCAAGTGTTACTTCTGTCACATCTAACTCATTTCTGGCTGGTTTTAATTTTAACCTTTCTGTTTTGGTTATAGGGTGCCCTTATTCATCCCCTGTCTTAGAGTTACAGAGGCTTTGGGTAGGGTACACAGCGAGCATGTCTTGATGGCCAGGCCTTTTTGTACTATGGTTCAAGGGCAAAAAGTCTTGGGAACTGACAGATGTAGTTAAAAAATATTTCCTGCCAGAAACTGATCTCCACTGTTATACCCTAAATAAAGTTAGAAAAATACTGTCACCCTAAACAAAGTGAAAGATGGGAAAAATTAGGAATTTTATTAATGTAGGTCAAGAAAAAATAAATAGGAAAACGATACATGGTTTACAGTGTTTGTGGAAGGATTCCTTAAACTTCCTTATCTTTAATTATCCTGGTTTTCAGTTATATTAATGTCCAGAGATGATAATTGGACTAGATAATGAAGATTGCACTGTAGTTTTGTTTAATACATACAAATACATATATGTTATGAGATGAGGAGTTTTAATGAAATCCAGGAGTAGTAGTACAGCACGTCAAATAAGGTATAAGATTTTATTAGTTGGAATAATAGTTTGACCTTGTTTCTTATCTAGCCATTTCTTTTTTTCTGACAGATGGAAGTTTCATCTAGTAAAAATAAGAAGAATAAGACTCAGAAAATTAAAAATATAACAATGGAAGATGCTTTAGAAAATCAGATGGAATCATCAGCTAGCTAGCTGAAGTTGGCAGGCGTTGGCACGTTCACTTGCACAATTGTGCGAGTTCAGCGTTGATGTGTGTGTGCCAGGCTCAAGTATCTGACTTTTGAAGAAAAAATGTTTATATATATGTATATATATAGAGCGCCTTCAAGTATACAATTTTTTTTCTTTTCTTTTCTCAGTAATAGCATGTATCTTCTCCACAGCTTACTGAATGGAGACGAAATATTTATGATGAAAACAGAATAACATGCAGGTTCTTGGCTATGGTTACCTACAATGTACTTTTCTTCCCTCGACCATTTATGGCTAGGCTTCACCTGCGGTCATTCATTTAGCTTAACCCAAACATTATGATAATTTGATCTAGATTGACTAGAAACTTTAACTGTACCATTACTACCATTCAAAGAAGCTCTTGTATATTTTAGGGTTGTGTCACGGGTCAAGATCACACTGCTAATTTAATATGGTTGCTGCAATTCAAATAATCTCACCGTTTTAGATCGTTTTAAATTTCGAAAGGCTTCTTTGAGTAGTATTTTTTTTTTTGGGGGGGGGGGGGGAATTGGGAAGAGCAAAAATGCTTTATAAAATGTGAAATGGTTTGTCCTTTCACAAATTCAGGCATGACTGGTCAATTCTTAGGTGGGCTGGATCTGTTCAGCATCATCCCATATTGCTCATAATATTTTAATGGGCTGAAAGTCAAGGCCACAAACAAGTCAAAAATCAATTTAGCACTTTTTTTTTTTTTTTAATGTCTCTGCTACCATAGTTATTCCTCTAGGCTTCGTTTTGTTTTCTGCATTATTTTTACAAATAGGTATATAACATTTTCTGTAAATTTAAAAGTTGAAATACTCTGAACTAATAATAATAAATTTTTTTTGTGGTCTTCGTTATTTAAACAAAGCACCAAATAAGATGAATTTTACAACATGTGTAATAATCTAAGGGTAGTAATGCAGCAAATTTTGATTATGGTATTGTTAAATTTGACTCATAGGAGCTACTTATAACAGGCAGTTGCTATGCATCTAAATGTTTGTAAAACTTCAAAATCATTAAAAATAGTTAATGACATAATTGTTTATGGAAATTTAGAATTTATTTTTTATTTGTGTATCCTCTTTGTTTCATGTGATAATGTCGGTGCTTTAATGAATGGTTCAACTTTGATGCACATAAATGGTTACCATACAGTGAGCTGTGTTGGTTAAGTTTCCACATGTTGAAGTCAGTTTCATTTCGGAACATACAAATCTCTCATATATACAGTACATTGGAATTATAGTATAATGCCACAAATAGAATGTCCTGATTTTTAGGATTAGAAATAATTCTTTCCCAAGGTTCCATTTGAATTGCACGCTGCTTAATAAAATGTTTTGGCAAGTATTATTCCCGTGGCGTCACTCGACTCGTACTTGCATCCTAACTGATATTTAGAAACTTTTGACTATTGTGATACATATGGTTCTGTATATAGTAGTCTTATGGGCTTGGTGCCTTCTTTTGATAATTACTTTATATATAGTGTACATTGCATTATGGAATGACTACCATTTTGGGTAATTTGGTATCTGTGGTGGGGGATAACTTAACCCATAAGTTATAATTTTGTACATTTGCAGTGGGCATGTGATATCTGGAGAACATCTTTGCGTCATCGTCTTGTCTTGACACTTTAAAGATATTTGTATAGTAGTGCAAAGACGGTTCCGATGAGTCGAGTACTGTACCTGAATTAACAATTTATGGTATTTTTTAAATTGTTATAGGTTTTACTTAGAGTTGTATAAACTATTATAAAATTATCTGTAGAAACAGGTGGTTTTATCTAAGTGTTGTATAATTAACTATTTATTTTCACCCTTCTGGCAAGTTTAGAAAAAATAAATTTGTATAATCGGGAGACAAGGCATGATGGTGCCATTCAGCATTACTACACCACCTCAAGTAGTTTGTTAGAATTCTATTTATAAAAGTGTTTAAGTATTATAGGATTTACTTAAGTGTTGTATATAATAAAATTATCTGCAGAAACAGGTGGTGAAGCATGGTAATCCCATTCGTACATCATTTTATTATGTACACCATTTTTATGATGGAGGCTCAAATGGAAATAGCAAAAAGTAGAAATTAGTTATCGACATCTTATTGTCAACATATTTTCCATTTTGAAAGTAATTGCTGTATTCTATCAAAAAAACGTATTTGCTTTTCGCTATATTATAAACTATAGCGCGTCCAACAGCTCGGTTGACCAGACGACAAATCGGGAGGCCTGGTCAGAGACTAGGCCACAGGGCCATTGTTCCCCGGAAACTACAGAAGATAGCTTGTTAAATCTCATTATCACACAAGTGAAATAGTCGACACATACATAGGGACGAGTGTTGATATTTCTATTTTTTTTATATGCAGTATATACAAGAGATCTTACGGTCTTGTAAAGTCACTAGCATGCATAGCATTTCGGTCAGCTCCTTAATCTTTATTTTTTCCCGGAATGTGACCCGCCAAATCGTTTAACAGTCAGGTACCCATTCACTGCTGGGTGAACAAAGGCTGCAGTTAAGGATTGGCACCTAGTCGATCCTCCCTGGCCAGGATACGAACCCAGACCGAAGTGCCGAGTGTTTTACCACTGCGCCACGGGGGCACTTGTAAAAAGCATTTCCACTGATGGTTTAAAAAAAAAAAAAAAAAAATCACATTTGGCTCAGCAGGCAACCAAAGAAATAAGTTCATAGAGAAATCTTAAGCATTTGTTTAGCACTTTAAAGTGTATCGAAAAATATGAGGCTTAAGCACAATGAAATCAAGTTACATGATTTATTTTAAGAAAATACTGACCCCATATGGCAAGATTGAACCTGCATATCTGAAATGGACCATGATGGGCTATAAAGTATTTCCACCTAAAGTACTACTTTCATGCAATGCATGAAGGCAACATGCAGCGTTGAGGTATGTGGGTTCAAATCCATCGTACGACTTCAATATTTTTCTCTCTAAAGACTAATGTTGACAAAAATGTTATTTACTTGGGTTTAATAGATATTTTATTTATCTTTTCATCTGAACATAACATTGTATTATGCCTCTGAATTTTGTCTCTATCACTTACAAATAATACAATTGTAATCACTTCATATAGTACAGTAATTGGCAGCATCATATATATTATCATTTTTAGGTTTAAAATGCTGCTACTTATTCCATAGCCTTATTTTGTTGGATGAATCTAGGGTAATGTGGCCAATATTAGTAATTTCTATTTTTGAAAGATACTAATTCTAGGATTGGAAGTTTTTCTTGACCTTATTTTGATATGAATTTGTACAGTATTTGAAGAGAAATCTAAAATTCTTGAAAGTTTTTAGGTAAAACAAACTATGTAGGATTAATTGTTTAAAAAATCTTCTCCAGCTTTGAATTCTGTTTAAAGTGAATAGTTTTTATGTATAAAAAGTTTATATAATCATATTAAAAATTTTCTTAGTCCTATAAATCTTAAAGATGAACCTCCAATTTATTTCTAAAAGGTATTGTATTTTCAGTTAGTTACATTACACTGAATAAATTTTGGTTGATAATGCAGTGCTGTGCAACATTATTATTAGTGAAAGTATTCACACAAACTGGCAAAGTTCTGCTGCATCCAACCCTTGAATATGGCAAGACGAAGAGGGGCTTAAGAGGGTTGTGGGTACATCACAAACATGAACCATAAGGCTACTGCTACATTTTCCCTTGAAGTCTGGTGTCTGATAAAACAGATGGGAAATTTACGCTAAACATGCAAACTATTGCATGGAAAAAATTGCGACCCGCCTGCACCCAATTTGAGGCCGCTAATGAAAATTTGTGGGTGTAAATATACACACTTGTTGCTTCTGACTAACAGTAAGTGTAAATGTACCAATTTTTGTAGTACATAGGGGTCCACAATTTTTTTGTGCCATGCTACATGGATCAAGTTACTTTTTTTTTTCTTGTGTAGCATATCTGAAATATTGACAGTATACTATACATACATCAGAACGGGCCTTGTGTGCTGGTTCTTAATTGACTTATACTAGGTGGGTGAGGTGTATTAAACTACATTAAAAGGAAAAAGAAATTAGCTAATATATAGTGGGTTTAATGAAATTCTTAATCTTTGGTCTATGCCAAAATGTTGATGGTCAGGCTACAACTGATATTGATACATGTGCCAGTTTTCATTGTCAGTACTCTTGTTTCTGCTTCAATTTTAAACTTGTACAATTTATTTTCTCAGTTCACTCTTTGTCAATTAGCTCGTTTCCATTGCACTGTCAGTACCTGAAAAGCATGCCAAATAAATGTCACTTCAACATAGTGTGTTTCGTTTGCCACCACCCCATAAAACATTTCATTTAAAATTATTTATTTTACTTATTATATGAAATAAGTTTTTTTTATACTTATAACTAATTAAGCAGTGTTCTGTAGGCCTTTGGTCACAAGTTCACAAACCATTAAAATATTGGGTTGGTGGGAGATTTGTTACTGCTATGATCAAGTCAACATTATGAAATCATGAAACTCAAGTCATAATCATACTGGAAAGAAGATATATTGTCTTTTGGCAATAACATTATCAGAAGTTTTATCTTGCTGTTCTGAAAACATGAGATACACTTTCTTTTAACTGCAGGAAACAAAATTAATTTATACTGATAGTAAATCTATCTTGATATTCATGGCTGTGATACTGATACTAAGCTTTTTAACAGGAAACTGAAAAAGTTCGGCCAGTGTTAAAAGAAAAACCACCAACAGATTTAAGCAATGTCACTCAACCTCTTGTACATCACTCCATGAAAATCTGGTTATATTTTGCAACTTACCTTCATCAAACATAAATTCATCCTCATATTCTTTAAGAAACTTTTGTGATCGCTGCTCATCAATGAACAGCTGGTAAACTTTCTTCACATCCGGAATTGTTATCTGAGAAGAATGTAATATCAGTACAGTACTTGTACAAAAACAAAACCCATTTTACCATTCTCATTGTATATACACGTGTCAAAATTCTTACTCAATGAAACCTAGCTAGATAACAGTTCTTGCAAGTGGATTTTTCAATGTAGATTACATTTGGAGATATATTATTATTGTAAGGGAAAATTAGTTCAAGATGTATAAAGATATACAATAGTGATACCAACCCATAAAATATATCTATCATACTACACAGCATCACAAAAGACTAGCACTATCACTCACCAGCAAATCATCCACAATAGTACTCACTCTATTGCTCCATAAAACTAGCGTGTCAAGTGCTCATGATTTATATATGTATATATAAAAAAAACACTCCTTTACCAACTGCTTCCATGACTTATGCACCATTTACCTCAATTCCTACTTGTTTTCATTCACCATGTCTGCTCACCACCATTTCTACCATAACTTCAAACCTAAACCCCACCCCCCAACTAGCATGAACTATTTAACATGGCTAAACTTTTACACTCGGCATTTCCAGGAATTTTTCTATTGGTCCTATCCGAACACCACATGCTTCAGACTGCATTTCTATACTGCTCAATCATTAATGCACAATTCCTTTTTTTTCTCTCATAGAAAAAGGAAACATCACCATATGCTATAATTAAATAAAATGCAGTGTTGGCAAATTACATAGGAAAGTGTCTTCCCCCCCCCCATCAAGTGAATGGGATGACAGCCATATATAAATATAAAATATTAATGAGTGAAATTAAAAAGAGTTGGTCTGAAACCAATGCAAGAAGTTCTATGAAAATTTACAATCACTAATATGAGAGCAAATCACACTTCGATGCAAGTTGAAGTACATTTATTAAAAAATAATTGTAATTTTAACCACTCCTATTATCTGCTCTAACTTCAGAGATTACATAATTAAATCATGCAGGATTCCTTAATATTCAGTAACTGATAGATACAATGCTGTACAGTACCTGCTTCTCCTTCCTCTTTATGGCTACAAGATTAGCCAACGTAATCAACTGAATAGCATAGCGTAGAGATGTTTCCAATCCTATTTTCGTAAGAACCACCAAGGCATCATCTTGAATCTCGCAGTCTTCTTCTTCACATCTAAAATACACGAGAAAGTTGACTAAAGAATCTGTACATGCAGTCTTCTTCCTAGTGTTTCATGGACATTTGCATTTCATGTTATTAACAGAAAGAACTATCATATCAAAGAATATTCATAAATTGTTATACATTTATAATTTAGTTTGCGTATAATTTCAGTACATTATTTCCAAAGCATATCAATTATAATTATATACTGTTTAATCTAGATTTAGAAGTTATATTTGACAGTGCTTTGCCTGCTATATTCAATATCGTATAACATTTTTACATTAACTCTAGATGATTTTAGCATATACTATATTGTCTAGAATTTCATCACCTCTGATTTATAGCTTAATACCTTGATT
>NC_091154.1:38303644-38321526 GCF_040958095.1 Procambarus clarkii | reverse complement strand
TGACCTGATCTCCCGTGTATCAACCTGTTGAGCCAACAAGTTCCTGATGCGAGTCATTGTAACAGTGGAAGCTGTTTAAGATAGGTGACTGTATTGAAGGTAGTGTGGAATACGCCCTTGTACAAAACATGCAGTGGCGTGGTAGTTTGCCTTGAAAAGCTGGGTAGGGGTCATCGCAGGGGACTTGACCAGAGGTGTGTAAGCAAAGGGTCACCAGCTTCTCCTTGTAATTAAATTATCACTTTTGAGAAATTAATGTATTAAAGTAACTGTAATTAATAACTTCTGTTGTTAAGTACATAGATTAATTTAACGTCATGTGTGAATAAAGAATTCAATCTCCTCTTTAGTTCAAGACCAGACGACTCATGTAAGGACTGGCACCACCTGCAGCCTTAGGTCAGGTCGCCAGCAAGAGGCTGGTCTCTTACCCCCATCTTCACCCTCCCTCTACTCCAAGACTCCATCTTGTTGTTAATTCAGTAATATAAAGAAATTCAAATTAATATTTAATATTGTATTCAATAATTTACCTGCTCAAGTATCTAGGTAATTTTCCAATTGTTTTGAAATGATGATTAAGTCTCCTTCAGCGATCAGTACAAGATTAATCTTTGTTAATCTTCCTTGAAGATTAATTTGGCTAAAAGCCTAGGTCAGTCTGTCAGCTTGAGAGAGCAGGCTAAGAAGTTCAGTGTGGGTTGAGCTGGTGGAGGTGGCTCCTCCCTTGGGGGGGGGGGGAGGTCAAGGTCACGACCTCTGGTCCAGGACTTTGCAGGGGGGGGGGGTAAGGTAAAAGTCTGTTTGATCATATATTGTTTAAGAAATCCTGCCATTGCCCACTTAGGATATTATAAGCTAGGGAGAGTTCGTGTATAACTAATTTGTGTTTGTGTAATTTTGACAGAGTCCACTTATATAATTTGGGTTAAGTGTGATTAACTCGAATTCGCAGGTCAGGTGCAAGACCCGGATGTCATTATGATTCCTTAGACTGTGGCAGTAACGTAATTATAATTTTAATGTAAGGAATGTGGCATTCAATTTTTCAGAATTACGCGAATTTTCGGAAAATTTTGTTGGAAAAAATCCTAAGTCCGGTTTGGTGTAAAATCTGAGTTTTTGGGCGTATATTCGAATTCTCATGTCAAGTGAGCGACCCCAGGAGTCATTATTATAAGGAAAGCATAAGAACATAAGAACAAAGGCAACTGCAGAAGGCCTATTGGCCCATACGAGGCAGCTCCTATTTATAACCACCCAATCCCACTCATTATTAATTAGAACGTACCGTTAACGTAAAACCTCGTTTTCAAGTCCATATAAGAAAAAAATGAATTTTTAATAAGCGTTTAAGGGAAAAAAGCGCTGGACTGGTGATTTAGCGCGGGAACCCGACACCACTAGTGTAGCCGTCACTTTGTTTCGTTATATTCCATCTGGCGTACAGTGTAGTATAATCATTATTAGTCCATCACCAGTGCGGCATGATATAATTTAGCTTTCTTTAAAAATTGGTTAAAGTAATATTCTTTTATTTTTATAGAGAGTGCGCGACTCAGTTTTAAGTGAAGCGGTCGATTGTGCCTTTAGAAGGTCTTAGTGTTACAATTCATGCTCTTTGAAGCAAGTGTTTTAATTTATAGTAAACCGCATTTAGTAACTAAATACTTTACTTAAAGAGAAATAATTTATAATTTTGTTAATTTTGTTTGGTAATCTCTTTATGGTTGATACAGTTCAGTTAGGGTCAGCTCTTTCTTTCATCACATTAATTACGATTGTGGGTCGTATAAAATGAGGAAAAAAACTTCATTTATTGGACGCCAGAGGTCAGGGTGACGGCGACACCTGTCAGCGCTTGTCTACACAACGGGGAGATGTATGGCTGCTCGCAGGATAGAGACAGTCAGGGTAGAGACAGTCAGGGTAGAGGCAGTCTTATAATACTGGTCAGGACTCTGAGCACAAGACTGGACGCCTGGAAGATTTTTAAAGGGTTGCGTTGGTTTTTGTTTGTAAATTATTTCATTGTTGATCATTTACGGAGACACGAGTTGCGTTGAAATTTCACTTTGATCCGACGACGGGTTTTAAAGTCACAGGTTTTGTGAAAATGGTTGAGTCCATGTATGGACAATGTGCACAAGTGGAGGGAACCAGGGGATGTCTCAAGGGACCAGGGATGTCTCAAGGGACCAGGGATGTCTCAGGGGGACCAGGGATGTCTCAGGGGGACCAGGGGATGTCTCAGGGGGACCAGGGATGTCTCAGGGGGACCAGGGGATGTCTTAGGGGGACCAGGGGATGTCTTAGGGGGACCAGGGGATGTCTCAAGGGACCAGGGGATGTTTTAGGGGACCAGGGGATGTCTTAGGGGGACCAGGGGATGTCTCAGTGGGACCAGGGGATGTCTCAGTGGGACCAGGGAACGCCCAGTGTGGAACCACTGCTCCGGGTGGCCGGGGGTCGACAGCCCTGCAGGATCAGGAAGAATGAACAATCACTATATCAAAAAAGGTTAAAGTAGCTCCTTTAGTTAGTATCAGTTAGAATTATTAAGATTTTCCTAGCGGCAATGCTATGGATTTGTTAACTATACTTAACTCAGGTAGCAGATTTTGACCGTGCTCTGGTATTTTCCATCCTCCAACAAACCCAGAGGATGATTAGTGAAACAAACAAAGGTGAAACAAACACCTTTGTTTCCGCCATGTTGTTGCCTGTCTTTTCCCAAGTCTGAGTTAAACACCTGCCCAGTTGTTCCAGCCACACGTGAACCCTAGTCTGTGAAGACCAAGGGGGAGCCACGTTACACAAAGGCCCCCCCTCCCCTCCACGAGACCCAGTAACTCGTAAATTGGTTACTTAGGGTGAGTGACGTTACACCAGTCACTCGACCGACACCTCACGTCACTAACGAGGTTGTCAAGGCCAGCATGCTGTCTACAATGAAGCAATCACCGGATGTCAACGTCTTACATCATCGTGGGTGGCTGCCTCGACGTCACCGCCACCCACCAGCTGCGTCGTCAAGACTGCAGGCAGACAGAAAGTGGAGTTTGAGAGGTCAAGAGAGGGAGCCAGCCAGTAGCAGTACTTATCTTTCTCATCTCTAGATCCGTAGTTCTGTTGTCAGTTGTAACGGACAAGCGGAAAAAAGGAGGTCATACGTCATACGGCACGGTCACTATAGAGTACAGTTGTACCGCCATAGAAAGGGCGGCAAAAATTACCTCCTTTGGCCCAAGTTCGACTGTACGAGGGAAGACACAAATGGTGTTTATGGCTTAATAGTCTTGTGACATCAACCAACGCCTGGGATGACTTGAGCCATGGTGACGGGTGTCGGGGATCACCTGTTCTGCAACTACGCAAGCCACCTCAACATCACTCTGACGACACCTCCGTCGTAAGAGACACCGTTGGTCATCTACGCCTGTCTAATATGTTCAGCTGCTGTTTCAGTCTCTTCCATCATGACTGTTTTTGGGAGCTACGAGTTGAGTAATGGACAGTTGTCAAGTAGCAGCCAGGTACGAGCTGCTTCTGGCCACTATGCACTCAACTCCAGCCTGCTCTATCCGGTTGAATGGTTCTGTCGGACTTCAGCTGAAGCTGGACTGGTACAAGAGGACCTGGGATTCTCTACAATCAACAACTGGTAGAAGCAGGAACGAAATTCGGTGACACGTCAGTCATCTACGATCATCATAGGAAAAGGACTAAAGAACAATTGTCGTGAAATAGTAGAGAACGTCGACGTTCTATACTATTTCTAGTATAGAACGTAATATTATAGTATAGAGCAATATTACGTTCTAGTATAGAACGTAATATTGCTCGCTTGTTATTAATCTTTCAAGTTGTTTCAAGGACAAAAAAAATGATTTTAATACTTACGAACGAAAGGAGAGAGGAACACAGAGGGAGAACGGCCTATTGACATAGCTCGAGTGCATGGGGGGAGTTGTGTAAAACCCTGGGTTGTGCCTCGGAGAGGCTGCAGGATCCCGTAAGTTCAGTAGCACTTCGGATTCAACACGTTTTGACCATGTCGTATTTTAGTCGATTAAGGCAGCGGCTGGGATGCTCTCGGACGTAGGTTCGAATACTCGTCACGGCCTTTGTGGATTTGTTCATCTGGCCCAGGACTTTGAAGGTGGGTAAGGTAAAAGTTTGTTTGATCAAGTACTGTTTAAGAAATCCTGCCATTGCCCACTTAGGATATTATAAGCTAGGGAGAGTTCGTGTATAACTAATCTGTGTTTTTATAAACCTGATTATTCATTTATTCGTGTTTAGTGAGTTCCTTTTCTTGTTTTTTCATGATTATGCGGTACTTTAGATCCTGAGCTTTGGGTAATAACACCATGGGTTCCCTGTAAGTTTAGCTAAACGGGTAGATAATCAAGTACAATGCCTTGTTGGTGAAGTACCTAGGTGATGATACTGTTCTTAAAAGATTCCCCCATTTTGCACCCGCAAGATAACGTAAGCTTTTAAGGGTTGATAGATGTTAATCTTCTTGTTTGAGGAGCTGTTCACTTGAGACAGTTAAGCAAGTCCCAGCTGTGTCTGGATACAAGTGACAGGATGAACAACCCAGCGGGTTTTCTTCCTATTGGGGAGTGTTGTACACGCTGCTATGGCGGTATGTCCACTCACAAGATGAGTGGCGCTGCCCAATAAACTCGCTCCTCGGGGCAAAATTTAAAAGGTGTTGAATTAGACAGGTTGCAGTGGTAACTCTGGGGCAGCTCTAGAATAATTAACTAAGGGCGGGATAATGGACTAATGGTCTCGCTTCATGCAGGTCGGTGTTCAATCCCCAACCGTCCAAGTGGTTGGACACCATTCCTTTCCTCCCCCCCCCGTCCCATTCCAAATTCTTATCCTGACCCCTTCCAAGTGTTATATAAGTCGTAATGGTTTGGCACTTTCCCCTGACAATTGCCTATCTTTACCACTCACCATCATCTTCCCTTATTCTCGATCTCTCCAGCTCTACTTCTCTTAGTACAACCTAATGTTCTTTACATGCGGGCATTTCAATTCCCTTGAAATTTATGGCTTAAATCAGACAGAGACAGTGACGAACGTGTATAAATCAATATCTTTTTACAGAAACAGATTGACATTCTACACTCTGGAAAATGCTGTGAATAAATCCATACTGAATCTTACTCCAATTCCTTTGAACAAAATACAAGGAGAGATATAACAAATTTTTATCATCCTCTTGCATGCACTTTGTGCCATGTAGATCTTTCTTCTCATTTGAATGTGACTCTCGTTATCAGGAAATATGCAATTATTAATGTAGTTATAAAGAGATGGTGGATGAAGTTGTGAGGCAGAGAGAGAGAGAGAGAGAGAGAGAGAGAGAGAGAGAGAGAGAGAGAGAGAGAGAGAGAGAGAGAGAGAGAGAGAGAGCGAGAGAGAGAGAGAGAGAGAGAGAGAGGAGAGAGAGAGAGATAAAGAGAGAGAGAGAGAGAGAGATAAGAGAGAGAGAGAGAGAGAGAGAGAGAGAGAGAGAGAGAGAGAGAGAGAGAGAGAGAGAGAGAGAGAGAGAGAGAGCGAGAGAGAGAGAGAGAGAGAGAGAGAGAGAGAGAGAGAGATAAGAGAGAGAGAGAGAGAGAGATAAGAGAGAGAGAGAGAGAGAGAGAGAGAGAGAGAGAGAGAGAGAGGAGAGAGAGAGAGAGAGAGAGAGAGAGAGAGAGAGAGAGAGAGAGAGAGAGAGAGAGAGAGAGAGAGAGAGAGAGAGAGAGAGAGAGAGAGAGAGAGAGAGAGAGAGAGAGAGAGAGAGAGAGAGAGAGAGAGAGAGAGAGAGAGAGAGAGAGAGAGAGAGAGAGAGAGAGAGAGGAGATAAAGAGAGAGAGAGAGAGAGAGATAAGAGAGAGAGAGAGAGAGATAAGAGAGAGAGAGAGAGAGAGATAAGAGAGAGAGAGAGAGAGAGAGAGAGAGAGAGAGAGAGAGAGAGAGAGAGAGAGAGAGAGAGAGAGAGAGAGAGAGAGAGAGAGAGAGAGAGAGAGAGAGAGAGAGATAAGAGAGAGAGAGAGAGAGAGAGATAAGAGAGAGAGAGAGAGAGAGAGAGAGAGAGAGAGAGAGAGAGAGAGAGAGAGAGAGAGAGAGAGAGAGAGAGAGAGAGAGAGAGAGAGAGAGAGAGAGAGAGAAGAGAGAGAGAGAGAGAGAGAGAGAGAGAGAGAGAGATAAGAGAGAGAGAGAGAGAGAGATAAGAGAGAGAGAGAGAGAGAGATAAGAGAGAGAGAGAGAGAGAGAGAGAGAGAGAGAGAGAGAGAGAGAGAGAGAGAGAGAGAGAGAGAGAGAGAGAGAGAGAGAGAGAGAGAGAGAGAGAGAGAGAGAGAGAGAGAGAGAGAGAGAGAGAGAGAGAGAGAGAGAGAGAGAGAGAGAGAGAGAGAGATAAGAGAGAGAGAGAGAGAGAGAGAGAGAGAGAGAGAGAGAGAGAGAGAGAGAGAGAGAGAGAGAGAGATAAGAGAGAGAGAGAGAGAGAGATAAGAGAGAGAGAGAGAGAGATAAGAGAGAGAGAGAGAGAGAGATAAGAGAGAGAGAGATAAGAGAGAGAGAGAGAGAGAGAGAGAGAGAGAGAGAGAGAGAGAGAGAGAGAGAGAGAGAGAGAGAGAGAGAGAGAGAGAGAGAGAGAGAGAGAGAGAGAGAGAGAGAGAGAGATAAGAGAGAGAGAGAGAGAGAGATAAAGAGAGAGAGAGAGAGAGAGAGAGAGAGAGAGAGAGAGAGAGAGAGAGAGAGAGAGAGAGAGAGAGAGAGAGAGAGAGAGAGAGAGAGAGAGAGAGAGAGAGAGAGAGAGAGAAGAGAGAGAGAGAGAGAGAGATAAAGAGAGAGAGAGAGAGATAAAGAGAGAGAGAGAGAAAGAGAGAGAGAGAGAGAGAGATAAAGAGAGAGAGAGAGAGATAAAGAGAGAGAGAGAGAGAGAGATAAAGAGAGAGAGAGAGAGAGAGATAAAGAGAGAGAGAGAGATAAAGAGAGAGAGAGAGAGAGAGAGATAAAGAGAGAGAGAGAGAGAGAGATAAAGAGAGAGAGAGAGAGAGATAAAGAGAGAGAGAGAGAGAGAGAGAGATCGATCGGCTAATTTGTGATCGACAGTATGGTTTTAGAAAAGGCCGATCTGCTGCTGATCTTTTGCTAAATCTCTCCTCTAAGTGGCATCAGTCACTGGATGAGTCCAAGATCAGCTGTGTTGTTGCTCTAGATATAGCAGGAGCCTTTGATCGGGTCTGGCACTCTGGACTAGCAGTGAAGCTTCAAGCTTTAGGCATTGCAGGCTCCATCTTAGTGTTATTAAAAGACTACCTTCAAGAACGGACTCTAAGGGTGGTCCTCAATGGAGCAGAATCCGATAGCCACTCAATTGGTGCCAGCGTTCCACAGGGTAGTGTGCTTGGCCCTCTGCTGTGGAATGTTTATTTCAACGATCTTCTTCATCTCATTCCTGAGGCTCAAGCCTATGCTGATGACTGTACTCTAACCTTTACATACAGAAAGGAGGAAATGCTAACTGCTGCAAGAATCATTAATCACAAACTTTCAGCAATTTCTACCTGGGGTAGGAGATGGCAGGTCACATTTGCGGCTGAGAAGACTCAAGCGATGATGATAACTAGACTGCACATGGCGAATCGGACAGAACTGCAAATGGGTGGCAAATCCCTAGAGTTCACAGAAGAATTTGACATCTTGGGAATGAAGTTCGACTCTTCAATGACAATGAAGAGCCATGTGGTAAACTTAGCTAAAAAGGCAGCCAGGAAACTTACAGCACTACGGCGCATCTCATATCTTCTTGACAGCAAGGGTTGCAAAACCTTATATGAAGCTCAAGTTCGCTCCCATCTTGAGTATGCACCCCTTTCCTGGATTGCCTGCCCCCCATCTTTCGTCAGACTGTTGGACAAAGTGGAGAGACGGGCTAGAAGGCTTATATCTAGTCTTGACCAAGTCTGGTGGGAACGGTCTGAACATCAGAGCCTGCAACACCGTCGGGACGTTGTTGGTCTTACTGTTATGTACAAGGCCAACATCCTCAAAGTTCCGCACTTGGCCCAACTCCGTGGAGTACCAGTAGTTCCCACTCGTAACACTAGGCTCTCAACCTTCAACAGTCTCATGCTGGAAGTGCCATTCTCAAGAACATCACTCCATCAGCGTTCATTCCTTCCGAGACTTACTCGCATCTGGAACTTGTTCGCTCAACAGATTGATACACGGGAGATCAGGTCAACTGTTCACATGAAGACTCTGGCACACAGCTGGCTACAAGATCATCCTGTTCCTTTTATGATTGTTACTTAATGTTTTTAATGAATAAAGGCTATTCCTTCTAAAGCAAAAAATACCAGGCTCATGAAATAAATGGGCATCTAGGAGTAGGTTTCAACTTAGCTTACATAAGTTAATATATGATAGTTCCCATTGTGTTAGTTTCAAAGTATACTCTTATGTAATAAATGAGTTTCTAGGTGTAGGCTTCAGATGAGCTGAGGTAGGATAACAGCTCTTGCTTGCAGTTTCAATAGGTATGTTATTAGGCATTCCTTATGAATCCTAGTCTTAGTTTAAAAAAAAAAAAAAAAAAAAAAAAAAAAAAAAAAAAAAAAAAAAAAAAAAAAAAAAAAAAAAAAAAGAGAGAGAGAGAGAGAGAGAGAGAGAGAGAGAGAGAGAGAGAGAGAGAGAGAGAGAGAGAGAGAGAGAGAGAGAGAGAGAGAGAGAGAAGAGAGAGAGAGAGAGAGAGAGAGAGAGAGAGAGAGAGAGAGAGAGAGAGAGAGAGAGAGAGAGAGAGAGAGAGAGAGAGAGAGAGAGAGAGAGAGAGAGAGAGAGAGAAGAGAGAAGAGAGAGAGAGAGAGAGAGAGAGAGAAGAGAGAGAGAGAGAGAGAGAGAGAGAGAGAGAGAGAGAGAGAGAGAGAGAGAGAGAGAGAGAGAGAGGGAGAGAGAGAGAGAGAGAAGAGAGAGAGAGAGAGAGAGAGAGAGAGAGAGAGAGAGAGAGAGAGAGAGAGAGAGAGAGAGAGAGAGAGAGAGAGAGAGAGAGAGAGAGAGAGAGAGAGAAGAGAGAAGAGAGAGAGAGAGAGAGAGAGAGAGAGAAGAGAGAAAGAGAGAGAGAGAGAGAGAGAGAGAGAGAGAAGAGAGATAGAGAGAGAGAGAGAGAGAGAGAGAGGAGAGAGAGAGAGAGAGAGAGAGAGAGAGAGAGAGAGAGAGAGAGAGAGAGAGAGAGAGAGAGAGAGAGAGAGAGAGAGAGAGAAATCGACAAGCAAAGCAACACATCCCTTGTAAGTCATAAGTATGCATCTCTTTCTCTAGAAGAATTGATGAATAAGTGTAGAATAATATAATAAAATTAGTAAACTGTTTTATCTTCCTCCTTATTTGACTGTGACCTAAGCCACTGTCCTTCCCTGGATAAACATATAATATATGATATAGATCACTGATTCGTCTATTTATTTTTATTTAATTTATTTATAAATACAAATAGATATAGGGGCCTCGTAGCCTGGTGGATAGCGCGCAGGACTCGTAATTCTGTGGCGCGGGTTCGATTCCCGCACGAGGCAGAAACAAATGGGCAAAGTTTCTTTCACCCTGAATGCCTCTGTTACCTAGCAGTAAATAGGTACCTGGGTGTTAGTCAGCTGTCACGGGCGGCTTCCTGGGGGTGGAGGCCTGGTCAAGGACCGGGCCGCGTGGACATTAAAGCCCCGAAATCAACTCAAGATAACAAGAGTTCTTACATTCATGTACAGCCACCAGCACGCGTTGCGTTTTACGGGCAAGACCTTAATCCTATGTTCACTGGAATACGACTCCGCCAAATCGTTTAACAACCAGGTACCCATTTTACTGTTGAGTTGAACAGAGGCTACAGTTAAGGATTTGCGCCCAGTAAATCCTCCCCGGCCAGGATACGAACCCATGACAAAGCGCTCGCGGAACGCCAGGCGAGGGGTCTTAACCACCACACCACGGAGACTGCAATGTCGCATATACTCCAATACATCTGTCGATCGGCAATCGAAAATCTTTCTGCAGATGAACTAGACGGGGGACAGGAAATGGGGGGAATGGGAGACGGGGGACGGGAAATGGGGGGAATGGGAGACGGGGGACGGGAAATGGGGAGCGGGAGCCTCTTCATGCCTTATTCTTGACCCATTTATATAGGTCTACTTGTCTTCATCTGACCCCATAATGCTATAAATGTAACACCTCTTGTATTTTCTTATCACTTGAGAATGAACCATGTTGGTTCGAGGGAGGGAATTATCAGAGGAAAGCGTCAAGCTATTACGACTATATAGCACTTGGAAGGGATTAGGATAAAGATTTGGGATGGGTTCGAGGGGAAGGAATGGTGCCCAACCACTTAGACAGTCGGGGATTGAACGCCGACCTGCATGAAGTGAAACTGTCGCTCTACCGTCCAGCCTAAGTGGTTGGACCATGTAGATTCGAAACGTTGTGTAAATTGTATAATAAGTATAATACATTCTACAGTTATTTTTTTTATTTTCCTTCACCTCGAACGAAGTTGACCTTTGGAGAACTCCTCTTCCAATTAAATCAAGATGCAAGAACACTAGTCAGAGGGATAGAAGCCCTAAACAAGAAAATAATCAATACAGAATATGCGGTCATATTTAATGAAACATGTATAAATGAAAGCCTGCTGCCAGTATACACCAATATATATATATATATATATATATATATATATATATATATATATATATATATATATATATATATATATATATATATATATATATATATTGGAAATTCTGTACGAAATTATAGCATATAGTTCTATAGATAAATTGTATTTTATTAAAGGAGAAAAACTTTTGTGATATTTTATTTAGAATATTTTGGTGTTAATACGCCGTATTGTGGGTAGAGAGCGCTTCACCCCTTCCAGTCCTCTGCCCCTCCTTTTCCCTCGCCTCCTTTTCCTCCCTTTCCCATCTTCTTCTCAGCCCCACAATTCGTCTGCCCCCCCCCCCCAACCCTTGCCCTCCACCCACAAGCAGAACCCACTACGTATCATAAAGGCCCTCCATCGTGTTCCCATCGGATACCGATGCAAAACGCCTATAGCGGATATGTACCCAAATGATTTGAGATATTTTGGATCTGGTTCCCGTTAGTCCGCAGGCGCAGCGAGCCTGGGAGGCAAGATCCAGTTGTTTCTGATCTTTGATTTGTGGTTTAACATGCGGGCATGGAGAGGTAAGCCCTTCACGAAACGTGGAGCTGCCTATCGTTTCTATAGCTAACTTCCCAAGATCTCGTTCCTCCGCCGTCCAAGAGTTGAAGATGATTGATAACGTCACTTATTTCCGCGGAGTGCGACGCAGACCTCCACTCGCTGACTGCCTCTATTGGAATATAAATCTTCTGCCTCACGTGTAAGAAGTTGGGTGCAGCCAGAGTGATTAAAGTCGGTAACACAAGAAACTAACGGAGTTCATATACAACACATGGGGTGTTATTTCAGGCGTCGCCGGAGGACGAGGGGTTCGCAGAGTGGTACACCACTTTTACCTGTAAGGTCCTTGGAATGATCATTTAGAGAACTAGCAACTCTTACTTTTCAGGGACCCAGGGCATGATAGGGACGTATTATGGGGGATGCAGCTCCACCTCGGTTGATATCCCAGTGTTATGTGGGGGGGAATGCAGCTTCACCTCAGTTGATATCCCAGTGGTATGTGGGGGGAATGCAGCTTCACCTCGGTTGATATATGGGGTGTGGGAATATAGCTCTACCGCCCATAATATCACAGTGTTATGTGGTGACAGCTCCACCCATGATAAATGGAGTAGTGCTCAGCTGTGGTGTCGAGTGTTGCTGGCACTCTGCTCTGACAAATATCTCCAACCCACACTGTAGTGTTGAGCTCGAGAGTCAGAGCCGCTCCTGTACGGTAGAGAATCATTTTGCTGAGATTAGACATCATTTGCCAATACCATCGCACCTGTGAGATCTCTGACTGGCGAAACGTTTGACACGGATCACATCTGTTTATATTGTTTTATCTGCATTGTTGTCTTCACTTTGTTAGCTTGCACTTAACGAGCCCTTGCAGGAACAGGTGAGATTGTAAGCACTGATAACACTCTTTGATTCAAATATACTTTAAGTTTTACTGCACTTTTCGTTTGCCAAATAAAAATATCATTATGATTATAAAGTAATAAATTGTCTAAAGAATTATCATTTTATGCACATACAATTTGCATTGTATTTGCAAATGGTATTAACCATTTAAAAAATCTTGCCGAAAGATTATAATTCCTCTTGAATTTGAAACGTAGTCTTGAACGCAATTCATAAAATCTCAACAAATACTTAATAAATTGTATTACGTATTTTGGGGTCATACTGACCAGAAATTTTTTCAAGATTTCTGAATTTTCTAAAGGGTGATAGTGAATGTATATCTTCGTTTAATGTACAAGTCAACCTGCAGGGAAATTCACGGAGAAAATGTGGTCATTTGGCACGATTTATTTATATCAACACACGATGCAACTAGCTCATCGATACTGCAACACTTGCAAAGCTAAAAAGATCGGAGTTTAGTTTCTGAACCTCTAATGATCATTTGCAACATTTTCAACTACCGCTAGCAAGATGGACATGGGGTCCATCTGGGGACATGGGGTACCGCTCACGACCATCCCCCACGACCACCCTCCCAAGACAACCACCCACGACCCCTCCCCCACGACCACCCCCCACTACCAGCCCACAACCCCCCCTCCTCCACGACCACCACCAGGCTTCCCACCGAGCGCTGCAGAATACACATTTTCCTGCCAGTCGCGGACTAAACTTTTGCTTCAACAGCCACAAAACAGCCACAAATCATATAGACAAGCTATTGTTCTCGTTGTTGAAAACATATATCAAACCACCTCGCAAAATATATCACAAGTTATATATATATATATATATATATATATATATATATATATATATATATATATATATATATATATATATATATATGTATATATATATATGTATATATCTATATATGTATATATATATATATATATATATATATATATATATATATATATATATATATATATATATATATATATATATATATATATATATATATATATATAAAACTTGTGATAGCGGTTATTTCAGCCCACTTCAGAGTGGTCTTTAATTAGGCCAGCCGCCTTATCGAAAGAACTTTTTCCTGGTAGCAATTGGGAAAAAACCCCGAAATCTTCAGTGATTAAGAAATTAATGAGAGTCCAAACCGTCTATTACTGGAGAAAGACGTAGATGGAAAGATGGAATGAAATGGGGAAGGGGGTTGAAGGGGAGAAATAGTGGGGGTAGGAGATAGGAGAAGGAGGGGAGAGAGAGAGGAAAAGGATAGAAGAGAGAGAGGAAAAGGAGAGCGGGAGAGGAAAGAACAAGGGGTCTTGGAAAAGAAACGGTGAAAGGAAAGGGAGGAAGAGGGTAAAGACAGAGAGGATGGGAAAGGAAAGTGAAGGAGAAAAAGAGATGGGTAGAGGAAAATTAATTAAAGAGGATGGGGGAAGATATGGGTAGGATAGGACAAGGAAGGTAGGGCATGGGAAATGTCAAGTAGAGGACAGGAAACAGCAAGATGAAATGAAAAGAAAGAGGCGGAAAATGAAAGGAAGAGAAGAGGGCGAGGAGGAGGAAGAATTGGAAGAAAAGGTAGAGCTGAAGAAGAAGAATGGCGAGGGTAAAGATGGTGAGAACAGGTAGGGGAGGGGGGGGGGAATATGGAAGGGAAGATGGGAAAGTGATAAAGAAAAACTATCCAAATTATCCTAACTTGGCTAACGTTATAGCCATGACATGCATGAAGAACTTCGTATATAACATTCCGAGACATAAACACACCCACAGGTAAACTTTTTCAATCTCTCTTTACCACAACTTTACAATTGACTCCTTACCCATATACGGATCCTTCACCCCCATTTGATTTCTGATCTAGTGTAGTCTACCTTCCTAAATGGTCGAGTTGTAATGTTCCATACGTAGAGAATACCTCACGATGCCTTAGCCACACAGCGATATCTGTGAACAAAGGGATATCTCCTAACTCGAAAATTTTGCCCTATTGTTGCTTCCTCTGTGACTAGTGTTTAAGTGCTCTGTTGTGTCACTCTTTCGGCCTCACAGCGACTCCACTATGGTAATATCCAGTTGTTTTAGAGTGGACTCTTAATGTCTTGGAGTTGACTGACAATGCTAGGACGAGCCCCGAGTTGAACAGGACGAGCCCCGAGTTGAACAGGACGAGCCCCGAGTTGAACAGGACGAGCCCCGAGTTGAACAGGACGAGCCCCGAGTTGAACAGGACGAGCCCCGAGTTGAACAGGACGAGCCCCGAGTTGAACAGGACGAGCCCCGAGTTGAACAGGACGAGCCCCGAGTTGAACAGGACGAGCCCCGAGTTGAACAGGACGAGCCCCGAGTTGAACAGGACGAGCCCCGAGTTGAACAGGACGAGCCCCGAGTTGAACAGGACGAGCCCCGAGTTGAACAACTGAGAGTAGTCTTCGATTCCATTGTTTGTTCGTTAATGTCGTCTTCTGCACATAAGGTTTTAGATACTTTTTTCTGATAGGTTATATTGCTTTAATCTCTTAATTTATATTGATTTTTATTAGTCTTTGAGCTCTTTGTTGGCGGAATTAGCTATTTTTTTGAGTTTTTATTTATATTTTTATCACAGATAAATATTATTTCCGATTCTATTCCTCTAGACTGCGGTGAAGGTCGTTATTTCCATAGTAATGTGGATGAGAAATTATATCTCTGATTCTTCGAAACGTTGATTGGATGGATAATATGTGAAGATGTATATCTTTTCTCTTGTACCTCCCTGATGACACCGTCAACACCTGGTGACACTGTCAACACCTGGTGACACTGTCAACACCTGGTGACACTGTCAACACCTGGTGACACTGTCAACACCTGGTGACACCGTCAACACCTGGTGACACTGTCAACACCTGGTGACACTGTCAACACCTGGTGACACTGTGAACACCTGGTGACACTGTCAACACCTGGTGACACCATCAACACCTGGTGACACTGTGAACACCTGGTGACACTGTCAACACCTGGTGACACCGTCAACACCTGGTGACACCATCAACACCTGGTGACACTGTCAACACCTGGTGACACTGTCAACACCTGGTGACACCGTCAACACCTGGTGACACCGTCAACACCTGGTGACACCGTCAACACCTGGTGACACTGTCAACACCTGGTGACACTGTCAACACCTGGTGACACTGTCAACACCTGGTGACACTGTGAACACCTGGTGACACTGTCAACACCTGGTGACACCATCAACACCTGGTGACACTGTGAACACCTGGTGACACTGTCAACACCTGGTGACACTGTGAACACCTGGTGACACTGTCAACACCTGGTGACACCATCAACACCTGGTGACACTGTGAACACCTGGTGACACTGTCAACACCTGGTGACACCGTCAACACCTGGTGACACCATCAACACCTGGTGACACTGTCAACACCTGGTGACACTGTCAACACCTGGTGACACCGTCAACACCTGGTGACACCATCAACACCTGGTGACACCATCAACACCTGGTGACACTGTCAACACCTGGTGACACTGTGAACACCTGGTGACACTGTCAACACCTGGTGACACCGTCAACACCTGGTGACACCGTCAACACCTGGTGACACTGTCAACACCTGGTGACACTGTCAACACCTGGTGACACTGTCAACACCTGGTGACACTGTGAACACCTGGTGACACTGTCAACACCTGGTGACACCATCAACACCTGGTGACACTGTGAACACCTGGTGACACTGTCAACACCTGGTGACACCGTCAACACCTGGTGACACCATCAACACCTGGTGACACTGTCAACACCTGGTGACACTGTCAACACCTGGTGACACCGTCAACACCTGGTGACACCGTCAACACCTGGTGACACTGTCAACACCTGGTGACACTGTCAACACCTGGTGACACTGTCAACACCTGGTGACACTGTGAACACCTGGTGACACTGTCAACACCTGGTGACACCATCAACACCTGGTGACACTGTGAACACCTGGTGACACTGTCAACACCTGGTGACACTGTGAACACCTGGTGACACTGTCAACACCTGGTGACACCATCAACACCTGGTGACACTGTGAACACCTGGTGACACTGTCAACACCTGGTGACACCGTCAACACCTGGTGACACCATCAACACCTGGTGACACTGTCAACACCTGGTGACACTGTCAACACCTGGTGACACCGTCAACACCTGGTGACACCATCAACACCTGGTGACACCATCAACACCTGGTGACACTGTGAACACCTGGTGACACTGTGAACACCTGGTGACACCATCAACACCTGGTGACACTGTGAACACCTGGTGACACCGTCAACACCTGGTGACACCATCAACACCTGGTGACACCGTCAACACCTGGTGACACCATCAACACCTGGTGACACCATCAACACCTGGTGACACCCGCAGCAGCTGGTGACATCTGCAGCAGCTGGTGGGAGCAACAAAAGACTCACCTGTCTAGCCAGAGAGAACACAATAGCTCCCCAGGGGCAAGAGCTGTCCTGCATAGTCTCATTGTTTACCTTCTCTATCTCTCACTTACTCTGTCTCTGTTTCTCATTTTCTCTGTTGCTCTCTATCTCCCACTTCCTCTGTTTCTCTCTATCTTTCACTTCTTCTGTCTCTCTCTCTCTCACCTTCTCTGTCTCTATTTTTCACCATCATTCTCTCTCTCTCAACGTCTCATCTCTTCACTTTCTATTTCTCACTTTCTCTCTCTCTCTCTCACTCTCCCTATGTCTCACTTTCTCTCTCTCACTCTCCCTATGTCTCACTTTCTCTGTCTCTCTCTTTATGCCTAACCATCTTTATTCACCTTTATTATAACCCTGAGCCTCAGAGATCATAGAGAAATATCTTTCACAAAAGGAATTTTCATACTTCAACTCAATGTATAGCCTGACCCCGAATGGGGAGGGGGGGGGGGGATGGTAAGGATGGGGGGACATGGAGGGGAGGGGGGAGTTGGGGAACTTGTGGGGGGAGGGGGATTGGGGAATATGTGGGGGGTAATGCTGGGAAGAGTTGGTGAGGGGGGGAGGGGTTGAAGGGGGAGTTGGGGACGGGGTGACGGTTAGAAGGGCATGGGTTGTTGGGGCATAGGGTTTGAGGGGGAGGGGAGGGGGGGGGAGGGTGTCGTAAGAGGGGCCAAGATCGTCTCTGAAGGGCGAATGGTTGATGTAGGAGGTATATATATTTTCTCAAATAGTTATGTTTAAAACATGCAATTGGAATTCGGGACGGCACTCAATCTGGTTTGTCAACCAATTGTCTCTGAATGTGGTTAAGGTTAGCTAACAATTACAATGCTGGCGAGTTTGAATAGACAGAAGTATGCGGGGCTCCTGAGAATTTTACACACCGCACATACTTCAAATTTTAGACCCCTGCACGGCTTAAATATCATCGATTCCAGTCAACAACGTTGTACTGGAAATTCTGTTTCCAGTACGACTTTCTCAGTGCTGTCTGAGAAAGTTCCTAATACGGCAAACACCTCTGTACTGGAAAGAAAAGTTCCCAGGAGTTATTAGGTTTTATAAACGTCTTCGATAAGGTAAACAGATGATGCCGACGACTGCTCGCGTTACTGTGCCTGGCTTCACCAACGTTGGTAATGAAATGTCTGATGTTGACAGACAATATCCTGAGCGAAGAGCCTCAAGGCTTCCAGATTACC
>NC_091154.1:38283644-38301144 GCF_040958095.1 Procambarus clarkii | reverse complement strand
AGAGAGAGAGAGAGAGAGAGAGAGAGAGAGAGAGAGAGAGAGAGAGAGAGAGAGAGAGAGAGAGAGAGAGAGAGAGAGAGAGAACAGAGAGAGAGAGAGAGAGAGAGAGAGAGAGAGAGAGAGAGAGAGAGAGAGAGAGAGAGAGAGAGAGAGAGAGAGAGAGAGAGAAACAGAGAGAGAGAGAGAGAGAGAGAGAGAGAGAGAGAGAGAGAGAGAGAGAGAGAGAGAGAGAGAGAGAGAGAGAGAGAGAGAGAGAGAGAGAGAGTGAGTTTGTGAAAATTCAGACTTGCGATAACACGTCGTACAATGCCCACACTTCAAAGCTGCCAGCACAGAACGTCTCCCCCTCACGGAAACATTAATGGGAAACACTTGTGTGAAGGCAGCGAGGCCTCATCTCCCGGTGATCAAAGGAAACAGGTCTTGGCTCTTCATTAACCTGCAACGTTTGAGTGCTTGTTACTTAGTAGGCTTCACTCTGCTCACAGCAGAACTCTGGGCCAGCAGCGTCTTCCATAGAGCAGAAGGTGAGACACGGGCTCTTATCAACTGGGGCAAGGTGACGTTAAAACCTTGTTTTCGCGGAATAAGCGGTATATCTTATCTCCCTTGATGATATTCCACTTCTACCAGAAACATGGATCTCTCCGAGGTCTGCTAGGGTTGAAGGATCAACTCCATCCATAATTAACACTTGAACTTGAACTTGTGTGAATTAAACTAAAACTTATGATGATTTATAAGCAAAGACTTTTTATAGTTCGCTATTAACTTGGGTATATTAACATTTATCCAGTTATTCTAGACTATATGAAAGGTTGTATTGTGGGAAGAGCTCAATAAAGATTGAGCTACATATATACCTTAACATGAAAATTTTCACGTATAAATTTACAATTTACTCCTGAATAGCTGAATAGCAAGATTTACTCTTAAAAATTAAAAACCATTAAAACTGAAGATTTGCAAATATATAAACGAGGCTTTGCAAACTTTAAAGGAGCTCCAAAAAATTAACGAAATATGAAAAAAAGGGTAGAAACCATGGAAGCACAAACCGAAACTGTCTCTATTTTCCGCTTGTTACAACTTACAATAAAGTTGTTACATCTTGGCTTAACGTGTTTATGACGTATTAGAACGTTGTTACAACTTGCTATATTGGTTGTTATAACTGGTTAGGAGGTGTTAAAACTTGTTCGAACGTTGTACCAACGTCGTAGCTTCGGTGTGTGTTTGGTGGAAAAGTGTGCTTGGAACAGAATTTTTGTCACTCTCACGAGTCACCAGGCAGATGGGTGCTTGGTAATGCCCACTTAATGACCACTGACCAATTAGTGAACCACGTTCTCAAAGTGTCGATTCTAATTAAACTGCAGTCAACCCTTTAATATGAATGAATTATATATTATATATAGATATTATAAATTCGAAGAATTATTTGTATATACAAAATCCTTACACACACACACACACACACATATATATATATATATATATATATATATATATATATATATATATATATATATATATATATATATATATATATATATATATATATATATATATATATATATATATCGTAAATCTTCTTCTTAAATCAATATCTTCTCCATAAATCAGTATCTTCTTACGTAAATCTGTTTCCCCTCTTGTAAATTATTATTTCCTTCGTAAATCAACACGTTCGCAAATCACCTGTTTCGCAAATAAAGATTTTAACCCCAAATTGGTGTTTGGAGGAGACGGGGGGGGGGGAGGAGGGGGGGGACTATCAAACACCCTAGACGCGACAGCACTTCACCCGAGCGAAAGGAAATCCGGCACAATACCGGACAAGGCATCAAAGCTCCTAGTAATGATATTGGATCCCTCCAAAATCGCCGGATAATAATATGAATAATCGCGGACGCGATAACTGCACGCTAAAAGCGGAGATATCGCGATTTTCCTCAATGCGACCAGCCCCGTCTAGACTACTGTTAACTCACGCGTTATTTGGCATTGCGTATATGTGAGTACACATTGGCTTCCTCGATTAAGCGTTGGACTTAACAACGCCTATTAACTACACAAGGGTTTAACAAGTTCGTGAAGCTAGCTTACCGACCAACCAGTAAATACACTTTAGTCATGAATGTCGTCCGGGACTACAGTAAACTTACACTCGGAGCGTATACACATACACACACACCGAGAAGTGGGATACACCACCCATTGTGTATATCCCGCTGCTGCAACCCGTCCTCACACTAGGCTGTGTAAAGCAGCGGCCGCCCTCCCCAGACGCTTTCATCAGTGTTAACATACTGTGTATTAAACATTGGTTTGTTATCATATATAAATTTACATTATTACAACAAATTCTATGTATAGGAAGGCGTAGGTTAGGTTAGGTTAAGTTAGGTGTTTAGGTTCTGTTGGCGATTATTTGTATTTGTACAACCCGTCTTCGACCCAAGTCCATTACATCCAGCGGTCAACCCCTCAGACGCATTCATAAACTTTTACATGCTGTTCAGTCAAAACGGGAATTTTCTCAAATATATATTAATATTATAATATATTAGCATATTGTGCATATATAGGCATAGGTTAGGTTAGGTTAGGTGGTTGGGTTCTGTTGGCGATTATTTGTATTTGTAGTACGTGGGTGAAGCATTTACAGCGTTGTCGTTCGAACAAAATTCGTCAGTGAAGCATTTATTCCGGAAGTGTTCGAACGAAATGAGTTGTGAGTCGTGTGTAAACCGTTTTTCATTCATAAACAGGGGGTTTGGCGGGTGCATGGAATCCCTTTTGGATCTTTGTTTGGAGGACGGGCTGCATTTATAGTATTGGGGTTCGAGCAGAGGACATGAGAAAAAGTACTTGTTCCGGAAGTGTTCGGACGTCGTCAGTTGTGAGTCGTGTGTAAACCGCTTTTCATTCAGAATTTTTCTTTAGATAAGGCTTTTATGGCAGAGCTGTAATCTCTATCACTGGTTTCACGTGGGTAGCATATAGTGCAATATGTACAATTGTGCCTAGGTTCATGAAGGCTATTCAAAATGGGGTCAAGTTTTGCACATGCAACTGATATAATTATCCCGTTAAAGTCATTCCAAAGGACTGAATAAAATTAGACTTACCTTAACATACGTTTACCTTAATATAGATGTATGGCAATTATGTTAACCGCTGGTGTTTCACAAGGAATGCTGGGCACATATTGGTTTATCATCCTGAGCCCCATTGGGCAAGCTAGTGATCTTGGCTTCAGGTGCACTCCACAACAAGTGCATAGCTCTAGTTTTCTCTTTACTGCTAGGTGAACAGCGGTATCAGGTGAAAGGAAACAGAGCCCAAACGCCTCCGTCCCTGCCGTGGGGAATAAAACCCGAGATCGCTCGGTTGTGAGCAGAATACTCTGGTCATCAATAATTTGGTCAGTTAACACCAATGTCTCTCTCTCTCTCTCTCTCTCTCTCTCTCTCTCTCTCTCTCTCTCTCTCTCTCTCTCTCTCTCTCTCTCTCTCTCTCTCTCTCTCTCTCTCTCTCTCTCTCTCTCTCTCTCTCTCTCTCTCTCTCTCTCTCTCTCTCTCTCTCTCTCTCTCTCTCTCTCTCTCTCTCCTTTCCTTCCCCTTCTTGTTTTCACGGAAGAGTAAAGTTTTTTGCGATAATTGGATGATGGAGTGATAAGCTGTAAGGCGCACGGAGAGGGATTTTAATGTTCAATACGATATTGATATTGCGAGTTATATAGTGTATGACCTCCCTTGGAAACACGACCCCCGCTGCCAGAAACACGACCCCCGCTGCCAGAAACACGACCCCCGCTGCCAGAAACACGACCCCCGCTGCCAGAAACACGACCCCCGCTGCCAGAAACACGACCCCCGCTGCCAGAAACACGACCCCCGCTGCCAGAAACACGACCTCCCTCCGCTGCCAGGAACACGACCCTCCACTGCCAGAAACACGACCTCCCTCCACTGCCAGGAACACGACCTCCCTCCACTGCCAGAAACACGACTCTCCACTGCCAGAAACACGACCCTCTACTGCCAGAAACACGACCCTCCACTGCCAGAAACACGACCCTCCACTGCCAGAAACACGACCCTCCACTGCCAGAAACACGACCCTCCACTGCCAGAAACACGACCCCCACTGCCAGAAACACGACCCTCCACTGCCAGAAACACGACCCTCCACTGCCAGAAACACGACCTCCCTCCACTGCCAGAAACACGACCCTTCACTGCCAGAAACACGACCCCTGCTCCCAGAAACACGACCCTCCACTGCCAGAAATACGACCCCCCCACAGCCAGAAACACGACCTCCCTCCACTGCCAGAAACACGACCTCCCTCCACTGCCAGGAACACGACACTCCACTGCCAGAAACACGACCTCCCTCCACTGCCAGAAACACGACCTCCCTCCACTGCCAGGAACACGACACTCCACTGCCAGAAACACGACCTCCCACTGCCAGAAACACGACCCTCCACTGCCAAAAACACGACCCTCCACTGCCAGAAACACGACCCTCCACTGCCAGAAACACGACCCTCCACTGCCAGAAACACGACCTCCCTCCACTGCCAGAAACACGACCTCCCTCCACTGCCAGAAACACGACCCTCCACTGCCAGAAACACGACCTCCCCACTGCCAGAAACACGACCTCCCCACTGCCAGAAACACGACCCTCCACTGCCAGAAACACGACCTCCCCACTGCCAGAAACACGACCTCCCCACTGCCAGAAACACGACCCTCCACTGCCAGAAACACGACCCTCCACTGCCAGAAACACGACCTCCCTCCACTGCCAGAAACACGACCTCCCTCCACTGCCAGAAACACGACCCTCCACTGCCAGAAACACGACCTCCCCACTGCCAGAAACACGACCTCCCTCCACTGCCAGAAACACGACCTCCCTCCACTGCCAGAAACACGACCCTCCACTGCCAGAAACACGACCTCCCACTGCCAGAAACACGACCTCCCCACTGCCAGAAACACGACTTCCCTCCACTGCCAGAAACACGACCTCCCACTGCCAGAAACACGACCTCCCCACTGCCAGAAACACGACCCCGCTGCCAGTCGGGGTGGCGGCGCGGTGGTGACTTGTGGATAGGGAAGGAGTGGGTGGGTAGCGATGGTGGTTGGGTGGGGTGGGGGGGGGTTGTGGGAGAGGGGTGGTGGGGGGTGAGGGGGGTGGTGTTCTGTGCCGATCTTGGTCCCTTCAGTGTCTCTCGCGGCACCATCGGTCCAGGTCGTAGTGGCGAGCGTGTGGGCGTCTGAGTGCGTGTGCGTGCATGTGTGTGTGTGTGCGTGTGTGTGTGTGTGTGCGTGCGTGCGTGTGTGGGAGCGTGCGTGCGTGTGTGTGTGTTTGTCTAACAATCACGAATACTGCTCGAGCAACAGATGTATTTTGATTAAGCAACAATTAAATCATTGGTTGTGGGAGGATTTTTAATGGTGGGTTTATTTGGCCCCTCACGAAGCAAACATTAGTTCCCAGCGTCACGAATTGCAATTTGTGAGTGTATTTCCGGAAACAGTCTGTGATTCGTGAGGGGGGGGGGGGGGGGTGATCATTAGTGACACGGACGGCAATTACACCCATTCACTGACTGTCTTGACAGGTGATTTGAGTCGTTGCGAGTTCATGTTATTGTTTACATCATCACAGTCCAGTGACGCTTGATATTCTGTGCAAATCAAACACCGTAGTGCGAAAATTTACGAATCTTTTTTATGATAGTGAATTTCACGAAGCACTTCAGTGAGGGGGGGAAAGTACCTCAGTGAAGAGAAATTTCTTCAGTGAAGGAAAGTTCTTCAGTGAAGAGAAGCTATTCAGTGAACCCAGAACGTTTTATAAGGTCGTTGGAGGCTTCAGTAGTCTATGTTAGGTGAGTATTAAGCAAAACTGTGTCCCTCATTGTGGATTATATTTCTAGTGGATTATATTTGTATCACATTTGTATAATCCAATTATATTTGGATTATATTTGCATCACTGTGGGACAAAAATCTAAATCAGAGAACCGCGGAAGAGACATACATTCCCAGGTGACATACACTCCCAGGTGACATACACTCCCAGGTGACATAATATCATACACAAGACATACTTCCTCCCAGGTATTTTCCCCATACATAACACCTGATCAGGGTTATATCAGGGGTTAAGAAAACTCTCTTCTTATTAAATAATTGTTTAATAATAGCAAAAGTATATAATTTTCGCAAGAATCAAGTTTTGTTTTAATTAGCTAATCAGTTTAATCAGTTTAATTAGTTTAATCAGACCCCGTCCTAAGGATCTCATCTCATTATAAACACATCTCTCGTTGTTCATGGGGTAAGCACATCTCTAATTATTGTCATTGTAAATAAGCAAATCCTTCATTGTCCATTGCAAGTCAATATTTACTTGATCATTGTAAGCATATCTAATATTCATTGTCAACATATCTCTCATTATTCGTTGCTTGCCAATATCTCATTGATCATTGTCTGCATATCGCTCATTATTCATTGTAAGAAAATATCTCTCATTATTCAATGTAAAACAACATCTCCCTGATCATTGTCACAACATCTCGCATTGTTCATCGTAAGCCAATATCTCTGATGAGTGTCAGTACATCTTTCATTGTACATTATAAGGAAGCACACCTCTCAATGTCAACATATCCTTCTTTGATCATTGTAAACACAACTTTCATTGTACGTACAGAAAATGTCGAATTCAAAGGAAATAATCAAAATTTCAGATGAAATGTAATTCCACAAAAATTATAATAAGTATAAGTGTCTAAAAATGCTTGTCCTTCTCTCTTTCTCTTTTTTTCCTTCCCATTCCATCTTTCTTTATTTTCTCTCGCTTTCCTTCTCTATAGTGTATTACTATTGTCTTCCATCCCACTGTTTTCTTTTATTCTTGTCTCTCTCTCTTTATTCCATCTTTCTCCTTAATCTTATTTCCCTCCTCCATCGTCCGTTACCTTACCCATCTGTTTACTGCCCCATTCCTCTTCTGTCTCCCTTACCTCTCATTCTTCCCTCATCTTCCATCTGCTTACTCTACCATTCCCTATCCGCCTGCCTTCCCTACCCATTGCACTCTTCCTCGCTTCATGTACTGTGTACTATCTCCGCCTGCCCTTGTCATCAATATGGGGACACGACCCCTAATATATAGACCATTACACTAACGACCCCAGTCTGATCTAAGGTCAACTCCATTTCCTAATGGGGCTACACCAAGGGAACCTAGAGAAGGAGCCAGGCGGAAAATTAATGGTAACTGTATGTATTGGTTGACGTAATGGAACCGTCTTTTGCAGGTTTCTGGAGTGAGAGAGGGTGTAGCAGGTTTCTGGAGTGAGACTGGGTGTAGCAGGTTTCTGGAGTGCGACTGGGTGTAGCAGGTTTCTGCAGTGAGACTGGGTGTAGTAGGTTTCTGGAGTGAGACAGGGTGTAGCAGGTTTCTTGAGTGAGACAGGGTGTAGCAGGTTTCTGGAGTGAGACTGGGTGTAGCAGGTTTCTGGAGTGAGACAGGGTGTAGCAGGTTTCTTGAGTGAGACAGGGTGTAGCAGGTTTCTGGAGTGAGACTGGGTGTAGCAGGTTTCTGGAGTGAGACAGGGTGTAGCAGGTTTCTGGAGTGAGACTGGGTGTAGCAGGTTTCTGGAGTGAGACTGGGTGTAGCAGGTTTCTGGAGTGAGACTGGGTGTAGCAGGTTTCTGGAGTGAGACTGGGTGTAGCAGGTTTCTGGAGTGAGACAGGGTGTAGCAGGTTTCTGGAGTGAGACAGGGTGTAGCAGGTTTCTGGAGTGAAACAGGGTGTAGCAGGTTTCTGGAGTGAGACTGGGTGTAGCAGGTTTCTGGAGTGAGACTGGGTGTAGCAGGTTTCTGGAGTGAGGCCGGCTTACGCACATACAGGAATAATACATACAGTATACATAAAACATCTTATTTATTTGGTTTCTGCATCATGTGTCGATTACTAGTGTTCTCTATGATAGTTTTTAGTGTTCTCTGCAATGTTCTCTACAGTGTTCTCTGCAATGTTCTCTACAGTGTTCTCTGCAATGTTCTCTACAGTGTTCTCTGCAATGTTCTCTACAGTGTTCTCTGCAATGTTCTCTACAGTGTTCTCAGGAAAGTAAACTGCAGTGTTTTCTGCATTGTTCTCTACAGTGTTGTAGGCAATGTTCTCTGTAATGTTCTTTTCAGTACTACCAACAGAGTTCTCTGAAGTGTTCTATGCAGTGCTATCACTAGTGTTCTCTGTATTGTTCTCTGCAGTGTTCTCTATGACTGTTCCAGAGTTCTTTGGGATAATGGAACACTTATATTCGTTAATTGATCTTGACTGTGCCACATCAAGTGGTACTGTGAATAGGTTGGTACTGTGACGTCTTGTGACTGTGAAGGGTTTGTACTGTAAAGAATGGGTACATTACTGTGAATTGTTGGTACTGTGAATTATACGTGAGGCATAAATACTGTGAAGTGTTGGCTGTGAAGTGCAGATACTGTGAAGTGTTTGCTGTGAAGTGCAGATACTGTGAAGTGTTGGCTGTGTAGTGAAGATACTGTGAAGTGTTGGCTGTGTAGTGAAGATACTGTGAAGTGTTGGCTGTGTAGTGAAGATACTGTGAAGTGTTGGCTGTGAAGTGAAGATACTGTGAAGTGTTGGCTGTGAAGTGAAGCTACTGTGAAGTGTTGGCTGTGTAGTGAAGATACTGTGAAGTGTTGGCTGTGTAGTGAAGATACTGTGAAGTGTTGGCTGTGTAGTGAAGCTACTGTGAAGTGTTTGGTATTCTGAAATAGCGGTTCTATGAAGTGTTGGTTCTCTGAACAGTTGGAAGATAAACAGTGACTATTTTGCTATTATTTTAATATGAAAATATACAAATATTTTCTTTTCTATCTTTTATCTCTATCTAATATTTTTCTTTTTATATCTATTTTATACAAATCTTCACTTTAAAATTTTTTGTTGTATATTTTAAGCACAAAATAATCTCTATAAATAGAAATGTCTGTCTGTCTGAGGTTTTAGGCCAGATGCTTGGGTGTAGCTTCACCCAATTTTTACAAGTAATTGCTGTTGGGTACATGCCTAACGTGGACGTATCGGAATTGATATAAACGAAAAGAGTGCCACATGTCAGTGTGCCATGTTGATCGCAACACAAAATCGTGCGATGCCATTAGGGCTCAACTCTATTGTTATCATCTTTATTATCATAACCATTATTTGTTTTACATAATAAAATGCTACACGCTAATCACGCCAACACTAAAACAATTCAAATCGTAATACCTTCTAAAAAAACAAAAAATTACTTTGATGATGTGGTTAGTTTCCTTTAGCTTTATGCTTTATATATATATATATATATATATATATATATATATATATATATATATATATATATATATATATATATATATATATATATATATATATAATGTAATGGAATTAATTTGAAAAATTTCCATATATAATTTTTAAGTGCCACAATTGTAGGGTGTCGACTTTCAGAACAATAGCTAACTGGAGGAAGAGGGAAGGAAGAGGAGTAGAAAAAGTAAGAGGTGGAAGAGGAAACAGATTAGAAGGGCAGGATGAGAAGGACTAAGAGAAGGCAGGGTAGGGGTAGACCGGTCCCTCAGGTCCCACCCAGCCAAGCCACTCACAACACATTAAACTGTCTCACAACACATTAAACTGTCTCACAACACATTAAACTGTCTCACAACACATTAAACTGTCTCACAATACATTAAACTGCCTCACAACACATTAAACTGCCTCACAACACATTAAACTGCCTCACAACACATTAAACTGTCTCACAACACATTAAACTGCCTCACAACACATTAAACTGTCTCACAACACATTAAACTGCCTCACAACACATTAAACTGTCTCACAACACATTAAACTGTCTCACAATACATTAAACTGCCTCACAACACATTAAACTGCCTCACAACACATTAAACTGCCTCACAACACATTAAACTGCCTCACAACACATTAAACTGTCTCACAACACATTAAACTGCCTCACAACACATTAAACTGCCTCACAACACATTAAACTGCCTCACAACACATTAAACTGCCTCACAACAGATTAAACTGCCTCACAACACATTAAACTGCTCCACAATACATTAAACTGCCTCACAACACATTAAACTGCCTCACAACACATTAAACTGCCTCACAACACATTAAACTGCCTCACAACACATTAAACTGCTCCACAACACATTAAACTGCCTCACAACACATTAAACTGCTCCACAACACATTAAACTGCCTCACAACACATTAAACTGCCTCACAACACATTAAACTGCTCCACAACACATTAAACTGCCTCACAACACATTAAACTGCTCCACTATACATTAAACTGCCTCACAACACATTAAACTGCCTCACAACACATTAAACTGCCTCACAACACATTAAACTGCCTAACAATACATTAAACTGCCTCACAATACATTAAACTGCCTCACAATACATTAAACTGTCTCACAATACATTAAACTGCCTCACAATACATTAAACTGCCTCACAATACATTAAACTGCCTCACAACACATTAAACTGCCTCACAACACATTAAACTGCCTCACAACACATTAAGCTGCCTCACAATACATTAAACTGCCCCATTACAACAGTAGTGGGTGATACAGGCGTCGTAGCCTCTGGTCCGTGGCGGGTCACTGATCATTTGAGTGCAACGCTTACCTTACTTCCCTGCCAGAAGGCAGCGCCTGCCTTCCTCTCTGACCTGAGGGCTGCACCTGCCTTCCTCTCTGACCTGAGGGCTGCACCTACCTTCCCCTCTGACCTAAGGGCAGCACCTACCTTCCCCCTCCCCATCCTAGTGTTGCACCCCCACCTGAGCACACCACCAACCTGCCTTATTCCCCAACTTTCCTAATTACATAAAATGCATTTTTGAAGGACAAAAATTAGCGAACAATATACTTTTTGCTGTGGTGGGTGCGGGAGCCCGTTGTTATGAGAAAGACGCCAATAATCTAATTTTGGCGAGGCTAATGACTCTGTTGAACAAAAATCTCTTAAAGAAAACCTATTTATTTAATGGGAAAATTAGTAGTTGCGTGTGAAAGGGGAAGGGGGAAGGGGGAAGGGGGAAGGGGGAAGGGGATGGGTTGGGAGGTGTGTGGTTGGAAATGTGTGGAAGAGACTGCTTGAGACGTGGCGTAAAATTTTATTCATGGGAAGATTCTCCTTTCAATACTTCCTGGAGCGGTCAACGTCTCCAGCATCAATATTGCATATCCTTCTCTCGCGGTCAATATTTCTGGTCATTTAATATGACCTTATATGTTAATGAAGGAATCTTTTTGCAAGGGCTTTCCCGAGATGGTGGAGAATATTTGATAATACGACTTTTTAATATATTGGAAAAGTACTTCTGAGTTCAAGACGCTGTGTCGTCTTGTGCTTTCTCATGGACTGAAGAAAATAATAATGATTTTTGTAATGCTCTGTAATCCGTGGATCTGGAGGCGTTTATCTTATTAAGTATTGCTTCAAGTTTGAGCATTAGCTCTTGGAGTCTGACTTTTCTCCTGTCTCATATATCCTGTTTGGGTTTTGTATTGTACCTAATTTTAAAGCTTTGAATGGAGTTAGCTTCCAAGATCTCGTCCAACTCACTGAATATATTCACTACTCTCGCACACAACAAAGCGCTTCCGTATATCCTTGTGACTGGTCTGGGTCACGGAATGCTCGTTGTTCCATGGATCTTTGGTTTCTTGATATTCTGTGGGTCTTTGGCTTCTCGATATTCAGTGGGTCTCTGGCTTCTCGATATTCAGTGGGTCTCTGGCTTCTCGATATTCAGTGGGTCTCTGGCTTCTCGATATTCAGTGGGTCTCTGGCTTCTCGATATTCAGTGGGTCTCTGGCTTCTCGATATTCAGTGGGTCTCTGGCTTCTCGATATTCAGTGGGTCTCTGGCTTCTCGATATTCAGTGGGTCTCTGGCTTCTCGATATTCAGTGGATCTCTGGCTTCTCGATATTCAGTGGGTCTCTGGCTTCTCGATATTCAGTGGGTCTCTGGCTTCTCGATATTCAGTGGGTCTCTGGCTTCTCGATATTCAGTGGGTCTCTGGCTTCTCGATATTCAGTGGGTCTCTGGCTTCTCGATATTCAGTGGGTCTCTGGCTTCTCGATATTCAGTGGGTCTCTGGCTTCTCGATATTCAGTGGGTCTCTGGCTTCTCGATATCCAGTGGGTCTCTGGCTTCTCGATATTCAGTGGGTCTCTGGCTTCTCGATATTCAATGGGTCTCTGGCTTCTCGATATTCAGTGGGTCTCTGGCTTCTCGATATCCAGTGGGTCTCTGGCTTCTCGATATTCAGTGGGTCTCTGGCTTCTCGATATTCAGTGGGTCTCTGGCTTCTCGATATTCAGTGGGTCTCTGGCTTCTCGATATTCAGTGGGTCTCTGGCTTCTCGATATTCAGTGGGTCTCTGGCTTCTCGATATTCAGTGGGTCTCTGGCTTCTCGATATTCAGTGGGTCTCTGGCTTCTCGATATTCAGTGGGTCTCTGGCTTCTCGATATTCAGTGGGTCTCTGGCTTCTCGATATTCAGTGGGTCTCTGGCTTCTCGATATTCAGTGGGTCTCTGGCTTCTCGATATTCAGTGGGTCTCTGGCTTCTCGATATTCAGTGGGTCTCTGGCTTCTCGATATTCAGTGGATCTCTGGCTTCTCGATATTCAGTGGGTCTCTGGCTTCTCGATATTCAGTGGGTCTCTGGCTTCTCGATATTCAGTGGGTCTCTGGCTTCTCGATATTCAGTGGGTCTCTGGCTTCTCGATATTCAGTGGGTCTCTGGCTTCTCGATATTCAGTGGGTCTCTGGCTTCTCGATATTCAGTGGGTCTCTGGCTTCTCGATATTCAGTGGGTCTCTGGCTTCTCGATATTCAGTGGGTCTCTGGCTTCTCGATATTCAGTGGGTCTCTGGCTTCTCGATATTCAGTGGGTCTCTGGCTTCTCGATATTCAGTGGGTCTCTGGCTTCTCGATATTCAGTGGGTCTCTGGCTTCTCGATATTCAGTGGGTCTCTGGCTTCTCGATATTCAGTGGGTCTCTGGCTTCTCGATATTCAGTGGGTCTCTGGCTTCTCGATATTCAGTGGGTCTCTGGCTTCTCGATATTCAGTGGGTCTCTGGCTTCTCGATATTCAGTGGGTCTCTGGCTTCTCGATATTCAGTGGGTCTCTGGCTTCTCGATATTCAGTGGGTCTCTGGCTTCTCGATATTCAGTGGGTCTCTGGCTTCTCGATATTCAGTGGGTCTCTGGCTTCTCGCTGTTTCAGTGGCTCTGACACAAAGCATAGTCTTCTAGCATATTTCACGATCTACAACTTGTTATTATATACTTCCTGTTGATTTACCCGCAAACATCAAATAAGTAATCTGAACGTATGGCCTCTTGTTTAACTTAACATTTAAACAACTTGTCGCTGTTTTGCTTGAATGCATTAGTAATACCTCTCTACTGCTTTTACTTTCATCTCACTTGTCTCTGTCCCCCTTAAGGTTTTGCTTTTGTCCAGGCTAAAGCTAAGTACCAATATCTGAAAAATTTCTAGTTTATGCTACAAAATGCAGCAGATGTCCAATTTTAATTCTCACTGATAGTTTTGCATCATCTTAGGAAAAGGATGAGCTTCTGTACAAACACTTGTGGCACTCGGCCCATTACCTCTCTTCTCTGGTGTTTTCTCCCTTCTACTGGGGACGGTGTCGAGTATCTTGTGGCAGTGTCGAATGGTTTGAAACAGTGCCGAATGGTTTGAAACAGTGTCGAATGGTTTGAAACAGTGTCGAATGGTTTGAAACAGTGTCGAATGGTTTGAAACAGTGTCGAATGGTTTGAAACAGTGTCGAATGGTTTGAAACAGTGTCGAATGGTTTGAAACAGTGTCGAATGGTTTGAAACAGTGTCGAATGGTTTGAAACAGTGTCGAATGGTTTGAAGCAGTATCGAATGTTTTGAAGCATTGTTGAAATGTCTGAGGCAGTGTCAAATGTTTTTGAGGCAATGTCAAACGTTCTGAAGCAGTGACGAATGTTTTGAAGCAGTATAGAAAGTTCTGAAGCAGTGACGAATATTTTTGTCGCTGTGTCGATTGTATTAGCAAAATTTAGTTACATCCCTCTTAATGCTTAGATACAGCAATTCAACTTTTATTTATGTTCCGAAAATCTCCTTCAGTTTGAAGCTCATCTAGTGTCATTCAGGAGATGCTTCTCTGTCAAACTGGTCTGTTTTCTAACTCTTAGGTAGTTCTACCTTATGTTACTGAGATATGTGAATGTACTCGCATAGTTGAATTTGCTGGGGTTAAACTAAGCTTCAGCTTCCGCTTGTGAACCTGCGATTGATTGGTATCAAGATTTTCGAACCATTTAGAGCAAATCATAACAGTATTTGAGTGTGTGTGTGTGTACTCACTTAGTTGTACTCACCTAGTTGTGCTTGCGGGGGTTGAGTTCTGGCTCTTGGTCCCGCCTCTCAACCGTCAATCAACTGATGTACAGATTCCTGAGCCTACTGGACTATATCATATCTACATTTGAAACTGTGAATGGAGTCAGCCTCCACCACATCACTGTGTGTGTGTGTGTGTGGGGGGGGGGGGTGGAAGGCGAGTGTGTACTCACCTATTTGTGCCTGCAGGATCGAACATTGACTCTTGGGATCCCGCCTTTCGAACCATCGGTTGTTTACAGCAATGACTCCGATTCCATTTCTCTATCATACTTAGTTTTAAAATTATGAATAGAATTTGCTTCCATAACCTGGTCCTTAAGTGCATTCCATTTTTCCACTACTCTCACGCTAAAGAAAAACTTCCTAACATCTCTGTGACTCATCTGAGTTTCTAGCTTCCGCCCATGTCCCTTCGTTCTGTTACTATTCCGTGCGAACATTTCATCTATTTCCACTCTGTCAATCCCCCCCTAGGTATTTTATACATTCCTATCATATCCCCCTCTCCTTTCTTTTTTCTAGTGCCGTAAGGCTCAGTTCCTTCAGGCGCTCTTCATGCCCCATTCCTCGTATCTCTGGGACGAGTCTCATGGGAAAATTCTGAACCTTTTACTGTTTCCTTATGTGCTTCTTCAGATGGGGACTCCAGGATGAGGCGGCATACTCTAAGATTGGCCTCACGTAGGCAGTGTAAATGCCTCCTTACTTAGGTATCTGACTGATGTTCTAACTTTTGCCAGTGTAGAGTACGCTGCTGTCGATATCCTATTTAAATGTGCCTCAGGAGTTAGGTTAGGTGTTACGTCCACGCCCAGGTCTCTTTTTTGAGTCGTCACAGGTAGGCAGTTCCCTTTCATTGTGAACTGTCCCATTGGTCTCCTGTCACCTAATCCCATTTCCATAACTTTACATTTGTTCGCGTTGAACCCCAGTAGCCATTTCTCTGATCATCTCTGCAACCTGTTCAAGTCCTCTTGGAGGATCCTACAATCCTCATCTGTCACAACTCTTCTCATCAACTTTGCGTCATCCGCGAACATCGACATGTAGGACTCTACTCCTGCAAACATATCATTAACATATATTGGTAATAGAATTGGTCCCAACACCGATCCTTGAGGTACTCCACTCGTTACTGTTCGCCAGTCCGACTTCTCGCCCCTTACCGTAACTCTCTGGCTCCTTCCTGTTAGGTAGTTCCTTACCCATGCTAGGGCCGTTCCGCTCACTCCCGCTTGCCTCTCAAGTTTGAATAGCAGTCTCATGTGTGGTACTGTATCAAAGGTGTGTGTGTGTGTGTGTGTGTGTGTGTGTGTGTGTGTGTGTGTGTGTGTGTGTGTGTGTGTGTGTGTGTGTGTGTGTGTGTTTGCGTGCAGCACGTGTCAAGCAGGGAACCACTACCTGCAGGTGAAGAACTGTCAGCTGCACGTGTGTGTGGAAATTTCAGCCAATCAACTCCCTGGTCCCATGACTTCACGACCTTAATTAACTTGTCTGAGAAACTTCACAGTATTGTTGCAGCTAAATGTTAAGTCTCGAGTAAGGCCTTCTGTACTGAACAGTTGCAGGTCTCCTATACTGGACAAGTGTAGGTCTCACACACTGGACAGGGTTAGGTGTCAAATACAGGACAGGTACAGCTCTCACATAGTGGTAAGAAAGTGTGAGAAGGCTGACCAGTAGAGTAGCATTTAGTGAGTTCTAGAGTAGTATTTAGTCAGATGGAGACAGGTAGGTAACTCCGTTTTCAATGGATTTATTGTTTAGGTGATGTTTTTAGCTTCTTTGTGCGCCACGAATGTAGTGTTCGGATGTTGAATAAAATCGTGACACAGCATTTGAAATTGTCGCACATAAACACACACACACACACACACACACACACACACACACATATGAGGGTTTCTAATATGACGGTTACTGAGTGTTAGGGCTACTATGTATGAGGGTTTTTGTATATAAGGGCTATTAAATATGAGGCCTGCTAATTGTGAAACTTGCTGATTGTGAGGCCTACTGATTGTGAGGCCTACTGATTGTGAGTCCTACTGATTGTGTGACCTGCTAAGTGTGAGCGCTAGTGTGAGGCCTATTAAGTATGAGTATTATTAAATGTGAGGGATGCTGAGTGTGAGGGCTACTGAATACAAGACTACTGAGTATTAAGGAGGGGGGAGGGGCAACTGAATATGAGGGCTACAGTGTTTGAGGGCTACTGAGTATGAGAGCTAATTAGCATGAGGGACTATTACGGGCCCGGCAAGGTGGTAAATAAAATACTCATTATCTCATAGCGTTAATGCCACCATCGCCACAATTGACAAAAGCCTAAGAGGCGGGACCCGTAAGCTCAAGATCACTATATAATCTCCATTCCATTCACCATTCCCCAGGCGTGTGAAGCCAAAGCTCTATCGAATCTTTATACTATATAATCTCGCTTTGTGTTGCATATTCCGGTGTAAAATCGTCCTTCCCAGTCATAGCACGAATGCATTTATATTTAAATTTCTTATTCATTTAAAATATTAATTGTAGTTAAACTGTTAAAAAATTTTCATGGAACTGTTAGAGGTTCTTCAACACTTCACTCTCGACATTTATAAACATTTATAAATGTTAATTCATTACAAGAGTTAGGGGATTTATTCATTCTTTTAAAATAAATTGACTGAGTTTACTATTTATGAAGCAAGTGAGAGGAACAATTGTTTAGTGCTACAGTGAATACAGAACTGTTGGAATGTAAGCTTATTATTTTCTCTCTCTCCAGCTTTCTCTTTGTCTTTCTGTTTTTTTCTTCCCCCTCTCTTTCTCTTTCCCTTTACGCATTAGATGACTGGATGACCACACTTACTCAGACATACAGACTGCTGCCTCACACACTCTGCAGGACTCCACAAAC
>NC_091154.1:38121144-38278644 GCF_040958095.1 Procambarus clarkii | reverse complement strand
ACAACACCTACGTGTCGTGAAACATTTTTTTTCCTCAACTTGAAGCGTTATTTCTTATCTCAAATCTTTAATAAATCCGATAAATTACTATAATATTTTTAGAATTTGTTTAAGACTATTATTGATATTTGTTTTCTAATTGGAATGGGGCTGAGAGTGAAGCCTACTGGGAAGGGGGAAGAGAAGGGGATTGAGAAGGTTGTTGGGAGCTGCTAAAAAGAGCTATACGTCTAGAATTCCTAGTTAAGGGATTTGCAGTTTCTGAGAAAAGTCTACACGTTGCTGGAAAGTTGCCTCGAGGTCACTGGAAGAGTACATCGTAAACAAATACTTCTGACGTGTGAGAGTAACATGGGAACAGCTGGGAACCAGTCTCATCCTCGCTCGTATACGTGCTTCAGTCACGTATTTGGTTTTATGATTGACTCGAGGCTAAGGGGAGAGACGAACCCTGTCTTACGGTGGACTGAAAGCTAAGGGGGGAGACGGAGAGACTGGAGGATTATTGGAATGTCCAGGACCGGAAATGGCCGGTGCTCGGATCATGGCTGCAATGATCTGTAGCGTCGGGGGTTAACAAGCTGGCAAAGAGTACCTTCCGTGTGTTGGTCTTGCAGCCTTGTTTGTTACTGTGGATTGCACAGATTTTTCTTTTGGTGTGAAATGAACTTTCGGCAAAATATATAACAATTATTCTAATGATTAAAGATGATATACAGAAGACATTGTATTGTCTTGAAAGTTTTTAGTTAGAAAATATATTTTTTTCCTCAAACGTTTTAATATCGTCTTTGAAATACTACCCACGCATACCATAGACGTTTTAAATCTTCGAAAAACCCGTCTCTGCTCACGTTGATAAAACACCATTTCGTAAATTTATGAACGAGGCAACACAGCGTTATTCTCTTCGCTCGAATTTCATCCACACTTGATTAATGGCCAAGAACTAGCCTCTAAGCCCTCGTCCTGCCTCTTGCCTCCCCGAGGACGCTTAGTGATTGTTTTGGTACACAGTTCACTGTCTCGTTGGTCAACATTATAATCTTCAGACTCTCGCAGTTTGGGTTAGTAACTTTAAAATATTATTGAATTAAGTAGTAAATATACAAATGGTAAACACACACACACATACACACACGGGACTCTCTCTCTCTCTCTCTCTCTCTCTCTCTCTCTCTCTCTCTCTCTCTCTCTCTCTCTCTCTCTCTCTCTCTCTCTCTCTCTCTCTCTCTCTCTCTCTCTATATATATATATATATGATTATATATATCTATGTGATATATAGATATATAGATGTATGATATATATATCTATATGATATATATATCAATATGATATAATGATATATAAAGATTATAGTCTTTTCATTGGCCTTCCTACGTCACGTATAATGTTTACCTGTTTGATGTGTGAATGATGTATCTTTGTGCCTCTTAAGCACTACCGTCGAGCACAGCGGGTCTTCCAGGCCCTGAACGATGATCAAGAATACTCTCACCTCACTCCCTTACATCCTACCATCCTTATCCATCACCCTGTCAGTTTTTATCCCGACCCGCTCCCTCTCTGCCTATTGTCCCTTCCTCCCTCCCTTTCTTGCATCCTTCCTGCCTCCCATTTCACTCTCGTCTCCCCCCTTACTGCTTGTTCTTCCTCTGTTCCTCCGTCTTTATCAACATCCTTTCCTCCTTTAGGGCCTACCGACGTCCCTTCCCTTCCTTCCTCTCTCTCTCTCTCTTCACCCAACCACTTGGACTGCACGGTAGAGCGACGGTTTCGTTTCATGCAGGTCGTCGTTCAATCCCCGACCGTCCAAGTGGTTGGGCACTATTCCTTTCTTCCGTCCTATCGCATAACTTTATCCTGATCACCTTCAGAGTGCTATATAGTCGTAATGGCTTGGCGGTGCTCTCTCCTGATAATTTCATTCCATTCTCTCTCTCTCTCTCTCTCTCTCTCTCTCTCTCTCTCTCTCTCTCTCTCTCTCTCTCTCTCTCTCTCTCTCTCTCTCTCTCTCTCTCTCTCTCTCTCTCTCTCTCTCTCTCTCTCTCTCTCGCTTCCTCACTCACTCTTAACACACATTCCTAGTTTCATTTCCATTTTCAATAATACTTTCCCACAAGACGGTGGGTGTGCTTTCTCAGGGAACACTGAGCAGTGGGTGTGCTTCCTCAGGGAACACTGAGCAGTGGGTGTGCTTTCTCAGGGAACACTGAGCAGTGGGTGTGCTTCCTCAGGGAACACTGAGCAGTGGGTGTGCTTCCTCAGGGAACACTGAGCAGTGGGTGTGCTTCCTCAGGGAACACTGAGCAGTGGGTGTGCTTCCTCAGGGAACACTGAGCAGTGGGTGTGCTTTCTCAGGGAACACTGAGCAGTGGGTGTGCTTCCTCAGGAACACTGAGCAGTGGGTGTGCTTCCTCAGGGAACACTGAGCAGTGGGGTGTAGAGGACTTCACTCCAACTGTCGAGTATTTGAGGGTGGCTTATGCTGGTGTTCGAACCCGCGTCGAGTGCGGGAGACTTAAGAGCCGAAAGAGACGACCAAAGAGCTGAAGCTCAACCCCCACCCCCCTCAAACACAACTAGGTGAGCACTAACTCACGTATATTCCCTAGGCACTCTAAGCACAAGTGCATATATATATTCCCGAGGCACTCAAAAAGCGGAAGATTCATCCCTCAACCGTACTTTCAAACACATAAAAACAAGTACTTTTTTGTGTTTGTGCACTCAATAAACACTAAAAAACAGTATAAAACGAGCAACACCTTCCGCGTTGGGGTTAAAAGTCAATTTAATTCCACTTGAAAGTGTTTTATTTCTCTTTTTGATGTCACATGATATCGAACACCTGCCTAGAACAACATACTGCGTTACCTGAAACATTTTTCGAAACCTCTGCTATTTGGGAAAAAAAAACTTGCAAAGCTTTTCAACCTATACCAATGTTATTACATTCGTATTGCTCGTATATTTATCTGCGTGTTGTATTTTTTTGTTGCATATTTACCCTGCTGTTATAGATGTTAAATATTTACCATGATATTGTATTGAGTGTATATATATATATATATATATATATATATATATATATATATATATATATATATATATATATATATATGTATATATATATATATATATATATATATATATATATATATATATATATATATATATATATATATATATATATATATATATATATATATAGTCAAGGAGTCACTCCTGAAGATGTATTAATATACGAAAGTACTTAAGGAAATTCCTGTTTCAATTTTCCTCCGTGGTCTGACACTGTCACATTTTTAATCACGTGTTTATTTTTCGTGATTTACACACACATATATGTGTGTATATATATATATATATATATATATATATATATATATATATATATATATATATATATATATATATATATACAGTGATCAATCTAACTTGTAGTGAATTGATCAAGGTGAGGAAGATGTATTAAGCAAGCTGACTTGTTGTGAATTGATCGAGTGGACGGTAAATCAAGACAGACATTAACAACGCTGAGACCGTTAATCCTCACGCTAATGGCCCTGTGAGCGAGTAGGTCATTGCTCAGCTATAGACAAACCTAACCTAACTTTACCTATCACCCAACCTACCCAAAGCTAATCCAGCCTAACCTAACCTATCTCAACCTATCCTAACCTGACTTAACCGAACCTAAGACAACCTATCATAACCGAAACTACGCTAAAGTAAAAAATAAATTAATAACAAAAATTTAATTTAAAAAATAAATTACTGTTTTTTATATGATGGGTACGGGGTGTGACGTCACTATGACGTCACTCTGACGTCACATTGTTTATGGTTCGCTGCTCTGACCTTTGAGTCCGAGTCTCTGGAGGACTATTTTACAGGACGAAATACGGGAATTATCAATATTATGTTCACCACCACCACACACCACCACACTGTGTTCACCACCACACACCACCACACTCTATTCACTGCCTCACACCGCCTCACGCAAAAACATTCCTTAGAGAGGGATTGGCCGCACGCAAAACACAGTTGTCACGTTGGATGATAGGGGGTGTAATCCCCCTTCCCCCCCCCCCACGGAGCCACGATATAAACCTCATGTTTAGTTTACGAGAGACTTGACCTGACGCACGCATGCTCACCTGTTACTGAAGGAACGTTAAATTAAGCGCATGTGCCTTTTTTTTCATGACGCCCAGTTAAATTGACACATACACTAACGCACATGTAAAAACCCGCAAACACGCACGCACACGCACACGCACACACACACACACACAACACACACATACACACACACACACATACACACACACACACACACACACACACACACACACACACACACACACACACACACACACGCGCGCGCATGCAATCATATACAAAACTCTCAATTGCTCTTAAATTCTGGCGCTGAACAGTGTTGCCAACCTAAATTTATGAATATAAATAAACTTGCCTTGAAAATTGCTGAAAGACGGTACAAGCAGATATAAATATCATTAAAAATTTGCTAGAAATATAGAAGAAATTTATTATCATTATCAATTTATTATTCCCCATGCCGGGAAGATTATGTCGCTTGGAATATAGAAATAGAAGTATTGTTGAAAAAATGCTTCTGCATCACTTACGTAGATGATAGTAAACAATTATGTAAACCAAGAGGATGGTAAACTATAAACATAGACAGCGTACAAAGACTAGTGAGGTCAGGAGGAAGGAAGTCAATAAGGTGAAAGTGAGAGATTGATTTATTGAAATGTATGTTTATGATGTATAATGTTAGATGGATGTGGTTAGTTATGATGAGCACTCCTAATTCTAGGCGTCATTTCTTAGCAACGCAAATCATTATGAGAAGAGAGTGCTAAGCTGGTACGACTATTTAGCACTTGGAAGGGGATATGAGGGCAAGGAGTTGAGATATGAGGACGAAGGGAAGGAACCGTGCCCAACCACTTGAACCGTCGAAGATCGAGCCCCATGACCTGCAAGATGCGAGGCCTTTGCTCTGCCAAGAGGCTAGGTTTGTGAAGGGAAAATGACGCTTAATGATCTAATACACTCCGGGTGAATATGACTCAATATTAGTCAACATTGCAACAACTTGGAGTAAACATTTAGCACCTGCCGTCGCCACCCGACATCTGTTTGGACCATTTTCCTATTCTGGGACTAATCGACCCTTTCCTGGCTCCACTCGGTGCCCTCTAGCGGCACGGAACGCCACCTGTCGCAAAGTAACGCTTTCCAGTTTGCTTTGCTACTTTGTCTCAAGTAACAATGAAACTTTAAGTCCAGGATCATGTTACTCTGCGTGGCATTGCGCGGTAACAGGAGGGAGTAGCAAGGCTCATTTCATCCCAGTAACTCTAGTAAGAGCTCCATTCCTGCTTCAGCCTCACCAAATTACCCAAAAAGCTTTTTAATGTCAATAGTTTTGGACTACCAAATATACCGGTTGCGCAGTCTCTCCCATGATTCAGTTTTCAAGGCAGATTACGGCACTTGCACCGCGATGTAATATTACGAAATAATGTCTCGAACTTGGCCAGATATTCATGCATGGGGAATCTCTAATGGCGTAAATGTGCCATAATTAAGGGAGGCATTAAAAGCTCTGACACGTGAGGCAGGGCAATTTGGGGGTTGAGTAAGGGTGAGTGACGGTGAGCGGCGCCGCCAGAGGGCTCTCATCACGGCCGCTGATTCCAATAAAAGCAGCAGTTTGGGAGGAAACACTGTGCGGTTAATATCTCGTCCTGAGTGACATTGCGACGCCTTTAGGAACTCTGATGCACCCTGGGAGCCAAGAGAAATATATACATGGGCCTTGTAGCTCTCTCTCCCTCCCTCTCTCTGTTTCTCTCTCTCTCTCTCTTTCTCTGTTCCTCTCTCTCTCTCTCTCTCTCTCTCTCTCTCTCTCTCTCTCTCTCTCTCTCTCTCTCTCTCTCTCTCTCTCTCTTTCTCTTTCTCTTTCTCTCTCTCTCTCTCTCTCTCTTTCTCTCTCTCTCTCTCTCTCTCTCTCTCTCTCTCTCTCTCTCTCTCTCTCTCTCTCTCTCTCTCTCTCTCTCTCTCTCTCTCTTTCTCTTTCTCTCTCTCTCTCTCTCTCTCTTTCTCTCTCTCTCTCTCTCTCTCTCTCTCTCTCTCTCTCTCTCTCTCTCTCTCTCTCTCTCTCTCTCTCTCTCTCTCTCTCTCTCTCTCTCTCTCTCTCGCTCTCTCTCTCAAAATTCTTCAACATATTTACTCATCCAAGATAGCAAGCGAATCTATGATCCTTTTTATTGTTTACTAGCTGTACTCGGCCACGCGTTGCTGTGGTTCAGCAATGCATGCGCGCCATGCTGAGCCACAGCAACCTACCCCTGTCCCCGCATCCCAACCATTCCCCCCATCCCCTGGTCCTTCACACCCTTCCCCTTTTTCCCGTCCCCTCGTCCTCCCCACCATCCCCCCATCCCCCGTCCCCCTCGTCCTCCCTACCATCCCTCACTCCTCTGTCCCCTCGTCCTCCCCACCATTAGCCCATACCCCGTCCCCTCGTCCTCCCTACCATTCCCCACTCCCTCTTCCAATGCGTTCCCAAATGATCTGATGCTCCACATCAGAAAAATGGGAACATCAATTGACCCCATCATTTGATGTTCAGTGTTCCCATCACTAAAAAATAAGAACAGTTAAGAAAACGAAATGAAAAACAGAAAGTGTTTTTAAAAATAATCTATACTCATGAAATAAACGGTATGGTAAACAAAACTGCTCAATTCTAATGCAATGTCACACAAAATAATTAAATCAAAATGAAAAGTAATCGAAATCATTGAAAATTAAATTTATCAATACAATCGGAAACATTGAAATGGATTTGCAGCATATTTAGTATAGCGTGTGTTGCTCTTACGTCCAACAGATGGCGCTGTTTTTCGAAAAAAACATGTTTTTACCAGTTACAGGTGTGGCACCTATACATATACTCACGAAATGAACGGTATGGTAAACAACACAGACCAATTCCAAGGCAATGTCACACAAAATAATTAAATCAAAATGAAAAAATCGAAATCTATGAAAATTAAATTTATCAATGCAATCGAAAACATTGAAATAGAATTGAAACATATTTAGTATAGCGTGTGTTGCTATTACGTGCAACAGATAGCGCTGTTTTTTTAAAGCATGTTTTTACCTGTCACAGGTGTACCATCTATATAGTGTGTATATAAAAACATGTGCGTATTCGAATAAAACGTTGTGTCAAAATTTCAAAGCAATCGGTAAAGAAGATTTCCTTCACATGAAAAATACACGAAAAACACAGTTTTTTCCTGTCACAGACGTGACATCTATATAGTATGTATATAAAAACCCGCTCGGATGCGAATGGAACGTTGTGTGAAAATTTCAAAGAAATCGGTGAACAACTTTCGGAGATTAGCGATTTTGAATAAACGAACATTTCCATTTTTATCTACATAGATCATCTAGCACGTAATGCCAGGCATGAGTGTTTCGTTTATTAGGTTGTGGAGCACTACTCCATCCATGCCTTTGGCAACAGTTCTCATTGTTGCATCAAGCAGAAATATACAAAGACTGACGTCACTCAAGTTACGACTGTTCTGCAGATGTTGATGACTGCAACGTAGCACAACTCCCAAAAACTTACGCTACCTCTCATGTGGCTGCGTAAATAGTGAGTTCACGAGTAACAGAAAACCGTTTGATTGTACGATGATTAGCAGCGGTGTTTTTACTCAGTAGCTGCTAACTTACTAACATCATGAACACCACACAACGTGTGGGAAACTGTACGTTTCACAAACCATTTAGACAAAGGCCCCTTTGATAAGGGAGGGAAACCTCGATAACATTAATAGTCGTCTTGGTTTCAGCAATGGGAAGCCTAACTGTTTCCATCCATACTTCAGTGTTATGTGTATATATATATATATAAACACTATAATATTTATTATGAATGTATGTGCGTTTGAACTTGTGTGTGTGTGTGTGTGTGTGTGTGTGTGTGTGTGTGTGTGTGTGTGTGTGTGTGTGTGTGTGTGTGTGTGTGTGTGTGTGTGTGTGTGTGTGTGTGTGTGTGTGTGTGTGTGTGCGTGTGTGTGTATGTGTATTGCAGGAATTCAAGGTTGCAGAAATCAAAAGCGAGTTCTTTCTCGTTCCTCAACATTTATATATCGGTTATCCATAAATGAACAATTTCCGAAAAATTGCAAGACGTGCAAATGTCGGGATCTCAACGACTGTCGGGATCTGCAAATGGATCCCGAGAAGCCACGACAAGCATATATATATATATATATATATATATATATATATATATATATATATATATATATATATATATATATATATATATATATATATATATATATATATATATATATATATATATACAAACACGTAACCCCACCAAATATTCGATGTTAAGTGACGCACTAGTCTGGGTTGCTTTGAAATGTGTGTGGGTGTGTGTGTGTGTGTGTGTGTGTGTGTGTGTGTGTGTGTGTGTGTGTGTGTGTGTGTGTGTGTGTGTGTGTGTACGAATGTGTATATGCCTGTATATTTGTCTAGTGTGTTTCTGTACAGTAAGAATATTAAAAATCATATATATATTTTCCATCTCGTCTGAACATATCTTTCCCCATTTAGAAATCCATGAAGGACAAATGAGAGAAAGAAGCAAAAAAAAAAAATCCCAATGCTTGAGGTATAGTTAATTCACCGAGGGAGAAGAAAAAGTTTTTGCATTAAGGTGGCATTTCAGTGTTTCTGTGAGCTGGAGGAGCTAATTTGAGGAAGTTAGTGAAAGGATGAGACAACTCTAGGTTCTCCTTCAAGGTGATGGAATGGGATTGGTGGTAGGTGCTGTGGTCATATTCACACCAGGCTGAGACCAGTCTGAGACCAGGCTGAGACCAAGCTGAGACCAGGCTGAGACCAGGCTGAGATGAACGTGAGCCATGCTCGAAATATCTGTGTTCCATTCACCTGGGCTGTATGGGTCTCGAACCCTGGACCCCACGTGTGTGAGGCCGAAGTGGAACTATCCTCCAGGCTTCAATCAAATAATTATATTAATGTTGGTAATTGATGAGATGAGGGAAGTGACTTGCGTGCACAACTAAAAATGTTATACATGGTTATAAACTTTACCACCAGAGGAGGTGTTTACGTCATTATTATCCAGTATTACTGTTTAAATTATCTCACCAGAGAAATCAGGCACCATTACCGGACAGTGCCATACGCCAGCATCTAACCTCAGGCCCTCAGGAGCCTCTTACCAGATAGCTCGGGCAGCAACCACTCTCACTCCTCAGGTGGAGTCAGAACCAAAACATCAGAGCAGAATAATAAGGTAAAGGCCGGTATGGGCCCCTTGCGTAGCAGTTCTTATTTAATAGTAGTAGTAGTAGTAGGCATCCATCAGTCTCAGGAGACTATGGAGTTGCTCTCTGGTTGTCGGTCTGGAGTGGCCTCTCCAGGGCGCAATGTCAGAGTAGGTTGATACGGGGAAGAAGCTGTTACCCAAGCAGCAGGTCCCCTTCCCTCGTCACCACGGCGCCGAAAGTCTCCAATGGAAAGGCAAACGCCAATACGATTGGTTCCAGCGCCGTCACAGGAACTGTCAGAACGATGTTGAAGGCAACAACAAACTGCCCCAGGAGGCTCCAGCTCCGGAGTTGACCTCGAAGTTGGTAAAAGAAGGCACAGGGACTCCAACCCCGGAGACCGCCGTGGTCGTGGCCGGAGAAGAACCACCCCAGCAAGGGCAAGAACGACCCCAGCCTCCTGAAGCAGAGCCTGGGGGGCCGCACGAGCCCCAGGAGGTGGACGGCCCGGTCCCGCACCTACGGGTTCCAGACAGAGATCATCACAGCCCTCTTTCACCCGAGGCCGGCTTCCTGCATGACCCAGCAGAAGGAAGAGTAATAATTATTATATACAACAATTACTATTATAATTTTTATTATTATTATAATAATATTATAAATAATTAATAATTATTACTCTTCCTTCTACTTCTCCTATTCATATCTACTTAAACTCTGTCTAATATAGAATTTATGGAAAGGGTCCGAGAACATGTCTGGTTCCCGCCAGTAGCCCCTAAGTTTGCTCCACTGTGTCCAAATCCGCGCTGTTATGCAAATTAGAGACAGAGGCAAGTTTCCTGCACAAACTGCACTGAGGTGTTTACCGTCAGAGTGACAGTAATCTGAATGTTAATGTTTGTTCACCTTTGTTGTGTCCAATTGTCCGTAATGTCCGATTCACCCTTGAGCAGGAAGATGAGACCTCGGGGAGTATTTTATTCACTCCGGGAGCAATTTATTTACCCTGGGAGGAATTTACTCACTCGGAGAAGGAAGATGACTATTGAGGGAGAAATATATTCACTCGTTGAGGAAGTTATTCAATCGGGAATGAAGTTATTCACTCGGTAAGGAGAATGACAGTATAGTAAGGAGTTCTGAACAGGTATTACGAACAGTTATCACTATAGTAACCGCAAACAATCTCAGCTAAAAAAATGAAAAAGAAAAATAAGAAAATGTTAACAAGCAAAGATGTTGTTAGTTTTGGATGAATATGGATGACTGCTAATTACTGCACGCATCGTTGCTGGCTGTGTTGATAATTAATGGACTGATCAGAGCTTAATAAGCTCACAGTGACCCACATATTGGATAAAAAGTTCGCTTTTGAAGAACATAGCTAATTATCAGAAGAAAAGATAGTTTGAATACATAGCACATTAAGATAGGGGGGATGTACCCAGATGCTGCCCCCCCCCTTCTCCTCTCATCTTCTCTCTCCCTCTCTCATCTTTAAGTGTCCCCTTTCAAATACGGAACAGTCAAATAATAACATTCTAAAATCCTCCATTGTGTGGTTTGTTTATTCTTAAGGGAAGCATTATAATCAGCTACCCCGCGCGAGGTGCGATATGTGGCGGCCAAATAGATGTTCCATTCGCACGAACGGAGCAATTCCGAGGTTCCTGTCACCCGAAATAAGCAACATTATGGAACTCATTTTAGCAAGAGGCTGCAGGCGACCAAAACATACCGAGACTTCAACTATTCAAAGCTCTTGTAAAATACAAGTGTAGAGCCTAAGCATTGCTTTATATTACTACAGAAAACGTGTAGTTGTAGTTTGGAAACTTTTAAGTAAATTCAATCAGTTGACTTGTAGAATAAAAATGATGTAAATATTTGCAACACCTTGGCGTTCGACCAACCCTTATATTACAGTGTTATGTTGCAGTGTTGTGTTACAGTGTTGTTACAGTGTTGTGTTACAGTGTTGTTACAGTGTTGTGTTACAGTGTTGTTACAGTGTTGTGTTACAGTTATGTGACATCTAAACCTCCCTCCCATCCTTGACCTTTAAAAAGAGGAGGGCATCCCCCTCTCTCTAAAACATAACGCTTGTATTCCACCCTCCTCTGTGAAAAAAGAAATGGATTACATCCCCCATATAGCCTTCCACTAGATATTACAAAAAAATAATATTCCCCCTTTCTCTGTACCAGAATATATAGATAACACTCTGCATCTTGTTCGGTTCTGTTCGTACTATAAACTAGTCTTCACCCTCTACCCTATTAGTAAATTAGGTAATTTACTGAAAATATATATTCGAAGTTCTGGGAATGAATGCCAATTAGTTCATCTATTACGCTAATCACCAGTAGAACAAGGGTTGCTTACATGACATCTTTTACTTCACCTTTTCACCCACTGTTGCGTTTTGAGTCTAAAAACAGTCATTCAACGTATATGGAGATATACGTCTCAATAACACCTTAGAACCCATCAATGCACCTTTTGTAATTAGACAGTCTGTGTTGAGACGTTCGACCTGAGACAGTGTTTATCGACAGGGACGGGGCTGGGCGTTTCATATGCGATTACTCTTATATATTTAGAGCTTCAAGTGTGTTTTAAGAGACGGGTGGGGGCGTAAGATTAGATCAGTATGATGGGGAAAGTGAAGGTTTACTTTCCTGTCGTTTGTAAAAGGCGAGTGTGCTTTTAAATCTTTGTCAGGAAAGTTGGGAAAGTTGGTGATGAGCTCACTGTGTCCTAGAATGGCTCCTCCGGTAATACTTTATTATAACGTATAACATAATACGTTATACTTAATACTTTCTTGTTAACTGTCTTAATGTGACTGATGCAGTTTCTGTATTCTTACCTGACTGAAGATCGTTTTGATCATGTATCTAGTAACTAAACAACCAATTATCAATAACTTTATCATCATTGAGAGGACGAACACTGGAGTGATCATTAACTGTGTCTTGTACATCAGCCCAATTGTTTGCGAGCGAAGGTAATTCAAGAAACCTGCCAAGACTGGTTACAGAAGAAACCTTAAAATATTCTTAAGTGCATCACTTTTATAAATAATAATGAGTGAATGTATGTTACCATATTCAGAACAAAACTGTGCTATTGATGCCTTCTGGTATTACCTATATGTGCCTGCAGGAGCGAGCTATTAGCTCTTGGGCCCCACCTTTCAACCAGTCGCTTGTCTAATGTACTGTCTTCCAACCTAACTTTCTCTATGATATCATCTCTCTCTCTCTCTCTCTCTCTCTCTCTCTCTCTCTCTCTCTCTCTCTCTCTCTCTCTCTCTCTCTCTCTCTCTCTCTCTCTCTCTCTCTCTCTCTCTCTCTCTCTCTCTCTCCTCTCTCTCTCTCTCTCTCTCTCTCTCTCTCTCTCTCTCTCTCTCTCTCTCTCTCTCTCTCTCTCTCTCTCTCTCTCTCTCTCTCTCTCTCTCTCTCTCTCTCTCCCTCCCTCCCTCTCTCTCTCTCTCTCTCTCTCTCTCTCTCTCTCTCTCTCTCTCTCTCTCTCTCTCTCTCTCTCTCTCTCTCTCTCTCTCTCTCTCTCTCTCTCTCTCTCTCTCTCTCTCTCTCTCTCTCTCTCTCTCTCTCTCTCTCTCTCTCTCTCTCTCTCTCTCTCTCTCTCTCTCTCTCTCTCTCTCTCTCTCTCTCTCCCTCCCTCCCTCTCTCTCTCTCTCTCTCTCTCTCTCTCTCTCTCTCTCTCTCTCTCTCTCTCTCTCTCTCTCTCTCTCTCTCTCTCTCTCTCTCTCTCTCTCTCTCTCTCTCTCTCCCTCTCTCTCTCTCTCTCTCTCTCTCTCTCTCTCTCTCTCCCTGGATGCTGACCGTAACAGCTGCCTAATTCCCAGGTGTCAATTTACAGCTAAGTGAATGAACATAACCTTGGTGTCTTATTTTGATATTTGCTTGTTTCTGCCTCGACCAGCAACACATTATTAGGTCTTTTATAATACTTCCTTAAAAAAAATGCGCTTGTGTGCCCATTAATTTTAATTGTGCTTTTTATCCAGAGGAGGACAATCAAAGAATGATCCATCTGTTTAGTTGTAAAAAAATATTTGGAAACTATTAGTAAAATTAAACCAAGTAATAATATCCGTTCACACAAAAAAGCCATCGTTACTCCATGAACCGAGGATGTAGATGAGATTAGAGAAAGATACAGATAAGAATGTAGAACGCTGGAAACAAATTTCTAGATATTCTGGTTCATTTGATCTAATATTGTATAATAATATAGGATGTATTTGGTTTCAGAATACTGACTCATTAACACTGTATAAATACAGTAGAAGGGGGTACAGTCTCAGTGTGTGTGTGTTTGTGTGTGTTTGTGTTTCCCTATCTTCCCTAACCTTTACCACCATCTTCCCTATCATCCTCTCCCTCACCACCTTCCCTATCTTCCACCACCTTCACCACCGTCCCAACCCTTTACCGTTGTCCTGACCTTTGACTACATTATCTACCCTCCGTCATCTTCCCTACCCTTCACCACCTTTCCTTACTCTTCGACGCTTTTCCCTTCATCACAATAGCCATCTTCAATACATTGTCTTCATCGAAAAATAAACAACATAAGACAAGCTAACATTGAGTCATCACGTAGAAAATAATATGCTTGATGAATCACACTGAAGATGAAATCATTTATTTAGCGAGATCAGAGAGTAGTATAACTTGCCATATCATACAAAGAGGAGAATATGAGTGTCGACCCAGACCCGCCTATGACCATCCCAAGTCAAAGACCCATCACCCTGCAATATTTGGTGAGGATAGCCCGTTCAGAGTCTGCCTCCCTCCCTCCCCCAATCTCGAATAGACACAGATAGACAGATAGACATTCTCTCTCAGATATATATAGATTATAAAAGTAATAATAGCAGTACCGGACCACTAATCACCTCGACTCTGACGATGTTGGTGAAGAAATAAGGATAAAGAAGCCCACAGACGTGAGATTGACACAGGAAACCGCCGAGTTTGTTGTTAATCAACGGACGGGGAGGAAAGGCTTGAGAAATGAGAGGGGAGGGATTATCCTCTAGGGCATGGGCAGGGTGCAGAGGGACAGGAGGCTAAGGCAAGACACTGAAGGGATGGGGGATGGGAAAGGTCAGGGATGGGATGGGGGAAGGGGATTAAGGATGGAGGAGAGCAGGGGGGAAGGAGATGCTTCGTCTAATCAAGAGTTTCTGGAAGTTAATACCCCGACTTAGCGGGAGTCTTAAGAACTTCAACTTCAGTGGGCGAACAAGCATAGAGTCAGGCTGACACACCTCATGACTAGTTATCAACCCGCGCAGCTGACACACTACATGGGAACCTCTATTATTGAGGTGTGGGTACCTTTTGTGGGTACCTTTTGTGGGTACTTTGACGAGTGCCTACTTCTGCTCTTTGAGGGCGTCTACCTCTGCTGTTGTTGGGTGTGTGTACCTCTGCTCTTGTAGGGTGTGTGTACCTCTGCTGTTGTAGGGTGTGTGTACCTCTGCTGTTGTAGGGTGTGTGTACCTCTGCTGTTGTAGGGTGTGTGTACCTCTGCTGTTGTAGGGTGTGTGTACCTCTGCTGTTGTAGGGTGTGTGTACCTCTGCTGTTGTAGGGTGTGTGTACCTCTGCTTTTGTAGGGTGTGTGTGTACCTCTGCTCTTGTAGGGTGTGTGCACTTCTGCTCTTGTAGGGTGTGTGTACCTCTGCTCTAGTAGAGTGTGTGTACCTCTGCTGTTGTAGGTTGTGTTTACCTCTGCTCTAGTAGAGTGTGTGTACCTCTGCTCTAGTAGAGTGTGTGTACCTCTGCTCTATTAGAGTGTGTGTACCTCTGCTCTTGTTGTGTGCACCTTGGTGCCTGCAAACGGCGTACAATGGGTAATTGGAGTGAATACCCACTCACGCTCCCCGTGTGCCCATAAACACATCTGATCCCTCGGGCTATGTTCGTCCAGGCAGCTGCCGTCCCCAGAGACTAATCAATAAATGTTAACGTTGTTGTGGAATTATCAACGGAATTTCCTCATATATATATATATATATATATATATATATATATATATATATATATATATATATATATATATATATATATATATATATATATATATATATACATATATATAAATGAGTTATTACGATGACATTTTTAGAGATGAGCTAAAAATGAAGAAAGAAAAGTTTTAGAGTCAAAAGGGGAGCAGACAGGACGAACTTTGATTTTCTTCCCAAAGTGTAACTTTCTTGGGTAATGAGGTGTGACATTAATCCAGGGGAAGGGGTGTCTTGTAGCAATATGTGTGAGAGGGAAGAGAGGGATATGAGAGAGAGAGAGAGAGAGAGAGAGAGAGAGAGAGAGAGAGAGAGAGAGAGAGAGAGAGAGAGAGAGAGAGAGAGAGAGAGAGAGAGAGAGAGAGAGAGAGAGAGTCTTCCCTGCCTACTGTAGTCTTGTCTACCTGTTGTAGTGTGTGTGTGGTCTTGCCTACCTCACGCTGATCTACCTACCCGCTGCTGTCACACAATTCATGGGTAAAGTAGCTGGAAGAGGTAACACGTCACTTGGAGTGAGAGCACAGCAATGGCGTTTTTTATTGCCGGTCGGCGTTCGATCACGGACTGACCAAAATGGTTGGGCACCATGCCTTCCCTCCGGCCTATCCCAGAGCAACCCGTTCTCGCACTTTCGTAAAATCAATATTGACTTATTAAATACGTGCATATGTGACATACTAAACAAACTAGTTTACCTTGAAAAGCTTCATAGAAAACACCGACCTTACTTAACCTTCTTAGTATGTTAAGATAAACATCTTATTGCTTCGTAATTACAATTATTACTTAACCTAATATAGGTATAACCTATAACCTATTGTGCGTGTGTGTGTGTGTGTGTGTGTGTGTGTGTGTGTGTGTGTGTGTGTGTGTGTGTGTGTGTTTCATCAGGGGTAGCATGGATGTTCCTCCAGTCTTTCAATATCGACATGTCCGTTAAAGCTTTACTCTACTGAGTTCCTCACCAACTTGCTTCCAATCAATATTATGGTGGCAGTAGTTGTTCTGTGGACGTGAACACGTACGTGTATTGGGGATGATCTTCCAGGTCGTGCTGTTAAAGCCTGAAGATTAGCAAGGTGGAGAGGAGAGTAAACACCAGACTCGTAGGGGCCTCGGAGGTTAAGTGTGTGTGTGTGTGTGGTCGAGGAACTTGTGTAGGCGTGTGTGTGTTCAGGAAAGAAAGAGAGAGAGAGAGAGAGAGAGAGAGAGAGAGAGAGAGAGAGAGAGAGAGAGAGAGAGAGAGAGAGAGAGAGAGAGAGAGAGAGAGAGAGAGAGAGAGAGAGAGAGAGAGAGAGAGAGAGAGAGAGAGAGAGAGAGAGAGAGAGAGAGAGAGATTCTTATGTCTCTCTCGCTCTCTCTTTTTCCTGAACGCCTACACAAGTTCCTCGACCACACACACACACTCTGCCATTCTTTCTATCACAGAGTGATGGAGAGAATGACAGATAGAGACAAAGAGAGATAAGAGACAGACCGACAGACTATAAGACTATAAGAAATATATATAGCGAGAGAATACTCTAACTCTTGACTCCACGACAGTTCATTGTTCGTGGAAACTTTTCCGTTCTAAAATGTTTTTTAGCCCTCACTTTACCGTGCTCTTCAACACTGAAAACTTGCGGAAGTTTCCGATGTCCTCAAAGCTTCTATTCTACTCCATTCCATTACAAAAATCATCAGTGAATATTGGATTCAACACAAGAACCTATTCTCAAAAATCACATATGCTCCTCCCTCTCGATTTTGCAATAGCCGTGCCTGCAAACCCTCGTTTGTCCGATACCTTTTTACGACCCCTTGTATTAACTCACGTTGGGATCCGGCATTCAACAGATCTAACAACGGCTTAGTCGCCCACGTTCACTGCACCTTATGTGCTTAGAATTACCTCACAAATCCAACTCCGGCGAGAATTAACTCTATCACGCTTAATAACCTTCAACGCTAAACCAGCACTAGAATGGAAGTGGTTTAAACTAAGCAGTTGCAACTACATAAATATACAGCTTTAAAAACACAATATATATAAGTGTAGGAGCATGTGAGTGAGGTAAAGCTTTCCTCACATACGGTGGTATTTAAAATAATGGGAACTGAACTCGCAATAAAACATTAAACATTAATGGCACCCGGACTCGGGAAACTGTGTTTGAAAGTGTCTGTTTAATGTTTTAAAAGTATTGTTAGGAAGCTAAATGAATGAATTCGTCAGGTTGGGATTCTTTGTCTGTTCCTCAGGTAAACTCTATCTATCCCTTTCCCCATTCCTCCGCATCTTCCCTTCTCTTTCCTTCCATTTCATCTCCCCTTGTTCCATCTCTCTCTCTCTCTTCTCCAATCGCTTTCTATCTCTTCTCCACTCCCATCCCATCTTTCCTTCTATCTCTTATTTCTTTACATTTCTCCTCCCTTTCCATCTCCTATTTCCTTACATTCCTAAAAAAAAAAAAGAGCTGCATTATAAGAAACAAAACCAGATCAGTTTCTGGCCGGAAACTCGCCTTCTCTTCCCACGGAAACCGACGCAACACACTATTCTGGTTCTTGGCTGAATCACTGCACTATAATTTTTCAGGCTACAGCATTCCACCTCACATTAGGCCCGATCTCGCCACATCCCAGAGGAGAGCAAATCTTCAGCGGCTCGTGTTTTCTGCAAATTAAACCCCCCGGATCAATGCTTGCACCTTCCTCCACACCGATACTCCCCTTCGACACAACTTTCCTTCTCAGCCTCCACAAATTCCACTGTCTTCTGGCTTCAATATCTCATCCTCCAAAAAAAAGCTTCATCAGCACACGCCATTTAATATTTAATTTTGATATATGAGGGTCCTCCCTCGAACGTTCCATTGCCACCCATTTCTTTTATAAAGTTTTTGATTTACAACTCACCCGGAAAATTGAAAAATTCTTTCGCCTTCATCTCTCAGGTATTAGTTTCTTTAGGGGATTATTTCCTTGTCTTCATGAGTATTTTATTGGTCATTGAAATATGTGGTCCCTCGCCTCATGTGCTCAGCTGTTGTCGTCCATTAATAACAATTGTCGATTAATTGCACTTGTATGTATGTATATATTAATATGTATATATTAATAACAAACACATAAACTCAACTTGCCTGACTTAATCCAACAAAGTAAGACCTGATAAATTTCATCAAAGAGCAATTACTAGTTCGAAATTACAGCTGTAAACAGAGTAATTCAAAAATCTTATACAAAGACAAAAGAATTATGTCAAATTATACATTACCAATAATGCACTTTATAAACAAAAAATATTACACAATAAGGAACACCAATCATTATTCTCGGTACCCTAATTAATTAAAAATAATTATAAAGAACATATCACTCAAAATAAGCACCAAAAAATCAAATCATGGGGGGGGGGGGGACTAAAAAAGAATGTAGTCTGTAAGTGCGTATTTAATATATTATATGTATTGAATACCTATCTCTGTCATCTTGTAAGTGATCTGTAGTGATAGGAAGCGTTATTTTTCAGCTCCTGCTTCATGTTAAATCAATTGTAATCTGTTGCGAAACACTATTGTATTTTATATGACTACAATCCGACGAGGTCATGACACCTGACATGACCTTGACGGGTGTCTGATGCTTGGCGTGAGAGTGAGTCTCTCTTTCTAAACCATTCAGCAACTTGTCTCTTCTCTTTCAGGTCTTCGTAGATCTGATCTCTTTTTCCCAGGAGATACCGGCTCTTATTATTATTATTGCTCCTTCTCCCTTCGTTATTATATCATGAAGTTTCACTTTTAGAAATTTGGTATAGACCTTCTTCGAAGGCTCTGTCGCATATGACCCCCTTTTATTCCTGAGTTCATCGTTTCATATCTCTCAAACTTGTCTTATTGCAGTAATTGCATTCGCTGGTCTCTAGTCTCGGCTTAACTTTCTTGATGGACTGGCTCTTTCTCCGTTGTCAAAGCAGAATGGAGTGACTCGGTATTCACCGAGTGATGTCCTCCTTTGAGATGATTCTCACATTTACGTTGGTTCTGTATGTCATTAGCTTTGTGATAGCATCTTATGTTTGACAGTCCCGTTCTGCAACTCTGCGAGGAATGCTGAAAGATCACTTTGTGAGCAACGTATACTCCTATGAAGAACGTCGCTTTTCGCTCGTATGCGTTATGTAAGCCCAAAAATTGTACTAGAAAATAGAAGGGGCTGGCGAAAGTGACGTACTGTCCCGTTTTCTGTTTTGGGTCCTCTGGTAGGTTAGGAGAGGACATTTTAAACTGACCGTTTTCTTGACGATGGGAAACCTTAGGAGGACGGGCTGTTGAGAGATGAATAGCGTCTTAACCTGTAACAGTCGCAAAAAAACAGCAATTTTGGTCGCTAAACAACAGCAATGTAACAAAACAGTTACAGCAATTTTAACCGTAGTTAAGACAACTCCTACACTTTGGCCTGCGTTGACATTTCTCAAACAAACAGAAGACCATGTGTTATCTCACACTATACGCCTGCTACAATGTATATATTATATATATATATATATATATATATATATATATATATATATATATATATATATATATATATATATATATTCTTGTAAACCCTTACATGCACACAGAGTACAGACTAAATTGTTCAAGCAGACCAACAAAACAGATCACTAATGAAAACAAGCAAAGACAGACGCACAGCAACACAGAGACGCAGCATTATACGCAGCCGAAAGCTGTGCATCAAAATCTACATATATAAGCCCGCTAGAAACGCCCAGTCTTATATTATGGTGATGGTGCTTCACTCCTTTGTTTGGTGGCGTCCGAGTAGGTCAATTAATCAACTGTGATTACAGACTCGGGCTCAAACCTTACTTGCTGTCGGGGTTTCTAATTCAAGAATTCCCAACCCTCCTGTTTCTTGTCGTGTCTATGTCTGTAACTTAGATAAGACATAGACTGTAACTCGTAACTATGTCTGTAACTATGTCTGTATCTCTTTCTCTAATTCGTTGCGTTTGTTCAATGCTATTAATTACAATACTTTTTTTTCTAGCATCTCCGTGACTCTGATTTTCTGGGTCTATGATCTCATGGTTCCATTATCCTCTGGCACGGTGATTATCGTTCATTGTGATCTTCTGGCACTGTGATTATCGTTCATTGTGATCTTCTGGCACTGTGATTATCGTTCATTGCGATCCTCTGGCACTGTGATTATCGTTCATTGTGTTCCTCTGGCACTGTGATTATCGTTCATTGTGATCTTCTGGCACTGTAATTATCGTTCATTGTGATCTTCTGGCACTGTGATTATCGTTCATTGTGATCCTCTGGCACTGTGATTATCGTTCATTGTGATCTTCTGGCACTGTAATTATCGTTCATTGTGATCTTCTGGCACTGTGATTATCGTTCATTGTGATCCTCTGGCACTGTGATTATCGTTCATTGTGATCTTCTGGCACTGTAATTATCGTTCATTGTGATCCTCTGGCACTGTGATTGTCGTTCATTGTGATCTTCTGGCACTGTGATTATCGTTCATTGTGATCTTCTGGCACTGTGATTATCGTTCATTGTGATCTTCTGGCACTGTGATTATCGTTCATTGTGATCTTCTGGCACTGTGATTATCGTTCATTGTGATCTTCTGGCACTGTGATTATCGTTCATTGTGATCTTCTGGCACTGTGATTATCGTTCATTGTGATCTTCTGGCACTGTGATTATCGTTCATTGTGATCTTCTGGCACTGTGATTATCGTTCATTGTGATCTTCTGGCACTGTAATTATCGTTCATTGTGATCTTCTGGCACTGTGATTATCGTTCATTGTGATCTTCTGGCACTGTGATTATCGTTCATTGTGATCTTCTGGCACTGTGATTATCGTTCATTGTGATCTTCTGGCACTGTGATTCTCTTTCATTGTGATCCTCTGGCACTGTGATTATCTTTCATTGTGATCCTCTGGCACTGTGATTCTCTTTCATTGTGATCCTCTGGCACTGTGATTATAATTCATTGTGATGCTCTGGCACTGTGATTCTCTTTCATTGTGATCCTCTGGCACTGTGATTATAATTCATTGTGATGCTCTGGCACTATGCTCTGCGGGAATTGTTATCCTTTGGCACTATGATCTTACAGCCGTGTGATCTTCTGTTGGTAAGGATTTACCGTTCACCTGATCTGGTCGTCTGAACCTTTGGCACTGCTGTGCTCTGATCCGCTGGTCGTCTGATCCTCTGGTCGTCTGATGCGCTGGTTGTCTGATCTGTTGGTCCTCAGATGATCGTATGCACCCTTTACTCTCTGATCTCGGCTCGTGCGCCGCTCTCCACCTTTCTCGAAATTTACCTGGAGATTTCAAAAGGAATATATAAATCTCTTTCAGTTTCCCGGTGAGGGTTTTCTGCTTTTTTTGCCCCCCTCCTCGTTATTCTTCTCCTCCTCTTCTCATTTGTTTATCTCTGTTTTATATCTTATTCTTCAGATACTCCTTCTCTTCCTTCTCCATGTCCTCTTCCTCCTCTGCAGCATCAGACTAAGATCTTCTCAGGTACATCTCCTTGTTAATTAAGGTACAATGGTCTGGTGTATTAAGTATTCTAGGTAAGCTCTCTTTTTTTCTCTCTTGACAGATTATTCGTGTATAAACACTCAAACATTTTAGCTTAGTAGAAGCTGAAAAAGATCATAAGTGTTTTGAGAGATGGTAACCTGAAAGTTTGCGCCCTTAAGTTAGTTAGCTTTTTGCTTTTGGACTAATTAAGAGAGAGAAAAATATCGTGTCCTTGGTGGTAAGTCGCTTGCGGGGCGTGTGTGTGTGTGTGTGTGTGTGTGTGTGTGTGTGTGTGTGTGTGTGTGTGTGTGTGTGTGTGTGTGTGTGTGTGTGTGTGTGTGTGTGTGTGTGTGTGTGTGTGTGTGTGTGTGTGTGTGTGTGTGTGTGTGTGTGTGTGTGTGTGTGTGTGTGTGTGTGTGTATGTGTGTGTGTGTGTGTGTGTGTGTGTGTGTGTGTGTGTGTGTGTGTGTGTGTGTGTGTGTGTGTGTGTGTGTGTGTGTGTGTATGTGTGTGTGTGTGTGTGTGTGTGTGTATGTGTGTGTGTGTGTGTGTGTGTGTGTGTGTGTGTGTGTGTGTGTGTGTGTGTGTGTGTGTGTGTGTGTGTATGTGTGTGTGTGTGTGTGTGTGTGTGTGTGTGTGTGTGTGTGTGTGTGTGTGTGTGTGTGTGTGTGTGTGTGTGTGTGTGTGTGTGTGTGTGTGTGTGTGTGTGTGTGTGTGTGTGTGTGTGTGTATGTGTGTGTGTGTGTGTGTTTTTACTAATTGTATTACTATTTGTGCCTGCGGCATCGAGATCGAGCTGCGAGCTGTTAACTCTTGGACTCCGCCTTTCTGACCATCGGTTCTATAATGTGTTAACTTCAGACTTATTTTTCTCTATCATATCTCTTACATAACATTTTTATCTTTCCACACACTTACACAACCCCAGGACGCAGCCTGCAACAGCTCTCTGACTCTCAGGTACCTATTTACTGCTAGGTGAACAGGTGCATCAGATAGAAGAAACTGCACATATCCAAGAATCGAACCTGTATATATGTGTGTGTGTGTGTGTGTACTCGCCTAGATTTATCCACCGAAATATGCTGTTGGCTAAATAATATAGTGGCATTCAGCTATCATGGTTTCTAGGGAAAATCTACTTGGGCTGTGAGGTGGGCTCGAACCTGCCACCAAGGCATTGACAAGCCACATACTCGACCACTGGATTTTCTCATTGATATATATCAGGTTAGTGAGATTACTGTGTGTATCATGGTTCAGGCCTTATTCTTGTAGCTTTCTGATATCTTTTCTTATCCTTGTGATATCCTTGTGATATCCTTTCTTCCTCTGAATATATTAGTTGCTACCTGATAATTTTCTCAAACTGTGTCGGTGCAGAAACGTGTGTATTTATACCTATGTAATTGTGGCAGTATCGCGTTATCTAAACACACACACACACACTCTGCTCAACTCTGGAGGTGGGCAGAGTTTCTTTCACTTTTTTGCACCTGTTCACCTACCTGTGAATAGGTACCTGGAAGTTAGACAGCTGCTACGCCATGTTTCCTTTGAATGTGTGTGTGTGCGTGTGTGGGGTGGTTAGAGAAATATATGTAATATATATTATAGAGAAGAAAAGATTGGTTGGAAAGGCAGGGTTCAAGAGCTAATAGCTCGATTCTGCAGACACAAATAGTAAGTGCACACACACACACACACACACACACACACACACACACACACACACACACACACACACACACACACACACACACACACACACACACACACACACACACACAAGCCAGAACAATATCAATAATTACTCATTTATAATCTAATCATTTCCTCATTAATTAAAGCCACACAAGTCATGAATGTTACATTTACCGTAAAGACAATTTCAAACTCCTGACCTAAATTCACATTACCATCTAACCTAAATTCCTGTCACCAGACGGCATGAATTCATATTACCAGATTACCTATAGACCTATCGCCAACCAACCACAATTCCAATGGGAAACTCAGTACTAGTCCTGTCTCCAGATGGTCAGGATGACTAACTCCGTCTTGTCCCAGGAGTCAGCAAGAACCACAGGGAGAACTTGCCGAAGGAAGTTTCACCAACATTGGATTTTCGTGGCTTGGAGGTGGTCAGGTTTTCTTGGGGCCCATTGTTTGAGTATCATGGCGACAGCCACAAATGAGACGGTGAGAGAGAGGGAGAGAGAGAGAGAGAGAGAGAGAGAGAGAGAGAGAGAGAGAGAGAGAGAGAGAGAGAGAGAGAGAGAGAGAGAGAGAGAGAGAGAGAGAGAGAGAGAGAGAGAAAGAGAGAGAGAGAAAGAGAGAGAGATATGAGAGGGGCAATTTTAGAAACAGCAATTTACTATCATGTTGCGACACATTTAGGAACCCGTGTCAAGCAGAGGACGTTAAATTGGTTTATAGACACTCGAACACCACAGGCACATTAATGGTCAGAAACACGGCCAAGGGAAACCTAGTGAGTGTATAATATTCTCTCTCTCTCTCTCTCTCTGCAAATGCAAATGCGATTTGAACTTGTGTTGCTCACGTGATCCCCCCAAAAATGAGGTGATTTGATAAAATACTATGCCCAAGATTACCATAAGAGCGCCGTCGGGATGATGGGCAAATAGCCTCGGTTACCATCATGTTTTGTACGGTCGTGATGGTCGAGCGGTTAAGGTCTCCTGTTCACCAGTTGCATAGTGCTCCTGGCAGTATGGGTTCGAGTCACTTCTAGGGTGTTGAGTTTTCACTTATATATATATATATATATATATATATATATATATATATATATATATATATATATATATATATATATATATATATATATATATATATATATATATATATACACACACACATATATATATGTAAAGACAATCCACAATTATAGAAGACTGATAGAGAAAGAATTTCGTTCTGGCAACAGGATATCTTCATCCACGACAGAAGAGAGTGAGTTAACCCCTGACATGATCTCATAACTGACTCAGTTCACGTGACCAGCGGAAATTTCCATTGGCACGAATTATCTTGTTAAAATGAAATTTTACCCTCAGATGTGTTGATCCTCGGAATTGACGAAATAACGTTTGATTCCACGATTCGTCTTTTAACGAATTCGCTATACTTGAAAATTTATTCTCTTGCAATTATAAGAATCAGTGATATGGCCAGTGTCACGAACGGAAACAAATGGAATGGTAATTATTAGGAGTGAGTGCTAAGCCAGTATGATTATATAATCCTTGTATCATTCCTCATAGTTCAGCCTGTTTCTCAAGTTTTCTATGTCAGTCCTTTATGGGAGATAGTGCCAAAGGATTTTAAGCATTCTAAGATGAATATATACACACATCTCTCTCTCTCTCTCTCTCTCTCTCTCTCTCTCTCTCTCTCTCTCTCTCTCTCTCTCTCTCTCTCTCTCTCTCTCTCTCTCTCTCTCGGCCTTATTCCGGTGAAAGTCGTAGAACTTAGACTGTTCTACCCTCGGAATGCTCAAATGGTTGGACACGGTTCCTGTATTCCTGCCTTATATCAAAGCTCCTTATCTTCATAACCCTTTTCCCAAGGGCTATATATGTGTTCTCATTGGCTTAGTACTTTCTCCCGCCTTTGTGTTGTCGAGGAACTCTATGAGGGTCGTTGGGAACGACTTGCACTCTGGGGATACCGTGTCGTCTCTCGGTTATGATGCTGGACCTGTCCAGATTGTCCCCAGAGTCTCTAATTATTTTTTATTCATAACCACGCAAAGGGTGAACATCAGAGACACTGGTCTGGGATTTAGGGTCTCGTGTTAGTCTGTTTTCTTAAATTGTCGGCATTGCAGTGTGTGTGTGTGTGTGTGTGTGTGTGTGTGTGTGTGTGTGTGTGTGTGTGTGTGTGTGTGTGTGTGTGTGTGTGTGTGTGTGTGTGTGTGTGTGTGTGTGTGTGTGTGTGTGTGTGTGTGTGTGTGTGTGTGTGTGTGTGTGTGTGTGTGCGCGCACGCGAACTGAGTCGGGGGGAGAGTGAATGAGGAGGGGTAAGTGTGAGTGAGAGGAGAGGAGTGTCAGGAGAGGGGGAGAGGGGAGAGTGTGTGAACAAGGAGTGGGAGGTGTAAATGAGAACAGACGAACGAATATACTTATTATTCTCGACAAATGTCCCAACGTAAGCTCTAAAACTTGAATGTGTGCGTGGTATGACTTCATCCTTCACTGCCCATTGTACTGTAACCAGACAGTACAACTGTCTGGTTGTACAATACAGTAACCATTCAGTAGAGAGTTACTGAGGAGTTACAATTCAGTAACTCTCTGAAAGCCGTCCGTTTTAAGGTGCATCCCCAGAAAGTGCACAGATTTGATTTATGTTTAAATCTATTAAAGCACGATAAAGCCTTGAAAGTTAACATTATATCAACGCCTAGACATCAAAGCCATTGCCACTTATTATAAATATCACCCTCACAGTTGCTAGCAATATTGGCAGCTTTATGGCTCAATAATCTTTGCAACGGTATAGATTTCGTCTTAAAATGCATCTTATATGAGTGTTTTGAAGAGAACAGAATGCTCTTGGAGAGGTCAATATTCTGCTAACACAGCCATATGCAAATTTTGCTGCGTTTTTTTGGAGGGGGGAAGTGGAGGTAGAAAATTACTTCATGGAATTCCATCGGTATAGTGTATTCTGAGGCTTCATAGAGCTCTCAGGATTAGTTGCAATTTGAAGCTTCGCTGTACACAGAGGCTTCATGGTACTAGGATTTTTTAGGATTAATAGAGGGATTACTTGCACGAGAATTATCCGGGTCCTCACATCACATTAGAGTAATTCTCTTACACATCGCAATCATCCTGTCACAAACATCACCATCACCTTGGCAAGCACGTCACAATCCAATCGAAAGCGCACGTAACAATCAACCGCTCACACGTCTCAGATCAATCGCATAAACATCACAATCGCCCGCGCACCTATCAATCATCCCTCATGCATCACAATCAACTTCGCGCACACCTCACAATTAATCGGAAACACGTCGCAATCGCACACAATCACAATCACACACACACACACACACACACACACACACACACACACACACACACACACACACACACACACACACACACACACACACACACACACACACACATACACACACACACACACACACACACACACACACACACACACACACACACACACACACACACACACACACACACACACCTCACAAATGCTCACACACGCATACATTCCAATCAGTCACGCACACACATGCACAAACTGACACCCGCGCAAGGCGGTACCAATAATGGAAGTGTTATATAAAAGAAGTCAAATGTCCATTTGGAAGATCGATGCCAGGACACCGGAGAAATGTGAGCATCATCGCCCCATTCCTGACTTCCTTTGTTCCTTGATTGTTGGTGGTTTGGACCCCTAGAGGATGGACAGGAGAGAGAGAGAGAGAGAGAGAGAGAGAGAGAGAGAGAGAGAGAGAGAGAGAGAGAGAGAGAGAGAGAGAGAGAGAGAGAGAGAGAGAGAGAGAGAGTGAAACAATTATCAATTATAAAAATGTGTAGCTGAAGGGTGCATTCCCTCCTCTCACTGCTTGGATGTGTTTGTGTGTATTTGTGTGTGTATGTGTGTATGTGTGTGTGTGTGTGTGTGTGTGTGTGTGTGTGTGTGTGTGTGTGTGTGTGTGTGTGTGTGTGTGTGTGTGTGTGTGTGTGTGTGTGTGTGTGTGTGTGTGTGTGTGTGTGTGTGTGTGTGTGTGTGTGTATGTGTGTGTGTGTGTGTGTGCCCCTCCCTAACCCACCCAACAATGGGGAAGAGTAAAATTGTTACAATGCAGAACGTGGCAGCCAAAACTCCCTTTCTACGTCACAAAGTAGTCTTGTTACCAAAATTTGTGATAACTGTCCTCTTAACGAGGAGGTAGGAACTGAGGTGGGGTGTGTGTGTGTGTGTGTGTAAGAGGGGTGTGTGCATGTTGGAGTGTGTGTGGGTGGGGCGAGTGCTGCCGTGGGCACGGGGTGGGGGTTGTGGTGGGGGGCAGCTTAGTGTTGGGGATGGTGGATAAGTGATGATAGAGTAGAAGTGAGGTGTTAGGGGGGGGGGTTGCTTTTAGAATGGGCGTGTAGTGTGGAAGAGGGGAGTGAGGGGTTTCGCGTGGGCGGTGGGTGTGGATGGCAGTGTGGGCGTTGGCGAGGGCGGGAGACGTGGGTTGGGGTGGGGGGGGGGGGGGGGAGGGCGTGATAACTGGAAAATGGAGGAGTTGGGGTATGTACTCACCTAGTTTTACTCACCTAGTTGTGTTTGCGGGGGTTGAGCTTTGACTCTTTGGTCCCGCCTCACAACTGTCAATCAACTGGTGTACAGATTCCTGAGCCTACTGGGCTGTATCATATCTATATTTGAAACTGTGTATGGAGTCAGCCTCCACCACATCACTTCGTAGTGTATTCCATTTACTAACTACTCTGACACTGAAAACGTTGTTTCTAATGTCTCTGTGGCTAATTTTTGTACTCAGCTTCCACCTGTTTTCCCTTGTGCGTGTACCTCCTGTGTTAAATAATTCATCCTTGTCTAACCATGTTAATTCCCCTGTGAATTTTGTATGTGGTGATCTTATCTCCCCGAGCTCTTCTGTCTTCCAGCGACGAGAAATGCAGTTCACACAGCCTTTCCTCGTAACTTATGCCTCTTAGTTCTGGGACTAGCCTAGTGGCATACCTCTGAACGTTTATCAGCTTTATCTTGTGCTTGGCAATATATGGGTTCCATTCTGGGGCCGCATACTCCAGGATTGGTCTTACATTTGTGGTATACAAGGTTCTGAAAGATTCCTTTCTCAGGTTCCTGAAAGCAGTTCTGATGTTAGCCAGCCTCGCATACGCCGCAGATTTTATTCTTTTGAGGTGGGCTTCAGGAGACAGGTTTGGAGTGATATCAACTCCTAGATCTTCCTCTCTGTCCGTTTCGTGAAGGACTTCAACTACCACTCGGTATCCTCCGCCTAGTGTCATTACCTTACATATAATTGGTTGAACTTTAGTAGCCATATGTTGGACCAATAGCCATTTGTGTTGTAGGATGAGTGTTGAAGTGGGTGTAAGTGCGTGTGTGTGGGAGTAATTGAGTGCAGAGTGAGGGAGAAGTGAGCGTTTAGAAGCTGGATTACGAGAGAGGTTATGAGAACATCCCCCCCCCTGACACTTGAGTGCCGGAAAGCGAGAGGTGATAACACGAGAAGACTCCAGCAAGGAACTTGAACCATAACGGAAAGACAACTCCCGGGATCTGACAAGGGAAGGAACATACGAGTACACCTAGTCCCAAGCCTATACTCACCTAAAGTACATGTAAACGTTGTCATACCATCGGCATGTGCAAACCTGACAAGCATTCGAGTTGCTTTCAGGAATGTGGATCTGAACGAATTATGGGAACTACATTATTTATAGTAGATCTATGCAGTCCCTGATTGAAAATTCACGAATAAATTCAATATATTTATCATAGCAAACATTGTGATTAAGAGCATAGAAGGCTTCGAGTTACGGCCTCACTTAACTTAACTTTAAGGACTTCAACTTATCAACTGAAGTTGGTAACTTTAGTTCTTTTTCGTTTTTCTCTCTCAAGGGCCTTACCCGCCAAACAAACACCGAAACTACGACGTTGGTACAACGTTCGAACAAGTTTTAACACTTCCTAACCAGTTATAACAACCAATATACCAAGTTGTAAATCCGTTCTAATACGTCATAAACACGTTAAGCCAAGATGTAACAACTTTATTACAAGTTGTAACAAGCGGAAAATAGAGACAGTTTCGGTTTGTGTTTCCAGGGTAGTATCTCTTTCCTCACAGATTCTACTCTTAAGTACGACGAAGTTATCAAGACTTAGCGGAAATAGATAACCAAAAGAAGACTTTTGTTATCCTATTTTGAGACACTTAAAGATGTTACACGACTCTGAATATCTACCACCTACGGGCTATTCATGCCCATACCACCTCTTGTGGTGGCTTAATCTTCAACAAAAACAACTCAAACTCTAGCAGCGAACTGGCTACCTTCCTCCCAAGGTTTAACCCACAAGCAAGTCTTAACCTAGAGAACTGACGGACGATCTAGGTTAAGACTTCTTAGTGATGTAATAATATAAATCTGAAAACGTGAGAATGTACCGCATGGCCAAACAGTGGCCCCCACCTGAGAGAAATGAACCATGTTTTAATAAAACCTCAAAGGAAAGCGGGTTTCAGTGTTGACATTGTATCCGGCGAGACCAACAAGAGCGATCGGATAATCCCCTGTCAAGATAGGACGTCCGGGGTCATAAATCAGGCGGCGGACATGTTAAAAACGACCTCAGTATAACTAGAGGTAAAACAAGGTCAAGGTTTTGACGTCACGGCTCGAGAGAGAGAGAGAGAGAGAGAGAGAGAGAGAGAGAGAGAGAGAGAGAGAGAGAGAGAGAGAGAGAGAGAGAGAGAGAGAGAGAGAGAGAGAGAGAGAGAAAGAGAGAGAGAGAGAGAGAGAGAGAGAGAGAGAGAGAGAGAGAGAGAGAGAGAGAGAGAGAGAGAGAAGAGAGAGAGAGAGAGAGAGACAGACAGACAGAGAGACAGAGAAGAATAGGCCAATTAAAATTTATTAACAGTAATATTAACAATAAAATTGCTGCTATTATCGAATCAAACAAGAAAACTTTATTCACAATTGGTTGTACATTTATAACTGACTGTTAAACTAAATTTCAGAACATTATTTCCATAAAGTTCGTAACAATAGCAAAACATGTAATCACTATAAATATATATCGTATTATCTAGATTTAGATTTAGAAAGCTTATTCGTCAGTGATTCATATATCATTAAAGTTCTGGCTGGAGTAAACAGGTATACAGCCATAGGAAAAATAACTTACAGCTTCCAATTAGATGGCTGAGATTTATCTTGGCAAAACATACAGCATATTTTTATTTTTTTACAATTTGAAGGATTAATATGTACACTAATTATATCATTCAGTTATTGATTTCTGCATACACTAAACATTTGACCACTACTACTACAACCACCACTACTGCTACTATTATTACTACTACTACTATTACTACTAATACTTATACTACTTCAACAACTAATAATAAGTACTATTTATACTACTATTACTACGGCTGCTGCTGCTAGTATATCTAAGCATTCCTTTTAGCATGTTCTCTGGCTGACATACATATATATTAATATTTTATGCACATGATAAGATTAATATGGCCTTCTTGTCGTTCCAGGCTGGGATTCGAATCGACAGGTGTTCCAGCATTGTGGGCAGGACCCTTGGGGGACTCTGGGTGGCACCTGATTCACGCCCTGATGGTGGCACCTGTTCTGAGCCCTTTAGATGGGTCTGATCCAAGCCCCGAAGGTGGTACCTGATCTCTGTTACGTTGTTACGTTACGGTTCCCTCTTCAGTAGCCGTTCTATGGCTCAAAATTACTCTTCCCTTCTAATGATAATTCTAAGATCACGTTTACTGCTGTCCCTTCTACCCTTTACATGTATCTGAACATACTCTCTTTCTTTGATGACCAAGGGCCAGATTCACGAAAGCACTTACGCAAGTACTTACGAACGTGTACATCTTTCCTCAGCATGAAAACTTCCCATTCAACTGTTGTTATTGTTATAAACAGCCTCCTGGTGCTTCGGAGCTCATTAACTGTTTAATAAATGGAAACAAAGCCACCAAAGATTGAGAAAAGATGTACACGTTCGTAAGTACTTGCGTAAGTGCTTTCGTGAATCTGGCCCCAAATTAATATCAAACTGTGCGGAGAAACGAGGATGTTTCGGTCCAGGACCGAAACATCCTCGTTTCGTCGCCGTTTCTGCACTTTCGTATGTGTGGTTTGGTTATCATATCTTCAGCCTCGTTAATGTGACTCATCGTCTACATATGCTTTTTGTCTACGTACAAGATTCTGAACACGTCGTTGTTCGCTAACAAGGATCTTATCTCATGCTTTACGAGGCTTGACTCATCCCTAAACGTTGACATATCTTAAACATCCTTAATTCCTCTCACGGACATGAGCACATTCCCCCCTAAGAGCCTTACAGGGACCTGGCATCTGGACATATGTGAGAACATATCACATATGTCTGTTATTCATCTCCTCTCCACCGGTTGGTTCTTCATCCCCTCTACACCTGTTCCTCCCTCACCACACACCTGTCCCTCCCCCCACCACACACCTGTCCATCACCACACACCTGTCTCTCTTTACCTTCAACGTAAGAGGCTTAAGGCATCGTCTGGTTTATCGATGAGACGCTTACAGTGCTGCCAGAGCCTGCCTGAGGCCCCACACCGAGGCCTCACACCTGAGGCCCCACACCTGAGGCCTCACACCGAGGCCTCACACCGAGGCCTCACACCGAGGCCTCACACCGAGGCCTCACACCGAGGCCTGATTGAGTTAAACTAATTTTTTAATACAAGTCATTAACCACGCGCTCCTTATAATTGATTTTCACGCTCAGTTAGTACGGTCAAACGGCATAGTTTATGTTATTCTACGGTTTGTGTAACTCTCTCTCTCTCTCTCTCTCTCTCTCTCTCTCTCTCTCTCTCTCTCTCTCTCTCTCTCTCTCTCTCTCTCTCTCTCTCTCTCTCTCTCTCTCTCTCTCTCTCTCTCTCTCTCTCTCTCTCTCTCTCTCTCTCTCTCTCTCTCTCTCTCTCTCTCTCTCTCTCTCTCTCTCTCTCTCTCTCTCTCTCTCTCTCTCTCTCTCTCTCTCTCTCTCTCTCTCTCTCTCTCTCTCTCTCTCTCTCTCTCTCTCTCTCTCTCTCTCTCTCTCTCTCTCTCTCTCTCTCTCTCTCTCTCTCTCTCTCCCTCTGTCTCTCTCTCTCTCTCCCTCTCTCTCTCTCTCTCTCTCTCTCTCTCTCTCTCTCTCTCTCTCTCTCTCTCTCTCTCTCTCTCTGTCTCTCTCTCCCTCTGTCTCTCTCTCTCTCTCTCTCTCTCTCTCTCTCTCTCTCTCTCTCTCTCTCTCTCTCTTTCTCTCTCAAACACAAAATTCCTAAAGAAAATACGTTCTCTTCATTTATATTTTTGCTTCAGTTTTTGCAAAGTTCATTTATGTCTCGAGATTAATTTGCTTGAGCTTAATGGATAAAGTTCAAGGGTAGAGTTAGCATTTGATGGTCAAAGTTGTGCTAATTATGTTTTGATTGCCGTATTCAGTGTTAAGACTTGCGGAGGTAGCATTTCTGTGATTAATATTTTTTGATAAAAGGTTTTGTTCCAGATGTTTAGTTACCCCTCTTACTGCCTGAGGGGCAAGTGTCGTTTTCTATGAACATTATAACGAACATTATAGCAAAGCATTGCATAATAATATTCATTATAAACTATGGGTGTTTATTTTTGTTATGAGTGGTAACCAACAACAACAAATAGTAGTAAAAATGACTTGAACAATAAGCATTACATTCTGAAAATATTTTATATATAACGTTTATTAAAAAAAAGAATCAAAGATCTAACATCTAAAAAACAAAATGGATTTTTACTATGCACACTGCAGCATGTGACTCTGAAGTCTGCACATATGAACCCCAACTATAATCATTGCACATGTAAAACATATCGTTAGTGTAAGTGAGCAGATGACAGGTCATATGTGGGTCAAAGGTCAGCGCAACATACGTGTGTGGCACAAGAATTAGCAGTGAACGAAGTATATTGTGATTGACATGGCTCAAATGCCCAACTCTCTGGATATGATGGACGAGGTCACAGCTAACCTGTTGGAGCCGGCAGCTTCGACGGGAAGATTTGTAAACACCGAAGGCACTACAGACGCTCTCTGGGATACAGAAGACACATCGGAGGCGCTGACGGAGACCATTCTGGCGACTCTGAACCTCAACGTGTCAGCGTGGGAGGGCGGAGTACTGCCGCGGGAGAAGTGCGACTTCCTGCTGGAGATCAACTACTCCCTGCCCAACCTGACGTGTTTGAACCACGCCCCGGAGTTCACTTCGGAGTCTCAGGTCCGCAGCATCGTGCTGGCTGTGATGGCCGCGCTCTCTCTGGTGGGCAACACCGCCACCATCGTCAGTATAGCCAGGGAAAAGAGACGTTCCCGTTCCACCGTCTACACGCTCATTCACCACCTGTCAGTGGCGGACCTGTTTGTCACGTTCACCTGCCTCACCGCCGAGTCCATCTGGACCTTCACAGTGCAGTGGGTGGCCGGAAACTTTCTTTGTAAGCTCATCAAGTACCTGCAAATGTTCAGCTTGTATCTCTCCACCTTCATCTTGGTTCTCATCGGAGTGGACCGGTTCACTGCGGTGAGGTACCCGATGAGACGATCCGGCACTCAACGGCACTCTGGCTACGGCATCATCTTCGTCTGGGTCTTGAGCGCTGTCTTGAGCATACCTCAGGTAGGTCCTCAACTGGTAAGAAGTGTAATGCCACAGGTAGATCTTTTAGGATAATAATAATGAGAAAATCAATTGAAGTCATGAGGTGACTGGAACCAGCGATCAAGGTACAGCCAGCCTCGCTCCTTACCCCCTGTACCACGACGTGGGGCACGGGGGTAAGGTATTCTCCTAAACATCAATAATAATATGAATAATAATAACACTTTAGCAGTCTTTTGTATATATGTTATTTATGGATGTAGTGATCCTTGTATGGTCTTCCGGGTTGACGTCTTCTCTTCATAAATATAAAACACTGGCAAAAATAAGTCATATATATGTCAAGTACAATGTGCTGGTTTGTTGTCAATACATTATGAGCAGACAGTCGTCACTGCGGTCAAGTGTGTCACTGGCTGAAGTGCTGGCAGACTCTGCCCTCTGCGTTAAACCATACATCTTAATATCTTCATTGATTTGATCAATATAATCTAATTTTTTGCGCCAAAAATAACGTTAAGATATTTTGTAGAATCATATATTATATCCTCAGATCGACAGCCCATAAATTCCCTCTCCCCTCAACAGAATCATAAACATATGTCAGACCAATTCTGGAGTATGCGGCTCCAGCGAGGCGTCTATTCCTAATGAAGCACAAGATGAAGTTACAGAAGGTTCATATGCCTCTAGACTAGTTCTAGAACTACGAGGTATGAGTTATGAGGAAAGGCTGCGTGAATTGAAACTCACGTCGCTGGAAGACCAAAGAGTTTGGGAAGCCATGATCACGACATATAAAATTATCAGGGGAATTGTTAGGAAATACATAGACAGGCTACTTAACACGGGTGGTAATCGCACAAGGGGACAAAGGTGGAAACAAAGTACCCAAATGAACCACAGCGACATTACAAAGAACTGTCCCAATGTCAGTGTAGTTAACAAATGGAATGCACTAGGCAGTGATGTGGTGGAGGCAGACCCCATTCACAGTTTCAAATGTAGATATGATATATCTCAATAGGCTAAAGACCTGTGAACCAGTTGATTGACAGTTGAGAGGCGGGATCAAAGACCCGAAGCTCAACCACCGCCAGCATAATTAGGGGGAGTATAATTTGGAGAGTATTCACAAACCCACTCATTCATAAGCATAAACGAACGTACACACACACACACACACACACACACACACACACACACACACATATATTATATCCTCACACACACACACACACACACACACACACACACACACACACCAGAGTTAAAAAAAAGAAGGGAGAGGAGGGATATGAGTATTTTATACTCAATGAGTATAAAATTTATCCCCTGAGTATAAAATACTCAGGGGAATTGATAAAGTGGAAATAGATGAAATGTTCACACGTAATACTAACAGAACGAGGGGACATGGGTGGAAGCTGGAAACTCAGATGAGTCACAGAGATGTTAAGAAGTTTTCTTTTAGCGTGAGAGTAGTGAAAAAATGGAATACACTTAAGGAACAGGTTGTGGAAGCAAACTCTATTCATAATTTTAAAACTAGGTATGACATGGAAATAGGACCGGAGTCTTTGCTGTAAACAACAGATGGCTCGAAAGGCGGGATCCAAGAGTCAGTGCTCGATCCAACAGGCACAAATAGGTGATTTAAAATAGGTGAGCACACACACACACACACACACACACACACACACACACACACACACACACACACACACACACACACACACACACACACACACACACACACACACACACACACACACACACACACATTACTGCCTTATTAAACTGACTGATAATGACTTGGCCTGTAATGGATGACGTTGCTTTAATCATTGTAAATGGTCGCTAATTATTTTAGAGGTGCGATGAATTTATAAAGCATGACAGAATCAAAAGAAATTTATCCAATAATTTATATTATGTTGTCAATGGCGGTTGATGCGATGGACGGTGGTTGTAGTGAGCGAAAAATTTACTAACGAATAACAATACCCGGTAATAATATTACTAGTGAATATTAATAATAATTTTCTCAACTGCAGGAGAGAATAATCCACTGGATATTATCCAACAGCAGGAGAGTAATCCACTGGATATTATCCAACAGCAGGAGAGAATAATCCACCGGCTATTATCCAACAGCAGGAGAGTAATCTACTGGCTATTATCCAACAGCAGGAGAGTAATCCACTGGCTATTATCCAACAGCAGGAGAGTAATCCACTGGCTATTATCCAACAGCAGGAGAGAATAATCCACTGGTTATTATCCAACAGAAGGAGAGAATAATCCACTTGTTATTATTTTATTATCCAACAGCAGGAGACGTTAATCCACTGGATATTATCCAACAACAAAAGAGAATAATCCACTTGTTATTATCCAACATCAGAAGAAAATAATTCACTTGTTATTATCCAACAGCAGGAAGAATAATCCACTCGCTATTTCTATTATTTCACGTTATTTAAGATCATCTTCATTGTATCCTGGTATTTGCCTTCCCTGTTCGCTATATTCCGGTAACGGTCTTTCCAATATACAACATCCTGGTAATCTCCTGCCCGGTACATTATATCCCGATAATCTTCTACTCGGTAAACCATTTCCTGGTAACCTAATACCCGGTACACCATTTCCAGTATAATCTAATACCCGGTACACCATTTCCTGATAACTTAATACCCGGTACACCATTTAGTGGTAATCTCCTACCCGGTACACCATTTCCTGGTAATCTAATACCCGGTACACCATTTCCTGATAACTTAATACCCGGTACACCATTTCCTGGTAATCTAATACCCGGTACACCATTTCCTGGTAATCTAATACCCGGTACACCATTTCCTGATAACTTAATACCCGGTACACCATTTAGTGGTAATCTCCTACCCGGTACACCATTTCCTGGTAATCTAATACCCGGTACACCATTTCCTGATAACTTAATACCCGGTACACCATTTCCTGGTAATCTAATACCCGGTACACCATTTCCTGGTAATCTAATACCCGGTACACCATTTCCCGGCAATCTAGTACCCGGTACAAGTGTTAAATAATGGTAATGGCTTAGCGCTCTCTCCTGATAATTCCCTTACCTTTTACCCAATACACCTAATCAGCTCAACATTTCCAGCCTGTAATATTAATGTTATTAATGTCACATAGATGAAACAGCTAATTAAGGGATCATTAATGAGCCCAGATACAAACTTTGCTTTTTAATTCACAGCAAATTACACTCTGAGTCTTACCAGTTTTGATAAGTAATCAGAACAAATCTGAGGCTCTCGAAATGTTTTGGTCAAGTTCATAATTTTTGGTTTCTAACTAGATGATATGAAAATTTTTTGTCTTTCACTTAAGTAAAGAATTGATCAATTCGGCCCCCCGGAGTTCTCAGAGTAAAGGTTAATTGGTTTTGTGTTATCTTTGGAGTTTTTTGTATGTAATTAATATTACTGCTTCAAATTCTTCTACTAGATCCACTATTAAAGAAAATGTGAATATTGTGTAAAATGTGAAATGGGATTATTACCATTAATATTAATATTACTACTAAATCTACTACTACTCTTACTACCGCTACTACTAATATTAATGACAATGAGAAAATCCGTATGGAGCCGTGCTGAGGGCTCGAACCTAAACGGTGGGTTTTCCTACGCACACGCTCTAGCGACTAGACCACGACATGGTCATAAGGATCGCAACCTGGAGTTCTATACGTGGTCTAGGCGCTAGAAGCGTTTGTCTGGAAAATCCCTCTGCAAAGGCTCGAACCCTCATCACTGCTCCTACGGAATTTTCTCATTAGTTCAGTCACGTTAGTGTGATTACTCTCTGTGTGATGTGAAATCACATTACACTTGTTGTATCAAAGAGAAAATCAGTAGAAGCCATGATGAGATTCGAACCTGTACACTGGGTACTTCCCCCAGCACACGCCTTTAAACCCAGTGTCCTTCCGAAGGTAGGGTGTGTGTTGACCAGACCACATAGGGTGCATAGGGTGTGTGTGTAGTAGGCAGCCATCAGTCTCAGGAGACTATGGAGTTTCGTTCTGGTTTGTCGGTCTGGAGTGGCCTCTCCAGGGCTCAAAGCCAGGGTAAGTTGATTTGGAGGAGAAGCTGTTACCCAAGCAGCAGGTTAAATGTGAGTACTATTTAATATTCTCACATTTAAGTACCAAATCTAGTCTGTACCCCATGACATGCAACGTATACTAAACATGTAAAAAAAAACTTACATCATTTTTTATTATATACACTATACATGTAAATACAAAACACATCCAGTAAACGACACGACATTTTCACATTTACATAAAGGTTAAAAATCCCCCCAAAGAAAATTAACCCACGGATAAAGGATAATGAAGACTGCTCATAATGAATGGTAAAATAATGAGCATGAATAATGATCGTTCATTACCTAAGTCCCAGATATTCTCCATTTATCTTACTTAAAGAATGACTGATGAAGGCGTGCAGCAAATTTGGCCTTAAAGAGGGTTAATTTCCCCCCTTTTTCAGAAACAAGTAAAATTTGTTTTGTAATTTGGTGCTTCAGTAGTAAGGGTTGGATAATAAGGATGGTGTAAAACAAGAATATTGAGTTTATCTACAGAACAAGCTTTATTTATTAATAAATAAATCAATAAAGCAACACCCATCACAGTCATTACATTAAAGATCACAATACAGACTCAATATACACTATTACAGTACAGCATCAATATATAATACCCCAAGGTTAAATATATAACATTATACAAATCCTCCCACACACCACATCAATAATATACATCCCCAAAACCCCAACATACAACATCATACGATATCCCAACAAGCACCTCTCCACAACATTAAACACCATACAACATCCACACATCATTCAAAATCAACCTTGCAACGCCCTACAACAAAATACAACGCCTCAGCATACAACACCACACTACAACACACTACACTAAGAGCTACAACAAACCAGCATGCGGCACTATACTACATCCTCACTAGTTCACACGCTACAGCAGCGTTTTGTATTTTGCAATGTAGCAACATTAACAGTACAGTTGCAACTCTGGCATCCACGTGCAGGACGACATTATTTGCAAGGTATACGCTATTTGACCTTTGCATACACCTTTACACGGTACACTAGAATAGTCGAAAACATGAACAGAGTTATAATGTTATTCACCGAGAAGGTCAAGTTTCTTACTTCAGCTATAAGCTTTATTGAACTAGTTCAAATAACAGGAAATTCAATCAGTAAAAACTAGTAATAAACTCTCAGATAATTAATAAATTAAACCACGTGGTAATTCAACTTAATTTGATTTATATAGAATATCGGGAAAGAAACTTATTAAAACCTAAGTTTGCATTTCTCTTCACTGGGATAAAATGTAAATTAAAATGACTTTAAGGATACATAGTACGCAAGCCACGAACACCATACATACATATATATATATATATATATATATATATATATATATATATATATATATATATATATATATATATATATATATATATATATATATATATATATATAATAGGAAGGGAGTACCACCTCTAGCTGGAAGAAGGGGGACCCATAGCCTCGGAGGAAACCACGCATAACGCATTAGAGGGAATGTTTAGATCCCCTCCAATACAGTTTCTGTGTGCTTTTCTCCTACCACCCCCTTCCTTGAATATTTTTTGTGCTTTATTATGCATTTGATGGTTACAAGATATACATGGGTTGATACAAAAATAATAATGCAAAAAGGTGCTTAAAGGTTATGGATCTCTTGAAGAACACAACAATGGGAAACATTGATGAATGTCACAGACGGGTTCGATCATTGTTGCAAGTCAAACACTTCTTCGAATTCCTCTGAAGTTGGACTAGTGCCCAAGACGCAACAGGCATTTCCCCTCTGAATCGCAACACTGAGGCGCTGGAACAAGAATCTTTTTGCTCTCTGGTCTTTTGTAGCGCTGATCAATTTGTCCCCCAATTCCTTCAGGAACTTCAATGCACATTTTCCCCACGAACCGAGGGTCTCCGAGCCGATCGGAACAAAGCTGTAGCAGTGTGCTAGACCTCTGTATTTAATAATTTTCGGCGATTCCCTGAAAGAAGCAGCACCACCGCTTTCACGTGTGCTGTAGTGGAGGTAGGTACTGGCAAGTGTGGCAGCGCACGTGTAGTCCCATACCACTTGCTTACCATCCTTCCAAGGTAGCAAGGTGACCCCATCAGGGCGCTTCTGAGGGTCGTTAGGTCTGGATAAGTGTGGTTCTCTTTGTGCCGGGCAGCGGGCTGTGGCGAGGCTCCTCTTGATGATGTCGTTGACTTCTTCATGTCTTGCAATTTTACCCTGTGATTTACGACATACCAGACCATGACGACCATATTGGTCTGCCATCGCAGTTCCGCAGATGCACCTATGTTCGGTGAGGATGGGGGCGGCAAGGCGAAGGGTATATATATATATATATATATATATATATATATATATATATATATATATATATATATATATATATATATATATATATATATATATATATATATATATATATATAATATATATATATATATATATATATATATATATATATATATATATATATATATATATATATATATATATATATATATATATATATATATATATATATAGCGCTGGGGACAATTGGGGGAATTGGGGGACAAATTGATCAGCGCTACAAAAGACCAGAGAGCAAAAAGTTTCTTGTTCCAGCGCCTCAGTGTTGCGATTCAGAGGGGAAATGCCTGTTGCGTCTTGGGCACTAGTCCAACTTCAGAGGAATTCGAAGAAGTGTTTGACTTGCAACAATGATCGAACCCATCTGTGACATTCATCAATGTTTCCCATTGTTGTGTTCTTCAAGAGATCCATAACCTTTAAGCACATTTTTGCATTATTATTTTTGTATCAACCCATGTATATCTTGTAACCATCAAATGCATAATAAAGCACAAAAAATATTCAAGGAAGGGGGTGGTAGGAGAAAAGCACACAGAAACTGTATTGGAGGGGATCTAAACATTCCCTCTAATGCGTTATGCGTGGTTTCCTCCGAGGCTAGGGGTCCCCCTTCTTCCAGCTAGAGGTGGTACTCCCTTCCTATTTAAAAAAAAAAAAAAAAAAAAAAAAAAAAAAAAAAAAAAAAAAAAAAAAAAAAAAAAAAAAAAAAAAAAAAAAAAAAAAAAAATATATATATATATATATATATATACATATATATATATATATATATATATATATATATATATATATATATATATATATATATATATATATATATGTATATATATGTATATATATTCCCACCAGACGCAAAGGGCAGGATTCATGTTATTGTAAGATTTTGGTAGAGATATAGTGGCTTGGGTGAAGCGTGGGAGAGCAGCAGCTATCACAGTTAGGGGTGGATGATGAGCAGCCATCACTGGTAGGATGGATGATGAGTAGCTGTCACTGGTAGGGTGTGGATGACAAACAGCCATCACTGGTAAGGTGGATGACAAGCAGCCATCACTGGTAGGGTGGATGACAAGCTGGCACTACTGGTAGGGTGGATGGCAAGCAGCTGTCACTGGTAGGATGGATGATGAGTGACCGTCATTGGTAGGTTGGATGATGAGCAGCCATCACTGGTAGGGGTGGATAAGGGTCACCCAACACTGGCTGAGTGAACGAGGACCAGCGAGTCAAACATTACAAAACTGTGCAATAACTATGCCAACCCCCGCGAGTCCCTTCTCACCCAGCAGAGTATAATTGGCTTCTGATCGCAAGTCTTTATTAAAACACTGTTATCGTTCTCGCTTATGAGGGTACATTCGCGCTACAAGATGCTCAAGTGTCTCCAGATTGCCTTGGGGGCTGTTTGGAAGTCTATGATCTATGTACCATTGCTGTATATAGCAAAGTTATCTCTGAGACTGTTGATTTAATTTGTAACATTTTAGAGTGGCAAAATAATGGCTCGGTAGTATTCAAGTCACTAAGAATCTACAAAATGTTCCTGATCCTGCATGCTACTTTGAGGTTGTCCACCTACTTTGAAGCTACAAATGTTTCTGAGAGCACAGAGTTGACACATCCACTCACTCTTAAAGTAATTAGTTCGTTACCTTAATGGATACGTCCCATTCCTTTAGGTTTTTTCTTCCAGATGATGTAAGTTTAGAAACATCATGTTAGCTGAAGGCAACTAATTCGATCTTGGGTTCAGGTTTTTAGCCACTGTAGGACATTTTGTGATAAAACATTCCCTGACATAATTATTCACCATTTTGACTATTCACTGTATTGTGTTTTGATACAGGCACATCCTAGCTAAATAACATCAGGGTCCTATGTAATTCTGGCGAACATTTGTCTTACCTTCAGGTACCTGAGTATGGAAAAGCTTAGACACTATATTTACCTGTGATAAGAGACACTACACTACCTATGAGACACTGCGTTATCCATAAAAATTCAGTACTAGAATACGCAAACTAAATGTGGAATTCCCTTCATAAATCCCATAACGTATAACTAAAGAAAATCGTAATGATTCGCTACAAGTCGTAACATTAAAAGTGCAAGGTAAGATAAAAGGAAGATATTGCTTGCCCTTCCCACGTAGGGAAATAGAAAGGAAAGAGGGGAAATGATTGCGTTATAAAAAATATTTAAAGAACAATGTTATTTGTAGGTTTAAATGCATATATGATAGAAATCTCGCGTATCAGGAGCTTTTGAATTACAATATCGACAGCTGAAAATTCAGCGCCTAAGGGCCGACATTCGGTTCTGAGGCATGATTACCTCAGGGAAATAATAACTACAAAGTGAGTACGAAAACACTCAAGCCTCCTTCCTTCTACAGTCGAAATAGCTTAATGCATTCACCTGAAAAAAATTACCTTACCTCAGATCCACCTTCCTCCACACACAAAACAAATACAGACATACACACAGGAAATAGGGCGTTATGATCTGACAGAATCTCTCCATTGATACTAAACAGAGCATCAAAGTGTACACAAAACGAGGATCAGAAGAAAGAGAAGTCAGAGATGTAGTGTATCAACACAGAGCAGAGTGACGTCAGGAAGAACCTCTTCAGCATGACTTAAATCAGTTGCACGGGTTAGTTCCCGTTATTTGAGACAGGAAGCCTGTGTGTATATATAAATACTTGGGTTTGCATCGAGTTCCCTTCCCCCCCTTTCCTTTGATCAAACTACTGCTTTTCCCCATGATGTAACCCCCACATTAGTTGCCTAACTCCAGGGTACCTATTTACTGCTAGGTAAACCGAAGCACTAGGTGAAAGGAAACATGCAGCCCCTATAGACCCTCCAAGGAATCGAATCCGGGATCCCCCGATTTTGAGTAGAGAAGGAAGCCACCTGTACTTCGAGACCATTTAGATGGAAGGAGTGGTCGGGATCTTTATATACACAGCTTTAACGGGCTCAAGAGCATTGTCTTGCTCTAGAGTATTGCTGGACCATGCAAACCAATTTAAATTAAGTGAGATGTGTACAGAATCCTACTCTACACATCCATGTTCGCTCATTAACACATTCTTCGTCATTGTGCTAAATAGTTTATCATTTTATCCAGTTATTTATATTATTTGATAAGCTAAGTCAGTATTTATCATGATTATGTATGTGTTTAAACGCTGAAATGTTCCTTGAACATTTCCTAGACTGTGAGTGACGCGTCTCTATGTAACAGGACACGACCCGTTAACAACAAACCTTCCAGTCATAAACTTTTATATTATTTCGCGTCAGTTATACAGAATGGTTCACAAATATCCACCCAATTCAGGGAGATATACTTTCCTAGCTCACTTTGTTAAAGTGTTTCCGCTCGTAAGAACGAGTTCGCTTGTTAAAATGGTCTCATTCCTAAGAATGAGTTCTGTCGTAAGAATGGGTGTAATCATAAAAATGGGTTCCCTCGTAGGCATTTTGCAACCCATGCAATGAGAGCTGGCAATTTCGGCGGTGATGAGGCACTAGAATGCAAAATACTGCGTAAAGAGCTTCTGCTGTGGTATTCTTCTTAATACCACGCCTTTAGCACGGCACTGTAGAATACCAGCGTAGCTACGATACAGTACCCCCAAACTACCACAATCAGTCTCGACCTGAATGTATACCATAAGGTGTGGATATTATCGCCCTCACGGGAGGCGGATAATGCCACGAGCTGTACCCCCGCGATAGAGTAGAGATATTATTCACCCACGTTGTGCATGTTGGCCCACGGCGTGGAGCTGGTTGTATCTTGCCCACGGTGGGCTGTTCATAGCGCTCCCACGGCACAGTGGGCATCCTAACTTGCCTGTGGTGTTGTGTGTAATAACCCACCCAGGATAGATCAAGTCAAACCGACCCATGATGTAGTCAAAGAGCGCACCCACGATGTAGTGAGACAACTCACTACATCTGCCCACAAAGCAGCCTATTAAGCACAGAAAGAGCACCTAACAACCTAACACTTCACTACCAATACGGTCATTAGTACAGGCCATTATTAACACACGATAAAGTGAGGATACTGCAGGGTTGTCAGCCTCGACAACCAGAGCGCAACGCCATAATCTCCGGAGACTGCAGGATGCCTACTACTGCAGGGGAAATAAGGAGCTGGCTTGATGCAACAAACCCACAACTCCTCCTCATGCTCGTATCTAAACGTGTACACGTGAACTGGTGTCTGATACAGCTGATCAGCTACCACCCCCCCAATGTGCCACCATTCCACCAATCTGTTATTATGCAGCATGACGTCTTTACTCATCACCTCCTGTAACCAGCTCCGACTTCTATTATTTATTCACTAAACTCGACTTCTTACCGTTATGTATCATATGACCGGAATGCCACAATATAACTATATTTCATTTGGAAGTATAATTTAACATTAGCGAAATCTTTTGCCGTCGTTGTCATTGAGCGTTGATTTTAGCGTTACTTCAACCTGTTACTACTAATGAGAGTCGTCTGAACAAGTGATTCTTTAAGGAAGAGATTATCCATGTTCGGAGAGAACAGGTGGCACTCACTCAACTCCTGTCTTCCCACGGCGGGTGCCTGGTGCCCTGGGTCCATGAGGTCTACTTTATGAGGGTCTCGACCTCCAAGGCTTCGTTGGAAAGAATGAGAGCAGGTAGGTGAGGCGGTAAAGAGATGGTGAGTGGGAGGGAATGGGGGGCAAGGTATGAGGAGGTGACGATGATGAGGTAGGAGGGAAATACTGGATATAGGTAATGGGGAATTAAGAACCAGAGAGGCAGAAGATGGAGAAGAAGGCGGCGTTGAAGGAGGCAATAAAGGATATGGGAAATGGGAGGCGGAGGTAAGAGGCAGTTGCAGATGATAATGGGTTGTAACATTAGTACTGAATTACGTGTATATTAGTACACGTAAACAGCGCTGAATCTCCCTAAATTAATTTAAACTTTCCTCTCCCTCACACTCACATGAAGTGCTTCATGTCACCGCTTGTGCCTGCCTGACATACTGGTGTTATTCTTTATACGGCAGATGTTTGCTCCTTTACAAATATTTATATGAGATTACTTTCAAAATCTGCTTCACTCATGTGCTCGTGTAAATTTCTTAACTGCATAAAAGGTTTAATAGCTTTAGTATCCCCCATAGAGCAAATTGTCAGAAATTTTATCATTAAGGAACAGGTCAAAAAGATTCCTTTCCTCCTCTATCCAGGTCGACGCCCATCGTCCCTGTCATAATTCCTAGTCTGTCTTAACGCATCGTTAGTAGAAGAAATATCCAAAACTGCGAACACATCTGAACTATTTTTTTTGTTTTTGATCGCGTTAATGGTCCATGATGTCAGGCTGGGCTTCTCTAAGCAACGCTGTAGTAACGCGGAGTTTGGCAACGTTAGAGAATGGTAATGAAACAAAGCAAATATTGCGTCTTACAAACAGTACCTCCGAGAAGAACTGAAGAAACCCTCCCCCGGTAAAAAAAAAAATTAAGTATAAAACAGACATATATATAAAAATTGTCAAATTCCGTAAAACTAACTAAACAATAACATATAAAAAATATTGGTATGGAATCGTTTTATATTATACTTCCTTTGTTGATTGTTGTGATCATAACCTTTTTCCACTCCATTTCTTACCAAATTTTTACTCCTTTTCCGCCTTTTCTTAATAGGACTTGATAATAGTCAAGGGCTGACTGAAACGTCCTCATTTCCTAGACGACGTTTCAGTCCGCTGAGTGACTAATTTTCAGGTCTTGAACGAACGAAACTGGTCTTTGTCATGTTCATTTAGCTTCTCTAGACATTTCAACACTTTTAAATGATCTAACCGGGGAAACCACTGACGTACATCAGTAAGAAATAACCTAACGAAATAGCTTTATTGACAACTTAATAGAATTTCTTGACTTCAGGCGGCCTTTATCGGATCTGCAAGAAGTACTCTATCACAATTTATCATTTGCATTAATAATTAATCCACATAATTCTCACTCTAAATGATTGTGCAGATCTTCATTACACACGACGTCAAGATGGTGAACAAGGAGCAGGAGACGCACAGCGACTTAAGAACAAGGAGCAGGAGACGCACAGCGACTTAAGAACAAGGAGCAGGAGACGCACAACGACTTAAGAACAAACAGCAGGAGACGTACATCGACTTAAGAACAAGCAGCAGGAGACGTACAACGACTTAAGAACAAGCAGCAGGAGACGTACATCGACTTAAGAACAAGCAGCAGGAGACGCACAGCGACTTAAGAACAAGCAGCAGGAGACGTACAACGACTTAAGAACAAGCAGCAGGAGACGTACAACGACTTAAGAACAAGCAGCAGGAGACGTACAACGACTTAAGAACAAGCAGCAGGAGACGTACAACGACTTAAGAACAAGCAGCAGGAGACGTACATCGACTTAAGAACAAGCAGCAGGAGACGCACAGCGACTTAAGAACAAACAGCAGGAGACGCACAGCGACTTAAGAACAAGCAGCAGGAGATGTACAACGACTTAAGAACAAACAGCAGGAGACGCACAGCGACTTAAGAACAAGCAGCAGGAGACGCACAGCGACTTAAGAACAAGCAGCAGGAGACGCACAGCGACTTAAGAACAAGCAGCAGGAGATGTACAACGACTTAAGAACAAGCAGCAGGAGACGCACAGCGACTTAAGAACAAGCAGCAGGAGACGTACAACGACTTAAGAACAAGCAGCAGGAGACGCATAGCGACTTAAGAACAAGCAGCAGGAGACGCACAGCGACTTAAGAACAAGCAGCAGGAGACGCATAGCGACTTAAGAACAAGCAGCAGGAGACGCACAGCGACTTAAGAACAAGCAGCAGGAGACGCACAGCGACTTAAGAACAAGCAGCAGGAGACGCACAGCGACTTAAGAACAAGCAGCAGGAGACGCATAGCGACTTAAGAACAAGCAGCAGGAGACGCACAGCGACTTAAGAACAAGCAGCAGGAGACGCACAGCGACTTAAGAACAAGCAGCAGGAGACGCACAGCGACTTAAGAACAAGCAGCAGGAGACGCATAGCGACTTAAGAACAAGCAGCAGGAGACGCACAGCGACTTAAGAACAAGCAGCAGGAGACGCATAGCGACTTAAGAACAAGCAGCAGGAGACGCACAGCGACTTAAGAACAAGCAGCAGGAGACGCACAGCGACTTAAGAACAAGCAGCAGGAGACGCACAACGACTTAAGAACAAACAGCAGGAGACGCACAGCGACTTAAGAACAAGCAGCAGGAGACGCATAGCGACTTAAGAACAAGCAGCAGGAGACGCACAGCGACTTAAGAACAAGCAGCAGGAGACGCACAGCGACTTAAGAACAAGCAGCAGGAGACGCACAACGACTTAAGAACAAACAGCAGGAGACGCACAGCGACTTAAGAACAAGCAGCAGGAGACGCACAGTTCCTAAGAACAAACAGCAGGAGACTTACAGAAACTTAAGAACAAGCAACAGGAGACTTACAGCGACTTAAAAAAAAATATATAAGATCGTGATTGTGGGCGCGGCCCGAGCCTGTGATGGTCTGCGGCGCCCTTGGCGTCGGTCCGGACTCCGTTGGCGGCGTTCTGGATCCCTTTGGTGGCGTTCTGTGTGGTTCTGGGGTCCCCTGGTGGCGTTCTGTGTGGTTCTGGGGTCCCCTGGTGGCGTTCTGTGTGGTTCTGGGGTCCCCTGGTGGCGTTCTTTGCCTCATTACTGGTGTTCTGGACGTAGGCCAGTGCTGTTCAGGCCCAGAACACCACTAGACCGTTTTCAGGTCTCATGGGTAGAGTTCCGGGGCACTTTGGGGAGGTTTTATACGCTTTCTGTTGCGTTATGCATCACCTTTGTGGCATTCCGGTCCCCTTGGATCATTTTCTGGTCCCCGTTGGTGGCGTCCTGGCGTGTGGCGTCCTATCGGGTGGCGCTCTGCCGGGTGGCGCTCTGCCGGGTGGCGCTCTGCCAGGTTTCGTCCTGTAGGTCATCGTCCTGTAGGTCATCGTCCTCCTGGTCAGCAAGGCAGTCCATGATGGCGTACGCAAAGAATGAGGGCCCTGGGAGACATGGGAGTGCCTCGTGAAACTTGTGGGCAACATAGGTCCCAAGGAAACCTCCCACGCCAAAACAAACAATTTCTATTATCATCTTTACAAACCTAGAGAAAACCTTTTTTCATATTACTTTTTTCTGTAAGTTTTTTCACAGCTTTGGTGACTTAGTAAGACAGATGGCTCTTGACGGGTTTGTGGTGGCACGGGTGGTGGTGGCACGGGTGGTGGTGGCACGGGTAGTGTTGGCACGGGTGGTGGTGGCACGGGTGGTGGTGGTGGCACGGGTGGTGGTGGCACGGGTGGTGGTGGCACGGGTGGTGTTGGCACGGGTGGTGTTGAGTTCCTACATATTGAGGTAGGAACTATTCGGAGAGAGGAAATATTCGAAAAAGCCTACGGTATCGGCACATACAATTTAACTTATTTTGCTGCTTTCGCGAACATTTAATCTATTCTGGATAATAATGTTAAAATCTGTAACGCGAAGATGTTCGTCGTGTTATTACGTCGCATCAAGGTAGAAGTTGCAAGCTTTAAGAGTAATGTTTTCCACCTAAAATGTTGCAATGAGAACGAAGGTAACGACCATGAGGGTTGTTAACGATCAGCACGGCTTGGCTCGTCCGGTGGCGGGAATTCTGATAACCAATCAGAATCACCGGGCGAGGCAATGAGTACTGGTGGGAACGTGAGCAGTAACAGTACTCTACTCACTCCCATCCAGTCGACATGCCGTCGTCGTGTGTGTGGCCAGTTGTACCCCCTCTGTGACAGCGTGCTGCGCTCTCTCCAGCGACACGGATCTTAGGATCTAGCTAAATGGTCAACGCTGTAATGAAGTCTCAGGAATTTACCGTCTCCATGACATAGTGAGAATAGCTAGCTACCTAAGGCGTGAGATAATTTCTCTTCGTTTGAGATAATTTCTCTTCGTTTGAGATTTCTCTTGTTCGTTTGTTCAAAATTGCTAATCTCCGAAAGTCCTTCACCGATTGCTTTGGTAATTTTGACACAACGTTCCATTCGAATATGCACGGGTTTTTATATAACTAATTGTGATGCCACACCTGTGACAGGTAAAAACAATGCTTCTTTTTGAAAAACAGTGCCATCTGTTGCACGTAAGAGCAAAACACTCTATACTAAATATGTTATGATTACATTTCAATATTTTTTATTGCATTGGTAAATTGAATTTTCATGGATTTCGATTTATTTTCATTTTGATTTAATTAGTTTGTGTGACATTGCGTTGGAAATGAGCTACGTTGTTTACCATACTGTTCATTTCGTGAGTATACTTTATTTTTGTATTTTTACATTGTTTTTCATTTCGTTTTTTAAACTGTTTTTCTTATATTTCAGTGATGGAAACATCAGATCATTCGATGTTCCCAATTTTATGATGGGAACCTCAGATCATTTTGGAATGCATCGGACGTGAGAGTGAGGAATGGCGGGGAGAACGAGGGGACGGGGGAGTTGGGAATGGTGGGAGGACGTGGGGACGGGAGTGGGGGGGGCAATAGTGGAGAGGACTGGGAGACAGGGAAAGGTTGTTGTGGCTCAGAAACACACGTGCGACGCTGGGCCACAGCAATATATTACATGGAAGATTATATTGACAAGAAACCTTAGATATGGAAACCAGGAATCGAGCCCCGACCTTATATAAAGCTAGGCCGTTCCTATACCACTCACTCCCTATGGACGGGAGAGAGAAAGTTGCAACAAATGCGTAGCATAAAAGGTTTGTGTTATTTCATACTCCCCCTTATCCAAACAACACATTTTATTTTTTACTCAACAAATTGGATTGTGTCCCGCAAAAGTTTGCGCTAAAAAACGTTTCGTGGAATATTTTATCTCATAAACCGGAAATAACGATTCAAATGGTTTATTCGCTGATTAAACAAAAAACTATCGTACAAATGGGGGAGAGTTGATTTGGAGGTTGGTCCTGAGGTTCATGTGGAAATTGTAAGGGAAATTGGGATGATGTCGGCGTGTATTGGTGGCCCGGGTGGTGGTGATGTGGGTGTGGGATGGTGGTGATGTTGGTGTGGGGTGGTGGCCCGGGTGGTGGTGATGTTGGTGTAGGGTGGTGGCCCGGGTGGTGGTGATGTTGGTGTGGGATGGTGGTGATGTTGGTGTGGGGTGGTGGCCCGGGTGGTGGTGATGTGGGTGTGGGATGGTGGTGATGTTGGTGTGGGGTGGTGGCCCGGGTGGTGGTGATGTGGGTGTAGGGTGGTGGCCCGGGTGGTGGTGATGTTGGTGTGGGATGGTGGTGATGTTGGTGTGGGGTGGTGGCCCATGTGGTGGTGATGTTGGTGTGGGGTGGTGGCCCGGGTGGTGGTGATGTTGGTGTGGGATGGTGGTGATGTTGGTGTGGGGTGGTGGCCCATGTGGTGGTGATGTTGGTGTGGGGTGGTGGCCCGGGAGGTGGTGATGTTGGTGTGGGGTGGTGGCCCATGTGGTGGTGATGTTGGTGTGGGGTGGTGGCCCGGGTGGTGGTGATGTTGGTGTGGGGTGGTGGCCCATGTGGTGGTGATGTTGGTGTGGGGTGGTGGTGATGTCGGCGTGTAATGGTGGCCCGGGTGGTGGTGATGTTGGTGTGGGGTGGTGGTGATGTTGGTGTGGGGTGGTGGCCCATGTGGTGGTGATGTTGGTGTGGGGTGGTGGTGATGTCGGCGTGTAATGGTGGCCCGGGTGGTGGTGATGTTGGTGTGGGGTGGTGGTGATGTTGGTGTGGGGTGGTGGCCCATGTGGTGGTGATGTTGGTGTGGGGTGGTGGTGATGTCGGCGTGTAATGGTGGCCCGGGTGGTGGTGATGTTGGTGTGGGGTGGTGGCCCGGGTGGTGGTGATGTCGGCGTGTAATGGTGGCCCGGGTGGTGGTGATGTTGGTGTGGGGTGGTGGCCCGGGTGGTGGTTATGTTCTTGTGGGGTGGTGGTGATAGTGTTGTGTTAACTAACACAACACCTATACCCCCTATTAGACTATTTTACAGGAACTTCTTTTCCACAGCCCATAAAACCGAGGAAAGGGTCCTGAAAGATATTGTCAGTAGAAACGTTATCCCTACAGACAAAAATCAGAAGATACAACTGACAATTTACTATAAAACCAAAAAACGGCCAGCCTACTCATGAGAAACTCTCCAGACACAAAGCAGAACGTTTTAAAAGAGACCAACGTCGTCTATGCCTTCAAATGCCCTCTTGGGGATTGTAAGCCTCAAAAAACTCAGTATATAGGCAAGACAACAACATCTCTTTCCAGGCGTTTAACGATGCATAAGCAACAGGGCTCCATTAAGGAACATATAGCCTCTTCCCACAACCAAACCATCACCAGAGAAATCTTAGCAAACAACACAGAAATCATCGATAGATACAGCGATAGCAGGCGGCTCGACGTCTGCGAGGCACTACACATCAAGAAGTCAACACCAGCAATCAACAGCCAATTAATGCACAACTATATTCTACCCACTTCAAGACTCCGCTCCAATATAGAAGCATCAACAAATATGGGCCAATAAAAATAGGCCTTCTGCAGTTACCTACTTTTAATACCTGTTTGTATTTCATTGTTTCGTGTTCTGTTTTGTGTTAAAAGTTTATTTTCACCTCATCCAAAACTATTGTAACATGTCACCTCACCCAAATATAGGTATAAAAACTCGAAAGATGTTTAAGCTCTATTCAGTTAAAGTTGTGTGTGTTTGTGTAAACTAAAGTCTTTGAAAATGTAAAAAGTTTTACGAAACGCGCTCAAGTGTTGCGTCAGACTAGAAATAAAAATGAATTTTGGAGAATTGATCTTTGAATTACCATCAACAGTGAAAAGAAACGTAAGAAAGATCGAGAAAATTCGTGTTAGAATTATTAATCTTACTTTTTCTGTCATATTTAATAATATATATAATATATATATATATATATATATATATATATATATATATATATATATATATATATATATATATATATAACTTTAGAACACTTTCCCACCAGGAGACTCGAACCCTAGCCAGCACAGAAGCCTTCCAGCAACTGGCATAACAGGTACGCCTTAACCCGCTCCACCACCCGCTCAGACCCTTAAAAGAGATGGTAATTTCGGAGTATTTAAATACACCAAAGATCACCACCTCCCAAGAGCACTAGAGCAAGTGAGGGGTCATTTAGACGTTAATTTCATCAAGTCCCTGTTAATATGGGAAGACACAGTGTCTATGCTTAAGGCACAACTCTCCTAAACACGAGAGTTAAGTATACAACTTTAGAACACTTTCCCATATATATATATATATATATATATATATATATATATATATATATATATATATATATATATATATATATATATATATATATAATGTGTGTGTGTTTGGAGGGGACTCAGTAGCCTAAAATAAGAAAAAGATGTTGTGTTTGACCATGTCTTGGTCTAGTTAACTAGAGCTTGTGCGTGGGAATACCCACTGCATAGGTTCGAATCCTCGACACAACCCCTACTGATTTTCTCATTCACACATCATGTTAGTGTGATTACTCGCTATGTATCATTATTATTATTATTATTATTATTATTATTATTATTATTATTTATGCCAACGACATCAATTATACATTTAATTCATCCGGAGATTTCTTTTCTAACAAATCGGGTTAAAAGAGGGGATAAAGTGGACGAGTTAGTTTATTGCAATCTTTTTTATTGCATATCTTCCCTCACAGTGTCTTCAAATGGTGCGAGAAAACTTTATATCTGGGATAAATCTTCGAACTTTTAATACAAAATTCTTTCATAGCTATTTTGGGTTCTACACTTTTAAAGTTTGTGTTTGGCGGAGTTCATGTGGTTTAAATGGATCCCAGATAGTTGGCAACACTTGCCTTAATAGTATACTACAAGATTAGCAGAGTATTTACGTTATGTTTGGAGGAGGGGAGAGAGAGAGAACGAGAGAGAGAGAGAGAGAGAACGAGAGAGAGAGAACGAAAAAGAGAGACAGAGAGACAGACAGACAGACAGAGAGAGAGACAGAGAGACAGAGAGAAGGGAAAAGGAAACAATAGGATAAAGAGACAACAAATTGTTAATGATCTATTATTTTGTAAATTAATTTTCCAGCACAAATCAGCATAGCAGAACAGTTCTAGGTTTATTGAATGTAAAAAAAATAATTATAATAATATTTTGTTTGTAAAATTAATTTTTTCAAAGCTAAATATAAGCGTTGTATTTTGCAACGCTATTATTCAGTTGTTATCTGAAGGACAATTTTAATATTTACTTAAAGATATGTTTGTTTCAATTACTTTGATGCGAATTGCTTTTCTTTGGATAGAAGTCAAATATATTGAGCAATTGATGCTATCTACCGCTGGATTTTTTCCTTTTCTAGCATATGTTTGTATATAATGTTTTTGTTATCGTGTAAAGACAAAAGGATCCTTCACAAAGATATGTTGTTGCAAAACGTACGACATATTTCAATGCACGATTGCCAATCACAGAGAATTTTTTTTAAACGAATACAGAACTCACTATTTTCGTGAGTAGAGTTTCAATTATATAGTTGAGGACAGGAACGCTGTTAGGCTTATCAAGGTCTCCCTTCCCCCCCCCCCCTCAACTTAGGTCAACTACTGACCACCTTCGGGATGCAACCCACGAAAGTTGTTTATCTTTCAGATATCTATTTATTTCTAGGTGAACAGCCGCATCAGGTGTTAGGGAAAAGTACCACTGTCCTGCCGGATGAATTGAACAATAGTTCTTGCAATTATGAATCGACTTCCTGGACAACTATGCTACAGGATTAATGTGCTGTAAATGATTGTAAAATAATTCATTGTATTTTTTTTATTTACACTTTTGACCCCAGCGCCAAAAATGCTGTGGTTTAGGGAAATTAAAACCATCGCAATATTGACGCTTCATGGGCCTAATACTTATGAACAAGTCGGGCTCTTACCAGCCCTATCAAAGCCCCCCATACATTACGTCTTCCTTTGATGGAGTGATAGACGGCCGACAGACCTTAATTGGTTACCTTAATTGGTAGGTTAATTGGTTAACCTAGAGTCTGACGCTTTTGGTTAAGCTAAACCACAGGATTGTTTATAGTGGAGGATCCAAGAGAACTGATTCTGAGACCAGCAGTGTAGTGTACGAAATTCGTGTGAGTAAATATTTCTTATACATCAATACGTGTTGCTAATACACCAATGCGTATTGCTTATACACCAATACGTGTTGCTAATACACCAATGCGTATTGCTTATACACCAATACACATAGCTTATTTATTAATACGTATTGTTTATACACCAACACGTATTTCCTTCCATCCTCCAGAGAATATTGACGAATAACCATCTCTCAGGTCGGAACCAAATGCATAATTCTGCTGGTTCTGCGTCAGTTTCACGGTGGTGCCAAAGGTTCATGGTGGAGAAAGAGCTTCACAATGGTGTAGTAAGAGCTTGACAGTGGTGCAATGGTGCAAGAGCTTAACTGTGGTGCAAGAGCTTAACTGTGGTGCAAGAGCTTGACAGTGGTGCAAGAGCTTGACAGTGGTGCAAGAGCTTGACAGTGGTGCAAAAGCTTGACAGTGGTGCAATGGTGTAAGAGCTTCACTGTGGTGCAAGAGCTTGACAGTGGTGCAAGAGCTTGACAGTGGTGCAAGAGCTTGACAGTGGTGCAAGAGCTTGACCGTGGTGCAAGTTCCACGTATACCAGTCGACGACACTCATTTCCCCCCCCCCCCCCGTTCAATGACCACCATACCTGGACAGTTAGCTTGAAAACCCGGTAACCACATCGTGTTACCATCCAAACTTCTGGAGAGGCAACCATTTACGAAACCTGTATATCCTTCCTTAATCATGACGGTTTGGTCAACACTTATTCAAGATTTTACGAGTTTGTGAGACTTCACCAGCCAAGGTAATTATTGTTATAGATAACATCGTGGCTCTTCGGCGCTCACAAACTGTTTAATAAATGTAAATAATGCCGTCAAGATTGTTGATAGATGTACAGGTTTCGTAAGTGTTTACGATGTACAAGTGGATATTATCAATTATCAAAACGCCAAGCCATTACGACTATATAGCAGCGGGAACAGGTCAGGATAAGGATTTGGGATTGGACGGAGGAAAAGAATGGTGCCCAACCACTTGGACGGTCACGGATTGAACGCCCACCGGCACGTTATCTTGAGATGATTTCGGGGCTTAGTGTCCCCGCGGCCCGGTCCTCGACCAGGCCTCCATCCCCAGGAAGCAGCCCGTGACAGCTGACTAACTCCCAGGTACCTATTTACTGCTAGGTAGCAGGGGCATCAGGGTGAAAGAAACTCTGGCCATTGTTTCTACCAGGCGCCCGGGATCGAACCCGGGACCACAGGATCACGCGTACAGTGTTCTGTCCGCTCAACCACCGGCTCTCGTCAATACGTGCCCATCCCCACACAATATATATAGCGTCAGCGATCGTTTCCAGGACCGAGGTGCTTGCGCAACACCTTGTTGACACGGCTCCAGGATCCTCGGCTGGAAAATTCTGAAAATTTCGCCGCGTACAAGACAATATCTGCAGGAGCCAACAAAAATAAAGATTAAATTAGCACCATTAAGGAAGTTAACCAGGCGTGATAAAAAGTAATAAACATTTTTTGTTTGCCAAATGTGGGAGCAATTTCTGTGTTTAAAAACTAGGAAATTATTTATTTGAAATAAAGCAAAGAGTAAAACAACAACTTGGAGCTTGCTGCTTTACCATGTCGTTGTATAAAGCGCTTTATACAACATCGTCGTCACCGCTTATACATAAATAAATAAATAAATAAATAAATGTTTATTTAGGTAAGGTACATACATACAAGAAATTTTTACAAAGATTGGTTGACTTATAGGTAAAGCTAGTACATACAATGCCTAAAGCCACTATTACGCAAAGCGTTTCGGGCATGAAAACATCCACATAGTTTACAGAGCTTTATACAGCGTTGCCTGTATTATATACAGCGGTGGCAGAGCGTGATGCATTGTAATCAGAGCTTTGTGTATTGCTTCAGCGCTCTATACATGGTTTCATGAGAACATACGAATGAAGGTAACTGCAGAAAACCTTTAGGCCCATACGAGGCACACTCGATCAAGGCGCTTCTAGGCTCCTCTCGGACGTAGTTTCGAACCCTCATCACGGCCCTTGTGGATTTGTTTTGCCTCTATTTATATCCAATAAATAGGAGCGACTATTTAAATCCAATAAATAAACACGTCTTACTTCATTGATGTCACCGCTTTATATATACATCGTTGTCAGCACTTTATACATCGTTGTCAGCACTTTATACATCGTTGTCAGCACTTTATACATCGTTGTCAGCACTTTATACATCGTTGTCAGCACTTTATACATCGTTGTCAGCACTTTATACATCGTTGTCAGCACTTTATACATCGTTGTCAGCACTTTATACATCGTTGTCAGCACTTTATACATCGTTGTCAGCACTTTATACATCGTTGCCAGCACTTTATACATCGTTGTCAGCACTTTATACATCGTTGTCAGCACTTTATACATCGTTGTCAACACTTTATACATCGTTGTCAACACTTTATACATCGTTGTCAGCACTTTATACATCGTTGTCAACACTTTATACATCGTTGTCAGCACTTTATACATCGTTGTCAGCACTTTATACATCGTTGTCAGCACTTTATACATCGTTGTCAGCACTTTATACATCGTTGTCAGCACTTTATACATCGTTGTCAGCACTTTATACATCGTTGTCAGCACTTTATACATCGTTGTTAGCACTTTATACATCGTTGTCAGCACTTTATACATCGTTGTCAGCACTTTATACATCGTTGTCAGCACTTTATACATCGTTGTCAGTACTTTATACATCGTTGTCAGTACTTTATACATCGTTGTCAGCACTTTATACATCGTTGTCAGCACTTTATACATCGTTGTCAGCACTTTATACATCGTTGTCAGCACTTTATACATCGTTGTCAGCACTTTATACATCGTTGTCAGCACTTTATACATCGTTGTTAGCAAGTTATTCATCTCTGTCAGTGCTTTATAATTATCAGCAATTTATACATGGTTGTCAGCCATTTATACATCATTGTCAGCAAGTTATACATCGCCTGTCAGTGCTTTATAACTTGACAGTGCAAAAGCTTGACAGTGGTGCAATGGTGTAAGAGCTTCACTGTGGTGCAAGAGCTTGACAGTGGTGCAAGAGCTTGACAGTGGTGCAAGAGCTTGACAGTGGTGCAAGAGCTTGACCGTGGTGCAAGTTCCACGTATACCAGTCGACGACACTCATTTCCCCCCCCCCCCCCCCGTTCAATGACCACCATACCTGGACAGTTAGCTTGAAAACCCGGTAACCACATCGTGTTACCATCCAAACTTCTGGAGAGGCAACCATTTACGAAACCTGTATATCCTTCCTTAATCATGACGGTTTGGTCAACACTTATTCAAGATTTTACGAGTTTGTGAGACTTCACCAGCCAAGGTAATTATTGTTATAGATAACATCGTGGCTCTTCGGCGCTCACAAACTGTTTAATAAATGTAAATAATGCCGTCAAGATTGTTGATAGATGTACAGGTTTCGTAAGTGTTTACGATGTACAAGTGGATATTATCAATTATCAAAACGCCAAGCCATTACGACTATATAGCAGCGGGAACAGGTCAGGATAAGGATTTGGGATTGGACGGAGGAAAAGAATGGTGCCCAACCACTTGGACGGTCACGGATTGAACGCCCACCGGCACGTTATCTTGAGATGATTTCGGGGCTTAGTGTCCCCGCGGCCCGGTCCTCGACCAGGCCTCCATCCCCAGGAAGCAGCCCGTGACAGCTGACTAACTCCCAGGTACCTATTTACTGCTAGGTAGCAGGGGCATCAGGGTGAAAGAAACTCTGGCCATTGTTTCTACCAGGCGCCCGGGATCGAACCCGGGACCACAGGATCACGCGTACAGTGTTCTGTCCGCTCAACCACCGGCTCTCGTCAATACGTGCCCATCCCCACACAATATATATAGCGTCAGCGATCGTTTCCAGGACCGAGGTGCTTGCGCAACACCTTGTTGACACGGCTCCAGGATCCTCGGCTGGAAAATTCTGAAAATTTCGCCGCGTACAAGACAATATCTGCCGGAGCCAACAAAAATAAAGACTAAATTAGCGCCATTAAGGAAGTTAACCAGGCGTGATAAAAAGTAATAAACATTTTTTGTTTGCCAAATGTGGGAGCAATTTCTGTGTTTAAAAACTAGGAAATTATTTATTTGAAATAAAGCAAAGAGTAAAACAACAACTTGGAGCTTGTTGCTTTACCATGTCGTTGTATAAAGCGCTTTATACAACATCGTCGTCACCGCTTATACATAAATAAATAAATAAATAAATAAATAAATAAATGTTTATTTAGGTAAGGTACATACATACAAGAAATTTTTACAAAGATTGGTTGACTTATAGGTAAAGCTAGTACATACAATGCCTAAAGCCACTATTACGCAAAGCGTTTCGGGCATGAAAACATCCACATAGTTTACAGAGCTTTATACAGCGTTGCCTGTATTATATACAGCGGTGGCAGAGCGTGATGCATTGTAATCAGAGCTTTGTGTATTGCTTCAGCGCTCTATACATGGTTTCATGAGAACATACGAATGAAGGTAACTGCAGAAAACCTTTAGGCCCATACGAGGCACACTCGATCAAGGCGCTTCTAGGCTCCTCTCGGACGTAGTTTCGAACCCTCATCACGGCCCTTGTGGATTTGTTTTGCCTCTATTTATATCCAATAAATAGGAGCGACTATTTAAATCCAATAAATAAACACGTCTTACTTCATTGATGTCACCGCTTTATATATACATCGCTGTCAGCTCCTTATACATTGTTTCAAGTCTTATATATAGTTGTCAGCACTTTATACATCGTTGTCAGCACTTTATACATCGTTGTCAGCACTTTATACATCGTTGTCAGCACTTTATACATCGTTGTTAGCAAGTTATTCATCTCTGCCAGTGCTTTATAATTATCAGCAATTTATACATGGTTGTCAGCCATTTATACATCATTGTCAGCAAGTTATACATCGCCTGTCAGTGCTTTATAACTGTCTGCAATTTGCAGATCGGTGTCAGCAATTTATATTTTTATCAATCAATTTTATTTTGTGAAAGATTAAGAAATCACTTGGTATAGTCGGTAGAGCGACGAACTCGCTTCTTGCAGGTCGGCGTTCGATCCCCCAATGGTCCAAGTGGTTAAGCACTGTTCCTTCCCCTCCGTCCTCGTATCCCAGGTCCTATCCTGTTCTCGTATCACTTACAACAGCTATATAGTCACACTGGCTTAACACTTTTTCCTAATAATTATAATTTTCTAAAAAAAAAAAAAAAATCAGCTTATTTGATAAAGTCTAACTCAGCATCTATTTCTTAGATAGATGATGTTTCCCAGCATCTGAGAAAACTACAGCTGATGAATAGAAAACTATTTATCAGTTCGTCTATGTGCAGGTTCTGAAAGATCTAGTGAGATCACAGGTGTTCACAGGGGGGTTCACAGGGGTTCACAGGTGGGAGTGTCACAAGGGTTTACAGGGGTTCACATACGTTGATATGGGTTTACAGGATTCTATTTTAACAGAAGCCATTTTATTTCAACAGAAAATGCAGCATTTCTGCTTACTTTGTATGTATTATGCATACAAGTCTCTCCTACGCTCTCAGTAGTGATGTTGCGAAGATCACCACCACCACCTGTGGTGTATACAGCCCCCTCTGCAGTGTGCTGAGCCACCTGGGTGCCATGTATACAATCACATGTGTGCACTGAATATAATTGGGTTGTGTTGGACTAAATACCAAGAAATAACAAATTTATACCTATGTCGAACCTATGTTACGACTGAAATTGTGTGTGTACTCTGTTATCCCAGGCGCTGGTGTTCCACGTGGTGAGAGGTCCCTTCTACGAGGAGTTCTACCAGTGTGTCACCTACGGCTTGTACTCTCCCGCCTGGCTGGAGCAGGTCTACGGCATCTTCAGCCTCGTCTGTATGTTCGTCTTGCCTCTCCTCGTCCTCCTCGTCACCTACGTCTCCACATTCATCACCCTCCACAGTAAGTGGGAAGAGGAAGGGAGTCTCTCTCTCTCCCTCTTCAGTAAGTACGCAGGGGAGGGGTCTCTCTCTGCACTGTAAGGGGGGAGGGATCTCTCCCACATTAAGTAGGCAGAGGTCCACACAGACACTGAGAGATCTGTGTCTCTAATATTGTACTATTTGCATGCGGCTGCAGACCGTTCTCCGTCCACCCACAAATCCTCATTTATATTCAGACAAGAATAGCAGTGTCTCCTTTCCGTCCGTCCATTTCTCAGAGCAGTGGATCCTATGGCCTGATCAGAGTTTAATGCCCATGCTATATCCCCAACCCTTCGATTCACCTATTGTATATGCTTATCGTGAATCTATTTTTGTATGGGTCTTGATTTACGTCTTTTTCTCTTGATAAAATAAAAGGTAAAACTATAATTTTCTCCTTGCAGGGTTACGTAAACACGTAGAGCAGGGCTATAGCGAGATATAGTGGTAGAGATAAAGTGAGAGAGTGTGAGAGACTGAGAGAGAGAGAGAGAGAGAGAGAGAGAGAGAGAGAGAGAGAGAGAGAGAGAGAGAGAGAGAGAGAGAGAGAGAGAGAGAGAGAGAGAGAGAGAGAGAGAGAGAGAGAGAGAGAGAGAGAGAGAGAGAGAGAGAGAGAGGGCTAGCGAGTCATTATCAGGTGCTCGGGAACTATGTAAATATTTTGGTGTCAGAACGGTGTGTGGGTGTGTATTCACCTAGTTGAGCTTACGTTTTATTTTTTCTCTCTCTCTCTCTCTCTCTCTCTCTCTCTCTCTCTCTCTCTCTCTCTCTCTCTCTCTCTCTCTCTCTCTCTCTCTCTCTCTCTCTCTCTCTCTCTCTCTCTCTCTCTAAAACAGGTGCGACAAAACAGGTGCGATGTCGACCCAACTGTTCATGAACATTTTTACGATTGAATTTCTTTTATGGTATACATCTGACAATCATTTTAGATGTATTGAAATAATTGGATAATAATATATTAATAATATATTATATAATAATATAAAATTATTATAATTATAAAATACTAATAATAAAATATTTTATTATAATATATTATAATATATTAATAATATAATATATAATATATAATATATGTATTGAAATAAATGGATAATAATATAGCCATCGTGATTATACCACGATGGATAAATATTTAGTGGTTTGTAAGCAGATAGACGGATCTCCTGTGTGACGAAGTCTAAATCACTTGGAATCTGAGGCTTCAATCTGCAGTTAATTTTGGTCTACTTTCAAGATCAGACTCTAGGAGTAGCTTATTAATAGAGCAGAATTTGAAAGGCAATCAACCAGGACCAGCGTTCCGTAGAGCAGTGTGCTTGGTCCCTGACTATGAAATGTCAACTTGAGAGAGCTACATCATTTAATTTTTTTATGCTGTATTCTATGATCCTGATTGCCCTTGAACCTTAACACATACAAGAGATGGATTTGATTTAAAGGCATATAAAATGGTTTTAATTCCATCATTTTCTAGGATCGCCATTGAAATGTGTTGATGAAGGATTGCAGGTTATAGCTAGCAGTCTCATTGGAAACATCAGCACTATTTCTAGTGAACCCTAGTAGGTAAAGCATGAGAAGGAAAGAGAGAGGAGGAAGGAAAGAGAGAGAGTGAGAGGGGAGGGGGGGCGGTGTGGAGGGGAAGAGAGAGTGAGAGGGGAAAGGGGAGACTTACCTTGAGAGAACTGCATGCCGGTCCGAGGAACGAGAAGTTGGTTAAGTCTCTGGAAGTCGTATCAGAAACAGTGAGTCGTTAAGAGGAGAGAAAGTGGCCGAGTTACAATGGAGTTCAGCATTTATTACTCCTGGTGTAAAAATTATAAATTACTTCACACAACTGTTTATAAAGTACCTCGGTGTAGTGTAGTGTGGTGTGTGTGTGTGTGTGTGTGTGGTGTGTGTGTGTGTGTGTGTGTGTGTGTGTGTGTGTGTGTGTGTGTGTGTGTGTGTGTGGTGTGTGTGTGTGTGTGTGTGTGTGTGTGTGTGTGTGTGTGGTGTGTGTGTGTGTGTGTGTGTGTGTGTGTGTGCGGTGTGTGTGTGTGTGTGTGTGTGTGTGGTGTGTGTGTGTGTGTGTGGTGTGTGTGTGTGTGTGTGTGCTCACCTATTTGTGCTTGCGGGGGTTGAGCTTTGGCTCTTTGGTCCCGCCTCTCAACTGTCAATCAACTGGTGTACAGATTCCTGAGCCTACTGGGCTCTATCATATCTACATTTAAAACTGTGTATGGAGTCAGCCTCCACCACATCACTGCCTAATGCATTCCATCCGTTAACTACTCTGACACTAAAAAAGTTCCTTCTAACGTCTCTGTGGCTCATGTGAGTACTCAGTTTCCACCTGTGTCCCCTTGTTCGCGTCCCACCAGTGTTGAATAGTTTATCTTTGTTTACCCGGTCGATTCCTCTGAGGATTTTGTAGGTTGTGATCATGTCTCCCCTTACTCTTCTGTCTTCCAGTGTCGTAAGGTGCATTTCCCGCAGCCTTTCCTCGTAACTCATGCCTCTTAGTTCTGGGACTAGTCTAGTGGCATACCTTTGGACTTTTTCCAGCTTCGTCTTGTGCTTGACAAGGTACGGGCTCCATGCTGGGGCCATGGGGCCATGCTGGGGCCATGCTGTGTGTGTGTGTGTGTGTGTGTGTGTGTGTGTGTGTGTGTGTGTGTGTGTGTGTGTGTGTGTGTGTGTGGTGTGTGTGTACTCACCTATATGTACTCACCTATATGTGCTTGCAGGATCGAGCATTGACTCTTGGATCCCGCCTTTCTAGCTATCGGTTGTTTACAGCAATGACTCCTGTCCCATTTCCCTATCATACCTAGTTTTAAAAGTATGAATAGTATTTGCTTCCACAACCTGTTCCCCAAGTGCATTCCATTTTTCTACTACTCTCACACTAAAAGAAAACTTCCTAACATCTCTGTGACTCATCTGAGTTTCCAGTTTCCACCCATGTCCCCTCGTTCTGTTATTATTACGTGTGAACATTTGATCTATTTCCACTTTGTCAATTCCCCTGAGTATTTTATATGTCCCTATCATATCTCCTCTCTCCCTTCTTTTCTTTAGTGTCGTAAGGTTCAGTTCCTTCAGCCGCTCTCCATATCCCATCCCTCGTAGCTCCGGGACAAGCCTCGTCGCAAACCTCTGAACCTTCTCCAGTTTCTTTATGTGTTTCTTCAGGTGGGGGCTCCATGATGGCGCGGCATACTCTAAGACGGGTCTCACGTAGGCAGTGTAAAGCGCCCTAAAAGCTTCCTCATTTAGGTTTCTGAATGAAGTTCTAATTTTCGCCAGTGTAGAGTACGCTGCTGTCGTTATCCTATTTATATGTGCCTCAGGAGTTAGATTAGGTGTCACATCCACTCCCAGGTCTCTTTCTCGAATCGTTACAGGTAGGCTGTTCCCCTTCATTGTGTACTGTCCCTTTGGTCTCCTGTCACCTGATCCCATTTCCATAACTTTACATTTACTGGTGTTAAACTCCAGTAGCCATTTCTCTGACCATCTCTGCAGCCTGTGTAAGTCCTCTTGGAGGATCCTACAATCCTCGTCTGTCACAACTCTTCTCATTAATTTTGCGTCTTGTGCAAACATTGACATGTATGATTCCACTCCTGTAAACATATCATTTACGTAAATTAGAAAGAGGATTGGTCCCAGCACCGATCCTTGAGGTACTCCACTTGTTACTGTTCGCCAGTCCGACTTTTCGCCCCTTACCATTACCCTCTGGCTCCTTCCTGTTAGGTAGTTCTTCACCCATACTAGGGCCTTTCCGCTTACTCCTGCCTGCCTCTCAAGTTTGTATAGCAGTCTCATGTGCGGTACCGTATCAAAGGCCTTTTGGCAGTCAAGAAATATGCAGTCTGCCCAGCCTTCTCTGTCCTGCCTTATCCTTGTTACTTTATCATAGAATTCTAAAAGGTTTGTTAGGCATGATTTCCCTGTCCAGAACCCATGTTGGTGCTTGTTTACAAACCCAATGCTCTCCAGGTGCTCAACAAGTCTTAGCCTAATTATTCTTTCAAGTATTTTGCAGGGGATGCTTGTCAGTGATACGGGTCTGTAGTTAAGTGCCTCCTCCCTATCCCCCTTTTTGAAAATCGGTACGACATTTGCCTCCTTCCAGCAACTGGGCAATTCTCCCGACATAAGTGACTCATTGAAGATCATTGCCAGAGGCACGCTGAGAGCCTGCGCTGCCTCTTTAAGTATCCACGGTGATACTTTGTCTGGTCCAACAGCTTTATTTGCATCCAGTGTTGTCAACTGTTTCATTACATCCTCTGCTGACACCTCTATATCTGATAGTCTTTCATCTTGGGTAATCTCTTCTAACAATGGGAGCTGCTCAGGCTCGGTAGTGAACACTCCATGGAATTTTGCATTCAGTACCTCGCAGATTTCCTTGTCGCTTTCTGTATATGCCCCTTCTGTTTTCCTCAGTCTTGTCACTTGGTCATTTACCGACATCTTCCTTCTTATATGGCTATGTAGTAATTTTGGTTGCTTTTTCGCTTTGACTGCAATATCGTTCTCATAATTTCTTTCCGACACTCGTCTTATGTTAATGTAATCATTCCTAGCTCTGTTACATCTAATCCTGTTGTCCTCTGTCCTTTGTCTTCTGTACTTCCTCCACTCCCTCCTGCTTCTCACCTTTGCTTCCTGACACTGTCTATTAAACCATGGGTTATTATATTCCCTCCTGCTTTTTTTCTTTATTGTTGGAATAAATCTATCTTCAGCCTCCTTGCATTTCAATATGACTTGGGTCATCATACCTTGCACTGTTTTTCCTCTAAGTTCTTCCTCCCACTGCACTTCTCCCAGGTAGTCCCTTATCCTTCTGTAGTCCCCTTTTCTGTAATCAAGTCTCCTTTCCCGGACCTCTTGTCCTTTGGTCACAATTTTAAGCTCCATCATGTAGTCAAAGGCTAGGACACAATGGTCACTAGCTCCTAGTGGTATTTCATGTTCCAACTGCTCGATGTCTTCTACATTCTGAGTGATAATGAGATCTAATAGGCTGGGCGTATCCCCTCCTCTTTCCCTAGTATCTTCTTTCACATGCTGTGTTAGGAAATTCCTGTCAATAACGTCTACCAGCTTCGCTCCCCAGGTCTCCTCCCCGCCATGGGGATTCCTCGTTTCCCAATCTATCTCTCCGTGATTTAGGTCCCCCATGACCAGCAGCTTCGCTCTCATTCTATGCGCTAAAGTTGCTGCCCTCTGCAGTTCATCCATACATGTCTTGTTGCTGTCCTCGTACTCCTGCCTGGGCCTTCTACTGTTTGGTGGGGGATTGTAGAGTATCAAGATTACAATCTTCTTCCCATCCACTGTCAGGGTTCCATGTATGAAGCTTGTGCTTTCATTGGTACCCGGATTTTCCAGCTCATCAAACTTCCATTTCCGCTTTATTAGTAGTGCCCCTCCACCTCCCTGTCTCTGTGTCCTTTCTTTTCTTATCACCTGGTACCCCTCTGGAAAGATTGCATCCGAGATCATGCCATTTATTTTAGTTTCCACTATTGCCACTATGTCTGGGTCTGCCTCACTAACTCTTTCTTTTATCTCTTCTGCTTTATTGGCTACCCCATCAGCATTGGTGTACCAAACCTTGAGACTCTTCTTGGAAACTCGGGTGTCAGAGTTCCCCCTTTCACCAGGGGTCTGGGGGGAACTGGGGGGTGTCTGGGGGGCAAGTGGGGGCTGTGGGGGCGAGTGGGGGGGTGCTAGGGGGGTGCCTGGGAGTGCCTGGTAGGCGAATGGGGTCTGGGCATCTGTGTGTGTGTGTGTGTGTGGGTGTGTGGTGTGTGTGGTGTGTGTGTGTGAGTGTGTGTGTGTGTGTACTCACCTAGTTGTACTCACCAAGTTGTGTTTGCGGGGGTTGAGCTCTGACTCTTTGGTCCTGCCGCCTCTCAACTGTCAATCAACTGGTGTACAGATTCCTGAGCCTACTGGGCTCTGTAATATCTACATTTGAAACTGTGTATGGAGTCAGCCTCCACCACAACACTACTTAATGGATTCTATTTGTTAACTACTGACACTGACAAAATTCTTTCTAACGTCTCTGTGGCTCATCTGGGTACTAAGTTTCCACTTGTGTCCCCTTGTGCGTGTCCCACCCGTGCTGAAGAGTTTGTCTTTGTCCACCCTGTCAATTCCCCTGAGAATTTTGTAGGTGGTTATCATGTCTCCCCTTACTCTTTTGTTTTCCAGGGTTGTGAGGTTCAGCTTCCTTAGCCTTTCCTCGTAGCTCATTCCTCTCGGTTTCGGGACCAATCTTGTGGCATTCCTCTGAATCTTCTGTGTGTGTGTGTGTGTGTGTGTGTGTGTGTGTGTGTGTGTGTGTGTGTGTGTGTGTGTGTGTGTGTGTGTGTGTGTGTGTGTGTGTGTGTGCGCGCGCGTGCGTGCGTGTGCTTTTTTTGGTCCAATGTTGAAATCCTTCCTAAAATCAATACCTCTCCTTAGCTGTTTAAAACTGAGATCAGAACACTAGCAGTCCAAAGCTTTGTTTTCATCTTTCTATAATGCAAGACACCGACCTACATTCCGGCACACAGAGGTCCTGAAATTTGCTAGAACTGAACGACACATAGAAAGTATTGTCCTCATCCATGACTTCGTTTTTCGTATCTTCCACATAGAGAGCGAGAAAGTGTTCAGGAGCGAGCGAACCACTTTAGGGAACACTTGCCCAGAATTCAACCGTCGCCGGCTGCTGAGGAAGGCGAAGATGAGGGCGCTGAGGATATCTGTAGTGATTGTGCTGGCCTTCGTCATCTGCTGGACGCCCTACTACATGATGATGATTATCTTCATGTTCACGCAAGTGGAAGAGAATGTGAGTTTATCCACTGTTGATGTCACGACATTGTTGTTGGAACTCGTAAATTGTTTAGTAAATTCAAATCACGCTCCTATGTGTCACTCTCCTTATTTTGGTCTTTGTCTGTCTGCCTGTCAGTCTGTCTGTCTGTCTCTTTATCTATCTCTCACACACAATTCCTTATCCTGATCCATTCCAAGGGCTTTTATAGTCGTAATGGCTTGGTGCCTTCCTCCTGATAACTCCCTCCCTCCCTCTCTCTTCTCTCTCTCTCTCTCTCTCTCTCTCTCTCTCTCTCTCTCTCTCTCTCTCTCTCTCTCTCTCTCTCTCTCTCTCTCTCTCTCTCTCTCTCTCTCTCTCTCTCTCTCTCTCTCTCTCTCTCTCTCTCTCTCACGCATATTCTCTTTTTTCTCCATTTACATAGACGGTAGTTTTCTGTGATCGTGTCTGCCCTCACTTTGGCTTTGCCAATTAGCGAGGGAGTTAGTGCTAAAATATTACCCTCAAATTATCTCGTTTCTGCACCGCTAATTACTCGAAGCGAAAAGCTCAAAAATGGAACTTTAAAAATATATATATATGTAATAAATATTTTTACCATTTTCATCTGATAAATAATGATTCATTCCTTAACAAAAGAATGGTTTGCAGTCAGGACAAAATTCTGTAACTGCTTCTGCCATTTTAAGGCTTGGAATCTACCAGGGTAATTTTCCTGACTGTGGCTGCCATTAATTTTCCATTTTCTTGGGCATAATTTATTGCTGTAATTTTGGGGTTCCACCAATGACGGCAGTTTTCCCATTCGACAAATTGTTCCCTAACGAGCCTTGCAATTTATTACAGAATCTTCACACACGGTGAGAAAATGTTTAATTAAGTTGTCCTTTCATTAGCCCATCCTTATGGATAGAATTCAGAGCCACATACTTTTTGTCCTTTAAGTATTTTGAACGAAATCTGATCAGTTATTTTAATTGTTTTGACCTCCAAAAATCTTTGTGTGTGTGTGTGTGTAATTCACGTGTTTTTTTGCAGTTTTAAGTGGCCAATGACGGCAGATTTGCTAAAAAATTAAATTAAATTTTTTTAATGTGTAAAAATTGAGCATAATCTCACCATAAGTCCTCCACATGCGCGTGAGTTATGGTGAAAAGCTTAATAACGTGCACACGATAGTTCAAAAAGCTTCACACGAACTATAGCTGAATGAGCTTCACTATAAAGATCCTATGGTTCTCCTCTTGAACGGACAGGTGGCGGCGGAGTTGCAGTCTGGCATCTTCTTCTTCGGGATGTCCAACAGCCTGGTGAATCCACTCATCTATGGCGCCTTCCACTTGTGTCGCTGCCATCGACGCAAGGCCTCCTTTAACCTCATCATCATCAACAGGTACACGTCTCATCCCACTGCTAGTCTTGCTATCTTCATCAACCTCATGTTACCATCAATCATAATGGCCTTGAACGACACTATTAGTCGTTTTCGCACCATCATAGCAACCATGTACAGACCATCATCATCATCATCATCATCATCATCATCATCATCATCATCATCATCATCATTATCATCATCATCATCAACACGGTATAACAATCACCATCAATTAGTTCACTCCTGATTCCTCCCTCAGTTAACATCAACACAAGCAAGCGCCACAGTCATCACTGTACACTCTCATCATCAGCAGTGAGTGCTATCATCATTGTTATCATCAATAAGTGCTATCATCATTAAGTGTTATCATCAATAAGTGCTATCATCATTAAGTGTTATCATCAATAAGTGCTATCATCATTAAGTGTTATCATCAATAAGTGCTATCATCATTAAGTGTTATCATCATCAAGTGCTATCATCAGTAAATGTTGTTATCAGTAAGTGTTACCAACAATACGTGTTTCATAAATAAGTGCTGTCATCAATAAGTTTTATTATGAGCAATTGTTGTCATCAATAAATCTTATAAATATTAAATATTATGATCAATGTCCTATAATTAATAAGTGTTATCATCAATAAATATCATCTTCAATAACTGTTATCATAAATGTCATCCCAATAAATTGTATTACAAATAAATGACAGCATGTTGACCAGACCACACACTAGAAGGTGAAGGGACGACGACGTTTCGGTCCGTCCTGGACCATTCACAACCGGCTTGAGAATGGTCCAGGACGGACCGAAACGTCGTCGTCCCTTCACCTTCTAGTGTGTGTGGTCTGGTCAACATGCTTCAACTACGTTATTGTGACTCATCGCCTGCAAATGACATCATCAATAATAATTTCATGAATAAATGCTATCTTAAGTAAGTGTTATCATCAGTGTTTCCCCTTTATTAGTGTTAGAATTAATAAGTGTTTTCATCGATAAATGTTATCATCAATAAGTGTTTTCATCAATAAGTGTTATCATCAATACGTATTATCATAAATAAGTGCCATCGTCAATAAATGTTATCACTAATAAGTGCTATTATCAACAAGTTTTATCGTAAATAAGTGTTATTATAAAGTGCTATCATCAATAAGTGTTATCATCAGTAAGTGCTGTCATCAGTAAGTGTTATTATCAATGAGTAATATCACCAATTAGCGTTATTACCAATGTTATCATCAATAAGTGCTAACACTGATAAGTGTTATTATCAATAACTGCTATCACAAGTGTTATATCGTCAATGCATGTTATTATCTATACGTGTTATCATCAATAAGTGCTAACACTCATAAGTGCTATCGTTAATAAGTGCAATAAAAAGAAAATTTCATCATGAAATAATTGTTATCGTGAATTGTTTTTACAATCAATAAGTGCAATAAAAACAGAATGTGATCATTAATAATTCTTATCGTAAATTGTTTTTACAATTAATAAGTGCTATCATCAATAAAGGTTCCAAAAAGTGCAATTTGAACAAAGGAATAGAACAAAGCAATGTTCGGGGAACATTTTGAACGGCATCGTTTGTGAGTCGCGTGTCAAGTGCTTTTTATTCGTGAACACGATGGATTTTTGGGGGTCTGAAACACGGAGCATGTGGCTCCTTATTGCGGCTCCTTGCTCCTTATTGCGGCTCCTTGCTCCTTATTGCAGCTGACTTCATCGAGCATGGTTCAGGCAACGTTAGCGAAAACTAGCTGATCATTCTGAGAGGTGTGATTCGAACACAAGAAGACAGCGAAGCATTGTTCATAAACAAAAATTGTTCGAATGTAATTAGCTGCAAGTCGTATCTAAAGTATCTCTTTTTTTTCATCCCTAAACAGGGCAGGACGAGTTGGTAGACGAGTTAAAATATTTCTTCACACTGCTTTGAAGTAAATTTAGTGACAATCTTCATGTCTTGCTGCGTTATTAAAATGGAATTGTTAACATTCTCGGTGAATTTAGTCGAGTAAATATTGCCTAAAATTAAATAATTATTACAGTCTTCCTCTTAACTCTCGAGACTCGAAAATATCGAGACCATTAGTGGTGGTCTCGATACATTAGCATCATGGGCTAATGTAATGTAAGCCCTCATTTTGAACCATCTCAGTAAGTCAATACCTAATCCCACTACTATCAACATTTAAAATTAAAATAATATTGTAATGTTTAACTTTTAATCCCAAGGTAAATGAATTGTGTTAGACGCAGCAACATTCCATGGGGGGATTATCATAGCCGGGCAGGATTGACAGAGCAATTTCATATCCCTTTATGAGATCTCTTCATCTTTCCTCGATCATTGTAGCTTAGACAGTATTTCCTAAACAGTTTACACTCTCTTAAGCACTACGAGGTCGACCATAACAATAACAATCTTGGTTTCTGTATGAACTCGTAGCCCATTGGAGCTCGTGAACTGGCTCGCAAATGCAGACTAAGCTTCCATGATTGAGATACGAGGTACCGATCTCGCGAGATGAGTATATTGGAGGCATATGGAAGCGCGATATCCTCCCCATCACCCACGAAGTGTGGGGAGATCTCAGTGGGTGATGGGGAGTGCCAGTGAGGGCTAAACAGGAACTAAGTAACGTGTCACAAATGACGTTTTCTATGCCTCAGAGTGATAAGGTTAAGTGGATTGCTTGGATTCTTCGGTATCTGGTTAGGTTAGGAGGGTTGGATTTTAGACGCAGTGGGACTCAAGAACACAGGCTGCTGGAGCAGGAGCGAGGCTGCTGGCTAACACTACCGCAGTTCTGTGTCGTTGCAGAAATGGATCAAACCTCCGGTATCGAGCAAGTGGAAGGAACAGCACACGCTCCACCACCTGTAGGTCTTCGGCCGCCGAGATGGACACATCAGTGGTCAATGTCTTCGAAGACGGGGTGGGTGTTTCTTGTCTTATGTGGGGGGGGGGGGGGTGTGATGTTTGGAGAGCTGTGAAGTGCTTTGTTATTGTGTTGTGGCGTTACTTTTGTTTGGTTTTTATTGTGTTGCTGTGTTTTTGTTTGGCGAGATTCGGACGCTTGTGTGTTGCTGTTATGTGCTTTAGTTGAATTTTTTTTCCTAACGCTAGAGCAGTAGCATGTTTGATATTTTATATGTTATTCAAGTAGAATTATATACAGTTCATTAGTATATTAATAAACATATTCTATAACCAATATCGTACATTAGTATATGTCCGTTTTGTACGTAGTATTAAATAAATTTGATGTAATTCTTTTGTTATGATTGTCTAAGTTACCCCCCCCCCATTTAGTACAAAAATAGATTTGAGTGTATATATATATTGACGTCATCAACCACACACCGTATCTGTACATCAATATGTACTCTACTGATCGTAAGTGTTTTGCACAATACTACATTGTCTTTATGTAACACGAGGTCATTCAACATATTTGCTAGTTCGGCTGACATACAATTCTGTTGTGTGCTGTGACTCCTTTAAGTTTATATGGACAAGTTGTTTGCAAGTGCCTTAGTGAGGGCACGTTTTGGAAAGTTGGTTGTGAGTGCTTCATTAATTTTATCTCCTGATGGTTTGGTTCTGTGAAAATACAAAGGGCCAGGAGTGCCAGGAGTGCCGGAATGAAAGCTATAGGGCCATAACATGATTGTGTTATGGCCCTATAGCTTTCAGAGAGAAAAAAGCATTCGACATCAGTAAACAACTATAGGGGAATATCCTTGCTCTTTGATGAGAAGGTAATTTTTAAGTCATTGTCGAGATGTTCGGATTCCATGTTGCTAGAAATTACTTATTAATTTGTTCTAATTGTTAACTATTTAGATTTCACTGCTATACACCTGTTCACTCCAAACACTTGTAATGATTTATATCAATAGCTTATGATTAAACTTCTAAATCTAAATTTAAGACATTAGATACAATAAAAGTACTTTAGCTGATGTAATAAAAGTACTTTAGCTGATGTAATAAAAGTACTTCAGCTGATGTAATAAAAGTACTTTAGCTGATGTAATAAAAGTACTTCAGCTGATGTAATAAAAGTACTTCAGCTGATGTAATAAAAGTACTTCAGCTGATGTAATAAAAGTACTACAGCTGATGTAATAAAAGTACTTCAGCTGATGCAATAAAAGTACTTCAGCTGATGTAATAAAAGTACTTCAGCTGATGTAATAAAAGTACTTCAGCTGATGTAATAAAAGTACTTCAGCTGATGTAATAAAAGTACTTCAGCTGATGTAATAAAAGTACTTCAGCTGATGTAATAAAAGTACTTCAGCTAATGTAATAAAAGTACTTCAGCTGATGTAATAAAAGTACTTCAGCTGATGTAATAAAAGTACTTCAGCTAATGTAATAAAAGTACTTCAGCTGATGTAATAAAAGTACTTCAGCTGATGTAATAAAAGTACTTCAGCTGATGCAATAAAAGTAAAAGTTGCTGCATATGAAGAGAAAAATATAACAATTCCTCAATGTCGTGATGATAAATGTCCGTCATAGCCATGGACACAGCCGGGGCATTTACAGAGACTGCCACAAGTATCGTGTGTGTTGGCTGAGCGTCTCGAGGTACTGGCAGACTGGAAGTGATTCCCACCGTCGCCATGCCACTTGGCCGTCAATATTGACACTTGACCGTCAATTCTGACAATTGGCCCTCAGTACTAACAATTGGTCGTCAATACTAACACTTGGACGTCAATTCTGATAATTGGCCGTCAATAATAACATATGGCCGTCGCCACGATCACTGTCACTCTTCATTAGCTGCTACTAGCTAGTCACCAATAAATGTTACTGTCCCATTGCTCCTAAGACCAACACTTATACAATTGCGATATCCACAATTACCCGTCGCTACTAACCCACTGTCCATCGCCAGAAAGCACTGCACACTGTCCTCCATTAACTGTCAATAACCGTTTCCCATACTTGCCCCCAACAGGTTCGCTACTCGTTCCGGCGCCAGTCAAGCCGCCAGCGGTCGCTAGCATCGCCTCGGGCAGGAGCCCTGGACATGCACTCAGGACTACACGGATCCTTCAGACACTCCCGGTACGGCGGCAGCTCTAAGGGCCTCCTGGGTTCCCGCCATGTTCCTAAGACTTCCCTGAGCTATCCTCACGAAGGGTTCAGTCCTCTGAGTCAGGGCTTAGCAGAGGAGGAGGAAGAACAGGAGGGGTTGGAATGGTCTCAGACGCACCAGGGGAGTCGTGCAGACAGCGGTGTGGCCAGCAGCAACGGCAGAAGAAACTCCTTAGACTCGTGGTCTCGAAGCAAGAACACCCCCGACCTACTTCCGTCAGATTCAGAGACCGAGAACGTCGTTCCTCCCTCCAAGCTACTCCAACAGTGTCCTTGTAACAGCTACTCTCTTCTGCAAGTTGATATGCAGCGGCACTCAGACACTCAACTGTGAGGTGCTGCTGAGAGCCCGCTGTGCCATCACGTCACTTCCAGCAAGAACGTGAAGCGGCTTAAGTGATCAGTGCCACAGCTGCTTGGTGTTCGGGTCACATGTAAATCACTGCATTAACGCCCAAAATGGTCAAAACGTTACAGGTTATTTTATTTTGAATGAGCAGAACTTCCACAATGTCAGTAAGTCACCTCTCTTTATACTGATATTTCCAGACAACTTTCTCGAGTGCATGGAACAATTCAAGCCAAATAAGGCTAGAACTCTTAGCTTCAGTGTTACTTCCGTTTACTAAAGACTTGGAAACTAGTGTCTGGTATTTGTAAATATCAATCGCTCATTTATTTTGTAAATATTCGAAGCAGTTAATATTAAGTTGATCAATTCATTCATTCAGTTTATGATTAAAAAAATAAATTATATTGTAAAAATATTTGTTGTGTTGTAGCTGACGTTTATAGCTGAATTAGTGGTGCTAGTGACAATGAGGGGAGTGCTAGTGACAATGAGGGGAGTGCTAGTGACAATGAGGGGAGTGCTAGTGACAATGAGGGGAGTGCTAGTGACAATGAGAGGAGTGCTAGTGACAATGAGGGGAGCGCTAGTACCGTTGAAGTAAGCTCTAGTACCTTTCAGTGGAGCGTTAGTACCTCTGAGTCGAATATGTTATTTCATGATCAAAATATGAAATACTTATAACTTAAATTTCTAAACCACGCATATTAAAAACTACATATCATCAATCAATCAATATATATATATATATATATATATATATATATATATATATATATATATATATATATATATATATATATATATATATATATATATATATATATATATATATAATATATATATACAACCATGGAGAAGTCAGAGTGACTCTCGGGGGGATGGCGGGGGGGGGGGGGGTAATCTTCCCTTGAAAACCACGACGGTCCCTAGTGGTAATTCTGTCGTGGACAAATACCTTCCAATCATTTGGGTCATCGAGGAATCGAACTTGAATTCTACACGATTCAGGGCAGAGTTCAAATGCAGAAATGTGTATTTAGCACATTTTTAAGGAATATGATATAATCAGAAAAGGTGGGTATAAATGAATTTCTACGACAGAGGCTCTGATTAGCTTATAGACCATGAATGTTGAACGTTGGTAAGAGCCCAACAAAAGGTGATCTAACACTGAACGACAGTTTAGTTTTTTTTTACATTAGAATTTTTGGCATATTGTACCAATTATAAAACTGTAATTTGTATAGCCCCTGGGATAATATCTAAATGTATTTTTCACTTATAATACAATTCCCACAAAACATTTTTTTCCAGTAATTGATTTTCATTTGTATTTTTTATTCCAGCTATGATATATGCACCCAGAATTTGACGGTGTATATTCACAGAGTTTACTCTAGTCCTAGGCAATGTTCAGGACTAAATTAAACTCGTTGGTGGGTCAGTAAGTTATTGTGGTGGGGATAATAACCCTCCAAAGGTTGACAGGCCTTAATAACCCAACACCATTATTCCAGTCCTTTGGATGGTTGAAATCTCTTTTGTGAATAAACGGTTCATTAGAATCCTAACCTGTCGTCATTCTTTTATTTTGTCCCTTTTTATTCTTTGGTGTAATTGTTGACCTATTTGTACTGAGAAATGTTAATTTGGAGCTGGAGCAAATACGTCAATTTGCGACCTAACAACAGGCATATCAAGAACCAATAGCATGAAGTGAAGTCATACATCAGGTTACGTACTACATTCATATGTTGAAATACTTAATACATTACAAACATTCAGCTAGCGTGGCTCCAGAAAAAAGGAAAAAATAAAATGAATTATTATTAAACATTTAACCTGCTCGCTTATTCGGCTGCATCTATTTCAGATTATTTTAAAATTCGTTTTTAACCTTTTTGGTCACTAAGCCCAAATGTTATGACCAATTTGCCGAGAAAACTTCAAAAGCTGTTATGTTAACCATTCCATTATTGAGATCATATTAAATCTTTTTGTGTATCTAGATTTAAGAACATGAAAGTAAAAGAAACTACTTAAGCCTATGAACCCATATGAGTCTGCTCAGTTAATTTTCTTAAATTTTAGTTAAAACTAACGTAGATATATGACCAAACCTAACCAACCTAACCCAACCTAACCTAACCTATCTTAACCTAATCTAAACTAACACAACTAAGTCAGTAATGTATGTTCTTAATATAAAATAATAATAATATTTCAAATATACGAATTGGAAACAATATTTTGAAAATAAAGATCACTCGACCTATTAGGCAAATCGGGCCCTGTATAGTAGGCCAAGTACTGCGTTCTGGCTACTAGGTACAACATATATATATATATATATATATATATATATATATATATATATATATATATATATATATATATATATATATATATATATATATATATATATGTACAAATTTTATTTCATTTAAAATACTTACAACTGCGCACTTTTGCTAGCAATATATATGAATTAACGATTTCTCAAATACCAATTCAATAAATATATTTATCATTAAATTACAAGATTATAACACACAGTGGCTATATTCTAAATTAATAGGATGTTATTATCAATAAAAAATAATGTTGTTGCATCTTCATTATAATTATGCTTTATTAAAATAATTAATTATATTATTAGTGTAAATTGAGGGAATTTTTTAAGTGTAATTAAAGGAAATCAATTGTTATGGAGAGGACATGGTTGAGCAGCGGGGGTCTTAAGGAAAGAGAAATGGAGAGAGGAGAAAAAAAGAAGAAGAAGAAGGGCAAGAGGAAAAGAGGGGGGAATGAGGAAAGAGATGAAAGAGGGGGAGAGAAAACAGGACGCAGGCAGATTCTCCTCTTTGATAGATAGATAGATAGATAGATAGATAGATAGATAGATAGATAGATAGATAGATAGATAGATAGATAGATAGATAGATTGATAGATAGATAGATAGATAGATAGATAGATAGATATATAGATTGATAAATAGATTGATAAATAGATAGATAGATAGATAGATAGATAGATAGATAGATAGATAGATAGATAGATAGATAGATAGATAGATAGATAGATAGATAGATAGATAGATTGATAGATAGATAGATAGATAGATAGATAGATAGATAGATAGATAGATAGATAGATTGATAAATAGATAGATAGATAGATAGATAGATAGATAGATAGATAGATAGATAGATAGATAGATAGATAGATAGATAGATAGATAGATAGATAGATAGATAGACCTAGACAAGAACAAGAAAAGCATGCGGTGGGCAAGCAATGGGATGAGAATTTACGCTGAATTCATTTCTATGAGAGCCGACGGCTCTCACGACCAAGCCAGCAACACACTGAGAGCAAACGCCAAAGTTACGTCTAACACTCTTTCTTGCAATGCATGAAATAGAACACAAGAAGCGCTCCCAACTGCAGGCGAGGGTGACGGAGGGGCCCCACTTACTCTCCCGCCTCTGGCAGTTCGGCGACAGGGACGGAGGAGTAATCATTGAACTTCATTTAAAATGTTAAAGTAATTATTGAAAAGTGAAACTGATGTGTGAAAGTTAAAGTCAGTTGGGTAGGAGAGGGGGGGGGGGGGGAATTTAATAATGGGGGTGGGGGTGAGGGGGTAGATTTGATAGATTACGACGTAAATAGCTTTATGTCCCAGGATCGAGAAGGATTAATGAGGATTTTCTTCGTTATATGATATTTGTTCTGGTGATTGTTGTTGTACCTGAGACTGGTAGAGGGACCACCACCACCACCACCAGCACTACCAGCAGCGAGGCGCAGGTGGGTGAGGTGCAATCTTCGCTAACAAATATGACATCGTTCCTAAAATGTGACTTGGGTTCGAGCAAGAACTTTCTTATGGTGGATTTGGTAGGTGGATGAAGGGAGGCATGCAGAGAAAGAGGGCTGGATGATCCTGGAATAGGATGGATATGCTTCCCTGTTCTCATCAACGTTGGGAAACGCAGGCGGGTGTGTGTGCAACATTGAGAGGATGTCATCCTCATCACAGTACATTGATGTGATGTTGATTGATGATACACATACACACACACACACACACACACACACACACACACACACACACACACACACACACACACACACACACACACACACACACACACACACACACACACACACACACACACACACACACACACACACACTCACACACACATATTTGACAATGTAATCCACAGTAATATCTCTTCTCGCCATGCCTTCCTGTTCCTACCAGCAGCTCATTTTCACACCAGAGAGTCTAAAAAAAGATTAGCATTCGAATGATGATTGTTCCATCACACAAATTTATGAGATAAGGCAAAGAGAGCCAAGAAAAAAGATGTACTGACATGGTTGGGGATAAAAAAAAAATGCCAAAATTCCAAGCGGATGCAACGATTTTCAGCGATTACCAAATTGTAAGGAAAGAAAGATGAAGGGGATAAGTGATTGTACTAATAAACTAGACATAGGGAAGGAGATGCTCATTCATTTCTAGCTCTCATCTTCAACAAGTAGGTTCCAGGTCTCAGTGTGTGCTGCCCTTCGAGTTCTTATTAATAGATGCAGGCGATGAGTCACAATAACGTGGCTAAAGTATGTTGACCAGACCACACACTAGAAGGTGTAGGGACGACGACGTTTCGGTCCGTCCTGGACCATTCTCAAGTCGATTTGTGACATTCTCGCAATCGACTTGAGAATGGTCCAGGACGGACCGAAACGTCGTCGTCCCTTCACCTTCTAGTCATAATAGATTTGAATGACAAGACGAAAGAACAGACAAGGAAGCACAAAAATGTGATAAACTGAGAAGAAACCCTGAGGATATAACGGGGTGCTTAAAATTATTTTTCTCCTAATGAATTAAATTATATAATTCGTAATAATTTTTGTTTACTTTGTGTATTATTTTTAATATAGGCGACGGCGATATGAAGACAGTTGTTAAAGAAACTTCAATGAAACCTAAAATAAACCCAAAAAGCAAAACCAGACTTATTTGCATCTATCTCTTGTCCATGCTAATCTGTCTGTCTGTCTGTCTGTCTGTTTGCTTTCTAAGGCGAAAGCAAGCAATAGTAATTGTAATGTACACTGAGCAGAACTTTGCAGCAACAAGGCACTCAAACTGATTAAAGATCATTCCAAGAACATTTAGCAATTGGCATAAATGTGAAACACTAATTTCACTAGCAAACATTAATCACTTTCAACGTGGGAATATTAATAAGAGGTTAAATAAGTGTAAAGCTTGCCCATCAGCTTAATCTGTAAAGATTTTATACATAGATAATATGTTTTTATATTATTGGGGAAACAAAGTCTCTTAGTTATTTCGAGTTCAATGGCTCACCTCTCCCTGGGTGCAATCCACAACAGTTGCGTATAACTCCCAGGTACCTATTTACCACAAGGGTGAAAAGGAGACGTCAAGTGAAGTCAATGTGCTCAGGAATCGAAGCAAAACGGGACAATTCAGTTGTGATCCGACTACGCTGACCACTGAGCTACGAACCATCGTGTATGCAAGTATAGAAGATAACATTGATATTAACAAGCGATCACAAACCAATGTATGGCTACTCAAATTGATAACTGATCACGTTTCCTTTTGAACATTACTTTAACTGATTGGCCATTTCCAGCTCACGTGGCCTTTCCTCATCATTATTATCCCTAAGTTCTGCCACAAATAAGTTCAGACATTTAAACTCTTGAGTTTCACGAAGAGCTTTACTGACTCAGATGAACAACAAACCTTCAAATAGGGATGAAAATTGGATGACTTTTGGTTTTCCGAAGACCATTATATCTCCTTGATAATGGACAACAACAGACCCTAACTTAATCAAATTTGTATCCACAATGTGTGGGTTTGTTGTTCCTCTCAAGTTATTTATTTTGTTACGCAAGTCTCTTCAGAAAGAGGAACAAAGGTGGGGTGTGTGGGCGGGCCGGGAAGTGGGTGGAGAAGAAGTGGGTGGGGAGGGTAGAGGGTGGGGAAGGAAGTGGATGGAAAGGAAGTGGGTGGGGAAGAAGTGGGATGGGGTGGAGGTGTGTAGACGAGGGAACGGGTGGGGAGAGTGGATGAGCGTTCATTTTGTTAGTGTTGGGGGCCTATTGGTGCCGTAGTGAGAGACAGACTATTGTGGTACAGCTGTTGTGGTACAGCTGTTGTGGTTCAGTTGTTGTAGTACAGCTGTTGTGGTACGGCTGTTGTGGTGCGGCTTTGTGCGGTCGAGGTCGTTTTAACGCACTTACTATGTTGACTGGTGGTCGTTATCACGCGGTTAAAGGTGTGTGTGTGTGTGTACTCACCTATTTGTACTCACCTATTTGTGCTTGCGGGGGTTGAGCTCTGGTTCATTGGTCCCCCCCTCTCAACTGTCAATTAACTAATGTACAGGTTCCTGAGCCTACTGGGCTCTATCATATCTACATTTGAAACTGTGTATGGAGTCAGCCTCCACCACATCACTTCCTAATGCATTCCATCCGTAAACTACTCTGACACTGAAAAAGTTCCTTCTAACGTCTCTGTGGCTCATGTGGGTACACAGTTTCCACCTTTGTCCCCTTGTTCGCGTACCACCTGTGTTGAATAGTTTATTCATCTACTCCTTGATAGGGTAGTGATAGGGATACTTGATAGGGATAGGGTAGAATTGATAGGGTAGATAAATTATTATTATTATTGTGTGTGTGTGTGTGTGTGTGTGTGTGTGTGTGTGTGTGTGTGTATGTACTCACCTAATTGTGCTTGCGGGGGTTGAGCTTTGGCTCTTTGGTCTTTGCTTTGGTGTGTGTGTGTGTTTGTGTGAGTGTGTGTCAGAGTATTAACTGTTTGTGCCTACAGAATGGAGCTGTTAGCTCTTGGTCTCCACCTTACTAACCGACCTGTTATTCCCTTTATTATATCTACTGTAAAACCTTTCTCTATCTTTTCCCCGAATTAAACTTTCTCTACCACCACATCTTCTATTGCGAAATAAAAGTTGTATGATGAGAGTGGCAGAGAAATGGGGAGCCAAAGACAAATAATTATATAATAATGAGGACTAACTCTAATAATGAGTGCAGAGGAGGGAAGTAATGAGAAGAGACAGTAACAGGAAGATGTTCTCTTGCTAATTACTGCATCTCTCTCTCTCTCTCTCTCTCTCTCTCTCTCTCTCTCTCTCTCTCTCTCTCTCTCTCTCTCTCTCTCTCTCTCTCTCTCTCTCTCTCTCTCTCTCTCTCTCTCTCTCTCTCTCTCTTCTCTCTCTCTCTCTCTCTCTCTCTCTCTCTCTCTCTCTCTCTCTCTCTCTCTCTCTCTCTCTCTCTCTCTCTCTCTCTCTCTCTCTCTCTCTCTCTCTCTCTCTCTCTCTCTCTCTCTCTCTCTCTCTCTCTCTCTCTCTCTCTCTCTCTCTGTCTCTGTCTCTGTCTCTCTGTCTCTCTCTCTCTCTCTCTGTTTCCATTTCTCCTCCTCTCACTGTCACTCATACATATCGTCTCACCTTCACTGCCTATATCTCTTTCCCTCACACTCCCCTCATCACTTCCTCTTTCCCATGCTGCCTCTCCCCCTCACTATCTCTTCCCCCTCACTGCCTCTTCCCCTCACTGCCCCCTCCCCTTCAATGCCTCTCTTCATTCCAGCCTCTCTCACCCACCCCTCACCCTTTTCGCAGTCTATCTCCCAGCAGCATCTCTCCCTCCGTGGTTCAATCATTCTAACCAAAACGCCATTCCAAGCCGAGATGAAGAAGTCCTTGGCTGAAGAACACGTCATACGTGGCTGAGTGGAGGAGCTGCTGCCTCAGCCGGGGGTCTGAAGGAGTTATCTGCTCGTAGATCAAGAAAATCAAATCAAAGGGTTAATGCCATTCTAAGAAGGCATTTACCAACAGCTCTCAAATAAAATTCAGGAGAGCATTACTTGACCTAAATGTTCCGAAAGGCTTCGCTCGTGGTTTTATTCATAGAGGTATTGAGGATCAAATGTGTATATTAGGCAAACAGTTCGTTAATTTTTAGAGGAGGTTTAGGAAAGAAATGAAAATGTTGGTCAATAATTCATTGAAAAGGTACATCCAACTACTACTTGTGCTGTAATCTGACGTATTTTTTAGTGACGTGGCTGCACTTGACACACCAGGTAGAGTTAATCGTCAGAACTGAAGCAGTCACGCGTTGATCGTCAGGAACGTGTCAGAAGACTCTACTCACACTTTACTGCATGGGGCAACAATACCCGGATGCTTGGTGGTGAAGAACTCTCCCGACACCGGGCAGAACGTCTTGATGGAGACGTCTGGGGTTCGAACGCATAGGTTCGAACCCTAGTCAAGGCTCGTGCGGATTTGTTCTTTGATATATTACCTTAATGTAATTTCTTTGTGTACGAATATTGCTTATACCTGCACCAGTACATTCTGGGACTGTCAGCACCAAAGGCTCTTAATATATTGGCAGGACGACAGCACCGTCTCTTAAGGCACCATTCAACAAAAAGAACAGAATCTTACTAAATATACCACATACACCGAAATATACACAGTGTACAGAGACAGTTAGATATTAGATATAGCAGAAGCTCTCCCATCCCACCTGGATGGAATATGTATTGTTTTATAATATAATACAAATTATGTTTTTATATTTGTATAATATAATACATAGTTCTTGTTGGTATTATAATACCAGCAAGAACTTCTTGGACTTGGTCTTTCGTTGCTACTTCTCCTGGCCCGCCCTGTGGCATTGACCTCATTAGTTCCTTTGACAAGTTTGCCAATTCTAACTCTAGTACTCTTTCCGACCTGTCTGCCTTTAGAGGGGCCCTTATCCCCGTTCTTGACAGCTTGTTTTCTAAAAATCACCACCTTCCTCGTCGCTTCCAGCCTGCTCTTGCCTCCCTGAAATCTAACAACTCTATTCTTATCCTTCCTTTCGACAAAGGCAATTCGGTGGTTGTCCTTGACCGTGAGGACTACCTCCGAAAAGCAGATGTCTTGCTCTCTGACTCTCGCACTTATGCTCCTCTGACTTCTAACCCTTTCGATCGCCTTAAAACTTCCTTTAACCTCAAACTAAGACAGCTCTCTAGTCTTTGTCCTCCTGACTTCGATCTCATTAAACGTTTCCGTGTCAACTTCCCTTCTCTTCCTTATTTCTATGGTCTTCCTAAGACTCATAAGCCTGGTGTTCCTCTTCGTCCTATCATTTCTTAACGGGACTCTGTCGGCTATCCTCTTGCCTCCTGGCTCGTTAAAACTCTGACGCCTTACCTTGGCACTTTTTCTCCTGCTCACCTTCGTCACTCTCAGGACTTCATAGAAAGACTGCGCCTGCAGCCCTCCTGTAAGATGCTTAATCTTGAGGTCGACTCTCTGTTCACTAATGTTCCCCTCGATGACGTTCTCTCTTTCCTTAGACTGATGGCGTCTGAGGGCCTTCTTCCTCTCCCGCTTCCCACTGACGTTTTCCTTGAACTCATTAGTCTGTGTTGACTCTAACTCTTTCTCTTTCAACGGTAAATATTATACTCAAACTTTCGGTGTCGCTATGGGTTCCACACTCTCTCCCCGGTTCTTGCCAATTTTTACATGGAATACTTCGAAACTGTTCTTCTTCCTTCTATTGATACTCGTCCCTCTCTCTGGCTTCGCTATGTTAATGACATTTTTGCTTTATGGCCTCATGACCTTAGTCTTTTCCAGCCTTTCCTCGCCTCTCTTAACAATCTGGCTCCTTCTATCCATTTCAAAGTTGAATGGGAATCTAATTCTCTCCTTCCTTTTCTTGACGTTCACGTTCACAGCTCTGTGTCCGGGTTCTTTTTCTCTGTCTACTGTAAACCCATGCATAGTGGCATGTACATTCACTTCTTTTCCTACCATCCTCCTTCTGTTAAGAAATTGTCCTCGTCTCTCTCTTCCTTCGCGCTCTACGCATCAGCGATCCTCAATTTCTTGATTCTGAAATTGCCTTTATCTACAAATCATTCTCTCGCCTTGGTTACCCTTTGCATTTTATCAACTGTGCCTATTCTCAAGCTAAACGAAATTTCTTTCATCCTAAACCTGCTTCCAACACTAGTAGCACTGTACTCCGCCTTCCCTTCATATCTAAGCTTAAAGCTTTTACTAATACCTTTCGTCCTCTTGACATAAAGCTCGCCTTTCGACAAACTAACACACTTCGTAGCAATCTAGTTCACACTGCTCCTCCTGCTTTTAATGCTGCTGGTGTCTACTCCATTTCCTGGAGTAGACATGTGCGGCCGGAGCCCAAGCGTTCCCGGCGTTCTTCTTCTACCTGGGCTGATGTAGGAGAGTTCGACGACTGTGGATCTTCCGGCAACGGCGGAGCGATTCCGGTTGCGTCGCATTCTTCAGTGGTAGCGAAGGTCCATGTGGCTGCGGCTGACGGTGACAGTGTCTCGGACTTCCCTTCTAGTGTGGTGGCTGTGGATCTTGCTTCGGGTGCGTCGCCCGCGTCGGATGGGTTCTTCGTGGGGGTGGGGGGTGGTTCCCCCTGATGAAGTTCGTGGTGAGCGTGGTGACCTGGCGGTGGTGTTGAAAAAGGCTGCTCACTCTGGGGGGTTCCGTGCCCCCATCCTCGTTCCTTGTTTCATCGGCGGCGGTTTTCCCGCCAGTGCCGTCTCCGGCCGTCTCTTTTTCATCCCCTGCGGTGTCGGGAGTGGTGTTACTATCTCGGCGGACTTCGCCTTCTTCTCCTGTGCGTCCGGCAGCGAGGCCATCTCGGTGGCCTATGTACGCTTCTTCGGTGTCTTCTGGTTCCACGGAGGGGGTGGTTCGCCATGCCCCACCTCGTTATGCGACTTCTGTCGACCAGCTCCAGGAGCGGCCGTTTCCGCCTGATTTGGTGATTCCTGAATTTATGCGGAAGCAGGAGGCCTATAAACAGAAATATCCTCTGTAGTAGTTCCCTGAGAAATATTCACCTTCCTCTCAAATATGTTTTCCTTTCCCGAGATTTTTTTTGCTTGCTGTGTGTTGTGGTGTTGTTTCCGTTTGTGTGCGTGGATGTGGGGTGAGGTTGCGCATGTGTGTGTGTGTGTGTGTGTGTGTGTGTGTGTGTGTGTGTGTGTGTGTGTGTGTGTGTGTGTGTGTGTGTGTGTGTGTGTGTGTGTGTGTGTGTGTGTGTGGGTGTGTGTGTGTGGGTGTGTGTGTGTGTGTGTGTGTGGGGTGAGCCGGGTTTATTTTCCCGGTTCCTGCGTGTTCCGTCTTCCCGGTTCCTGTGAGTTCCGGTGTGCGCTTGTTTGTGTTGCGTGACCCTTCGGGCTGCTTGTGTGTGGTCCCTGCCTGTTTTTGTTCCGATTATCATGTATTGCCAATGTAATTTTCTTTTTGGTTTCCTTTCTTATTATTGTCATTATGTATTGGTGCCTCTCCGTGTGTGGGGGTTTCCGGGGCCGGTAGGCTTGTTTTGTGTCGTTGTTTCGATGGTTGGGTTGTTGGGTGCGGGTTTGGGTACTATGTATTGTGGTGTTGTTATTTCTGTACTGTCTTCCATTGTGATTATTGTTGTCGGCCCCTCAGACCGGTGTTTTGTGTATTTGTAATTTTGTACTTTTGTGATTTTGTGATTTTGTGATTTTGTGATTTTGTGATTTTGTGATTTTGTGATTTTGTAATTTGTGATTTTGTGATTTTGTAATTTGTGATTTTGTGATTTTGTAATTTGTGATTTTGTGATTTGTACTTTGTGGTTTGTGATTTTGTGCTCTGCTTGTTTGTTCTCGGTTTACTGTAATTATACGCATGCTTACATGTAAAAAAAAAAAAAAAAATGGCTAAATGTTCTTGGAATGATCTTTGATTAGTTTAAGTGTTCTGTTGCTGCAAAGTTCTGCTCAGTGAACATTACAATTACTATTGTTTGCTCTTTTCCCTTGCATTTCCTCCCGCTTTACTCACTCAGGAACACCAGCGAGATATTATCTGTAAATAGAGATATAGAAATATATCCATAAATACTCCAAGCACCAATGGGAGCCAATCACGTCCTACAGAACGGGAGAACAATAAACGTTTGGAAAACGTTTTAATGTGTCTCTGAACCCTATAGTGTTTTATTTGCTTTCTTTATAAATGTTTCGTTTTATTTAAAGAGTTGGATACCGTAAAGGGAGATAAAAGGCGTTAGGAGGCAGAACCAGGTGTCACAATTGATGATCTAATGTTGAAATTGGGTCTTTTGTCCTAATGATTTGAAAGGTTTGTAACGCTCTCCGGGGATTTGTTCATGCAGCACATCAATATAGCCAGCTTAGTGACTAGCTGCAGTAAATAGGTGATTGGAGAACACTATGAAAGCTTATGAAGTATATATGAGACGTCGGGAGTGTCAGTACATTACACACACACACACACACACACACACACACACACACACACACACACACACACACACACACACACACACACACACACACACACACACACACACACACACACACACACACACACACACACACACACACACACACAGGGGCAAAGTTTCTTTCACCCTAAGTGCCCCTGTTACCTAGCAGTAAATAGGTACTTGGGAGTTAGTCAGCTGTCACGGGCTGCTTCCTGGGGTGTGTGTGTGTGTGTGTGGTGTGGGAATGAAGAGAGATTGAAGGAACTAAACTTGACGACGCTAGAAAGGAGGAGTTAGAGAGGGGGATATGATTCAGACGTATAAAATATTTAGGGTGGAACAAGAGGAATGAATATCAACAGAACAAGGGGGACACAGATAGAAGCTTGAGACTTAGACGTGTCATAGAGATTACTTTTAGCATACTTTTAGCGTAAGGATAGTGAGTAAATGGAATGACATAAAGAAGCAGATTGTAGAGGCAAACTCAATTCACAACTTTAAAAGCAGGCATGATAGGGAAATAGATCAGAAGTCATTGCATTAGGCAACCAGCGACGAGAAATCCAAGAGTCAGAGCTCGATCCTGCAGTCACCAATAGGTGAAAATATAAAAAATTCTAGATCGCAGAATTCCATCTTGTTAACCTAGATATAATAAGATATTGCTCCCCCAGGATGTTGTTGACCGTTTTACGCTACGAGTGAACGACCTTGCCATAAGAACGGTCTGAACGACCCTCAGAAGTTTGAGTTAATGATCAATTATAGCAACCTCTTGCGAGGAGAGCTCATTTCATATTGGCTTTAATTGATGATTATATTTGTCGTGGTTTTGTGTATACAATTTTTATTCTGTTTATGATTATAATCTCTGGATGTGTTATTTTTATTTGCTATATTTCTAGATTGATTTTATGTTTTATTTCGTTGCAAATGTGAAATAGCCAAAAATATTTTGATTTACATCCGCAGGAAATTGGAAATGAAAGTAACTGCATAATTTTTTTTTTAATATACCGACGATGAAGACTTTCTAAATATAGAAAAGGTTTAATACAACGGATAATTAGCAGCTAAAGGAAAACTTCCTGTAAAGGCAATCTGAATATTAAAATTCAATCTGGAATCTTGGAATTATGGAGCGAGCCGCTCCATCGTACCCGAACGCACTAAAGAGAGCCAGAACGGCTTTGCAGCGAATTGGGTTTGTGAACACGACTACCCTCGCTAAGTCGAACTCCTTTCCAGGACGCTATATACCCTCCAGCATAGGAGGTGGGGCTCGTCTCCTCCTGCACCCACATGGCATTTTTTTGTCTTGGTTCTATCCCTCAGTCGTCTGGTTCCAGCCTTCAAGGAAGCGTTTCGTGTCTGAGGAGGGAACATAGTCTCAGCGATCGGCAGCACGAAATGAAAATGAATCAGACGCTTTGTAAACATCAACCTCTCGCTCGCCTCTCATTCTTCCAATACACTCAAGTGTCGGTGGGATTCGTCTGGTGCAACATGCGAGTGCTAGACGGCCTGGCAGCATCAGTGCTTCCCTGATCTCTAAATCTATCAAGGAAGATGTACAGCGTTCGTAAGTGGTTGCATTAATGCCTTATGAAGCCTCTGCATTTTAAGTCGTTTGTTTGCAACTTTTCAATTTACAAAACAAGACTTCCATCCTTGCTTAAGTTTGTGTGTTCCCTGTTCTACCATGCACAGTCTTTTCCTGTCCTACCATGCGCAATGTTTCCCTGTTCTACCCTGCACAGTGTTTTCCTGTTCTACCATGCACAGTGTTTTCCTGTTCTACCATGCACAGTGTTTTCCTGTCCTACCATGCACAGTGTTTTCCTGGTCTACCCTGCACAGTGTTTCCCTGTTCTACCATGCACAGTGTTTCTGGCCCCAGCAGTACATATACTCGGGGGGAAAACACTTTAACGCAATCACACTTACCGTTTGTATGAAATCAATAAGCATTACCTTTAAGATCGGCAGTTACGTTTGCCCAACTTAGCACGCCCCAGTTTTCCACTCACAAGCTTGGCACCCCTAAGCTTGGCGGGTCCCAGCTTGGCACCCCTAAGCTTGGCGGGTCCCAGCTTGGCACCCCTAAGCTTGGCGGGCCCCAGCTTGGCACCCCTAAGCTTGGCGGGCCCCAGCTTGGCACCCCTAAGCTTGGCGGGCCCCAGCTTGGCACCCCTAAGCTTGGCGGGCCCCAGCTTGGCACCCCTAAGCTTGGCGGGCCCCAGCTTGGCACCCCTAAGCTTGGCGGGTCCCAGCTTGGCACCCCTAAGCTTGGCGGGCCCCAGCTTGGCACCCCTAAGCTTGGCGGGTCCCAGCTTGGCACGTCGCAGCTTGGTACACTTGACCGGTCCCAGATTTATTGCTACATCCCCCCCAAGTACATATTTTGTTCGAGTGCATCACGTATGCAAATACAGTCACTCTGCGCCCAAGGCAATACAGCTACCCTATGAGTCTGAGGAAAAATAGTTGAAATCCAACAATAGTTTATGGGATTTTCTAGTCTCTGAAGCAGGCTAGACCACGCCAGTGTTGTCTGAAACTCTGGGTAATGAGGTTTCTACAACTTGAAGAAATCTTTATGGAAGTGGAATATTGGGTTCCGGAAAGTGGATATTTCATCACTATATCAAGCAATTTCTTGTCAAGGGTGTAATATCACACTTACGTCCTGTACGTGATCCATGACATTTGACAGGCGTTGCATATGACACACCGTGCCCATAACACTGGACAATCATTGTCAATGATAAGTGACACGCTATGCTCGTGACAGGTGACACGCCTTGACATTTGACATATAACAAACCTCTCCCATGACAGGTGACTAGTACTGTCAGTGCCAGGTGTATAGAGGGCTGAGGTGAGTATGCGAGGCTATGCAGGTGTACATGGGTTCGTATTAGCGTGTGTATGTTTGAGTGCATTTTGGATGTGCTTTATGTATTGACTATTGTATTCGGGACATCGACAGAGCTGTATAACCCTTCCCGTTGATAATCCCTTATAAGTACATATACCTGTGTGAATAAAAAAAAAACAATTCATGATCGGGACTCTTTTTTCATGTGTGTCATAATTGGCATGACGATCTCAATCCCCCCATTTATTATGGAAGTACTCTGTAGTATTCAATTATAAATCCTTAATACATTATCCAATTTGGGTTGTGGGAGAGCACAGATCAGCTCATTGTGTATCTCAACTATCAATAATAGCAGACAGGGACCATGATCTTTATTGACAGAGAGATCATTAATTGACTGGAAGATCATTAATTTTATTGACAGATTAATAAAGCATGACCTTTATTGACAATGACCCAAAATTCAGAGAGGGGTCCAACAGGCGATTGTCACGTACGAAATAAATGAGAAGAAATAAGATACTAAGATAAAGATGGAGTGGAAACATGAGAAAAACAAGTCAGCCTCCTCAGATAACTCAGAGGAGGGTGACTGACCAGCCAATCGAAGGCGACACGTCAAGCTGTTATAGTAAAGCTTTATTAATGATATCTGTTGCTGCTGCTCCTTCTTCTTCTTCTTCTTCATGCTGCTGCAATCGTTGCTTCTTCTGCTGTTCCCGAGGCTTTTTCTGCTGATGTAGATGTTTTAATGCAGCTGTTGTTGATTATACTGCTGATGCTTGAACTGCTGTTGCAGGTGTTTTACTTGACCTGTTGTTGCTTGTACTGCTGATGCAGGTGTTTTACTTGACCTGTTGTTGCTTGTACTGTTAATAAGAATATATTCCGTATTTCTTTCTTTTTTTACTAGTTATCGGTCTATCTCTCCTGCTGCCAGACATCTTTCTCCTCCCGTTGCTAGACATCTTAGCCCTTCTTCTCCCGTTGCTAGACATCTTAGCCCTTCTTCTCCCGTTGCTAGACATCTCAGCCCTTCACCTCCCGTTGATAGACATCTTACCATTCCCACTGTCAGAGGACGAGAGTGTAGGCGTGATGTGCGTGTCTGGGGCGTATCTCACCTTCACCCGTCACCACGGAGGGCACGTAAGGGCCGTAAAACCTTGCTCTTTCAGTTAAGACGTCTCTCGTGCGTCATAATACGCGTCTTCACTGTGTGAATGATATTAAACTCGTTGTGATCTGCGGCTGAATTAACTTTTGGGAGGTTTTGACTTCTATTGTAAATTAATATAATAATATATTCACTACTTTTCTCCAAGTGTAAAGTTAGTTAAATATGAAAATCTGTCCCATTCGTTAGCATTTTAGTCAGTTAATTGATGTATAATATTTTATGAGGTCGCTATTGATTGTTAGTTGAAATTGATCTATAACAAATTACATAAAATTGTCCACTTCTTCTTTAATGTGCTTTATAAATGCTTTTAAGGATCTTGTACGTCGGGATCATGTCTACTCTCTCCTGTGTGATTGTTGATGTTCAGTGAGGTTTTAACTGGCCTCTGCTAGGCCCCAGTAGAGGTTATAACCTTGAGGTTCATGTATCTCCAGGTCTTTGCCGTGTTAGTGACTGCGAGAATGTACTGTTTAAGCACAAAATATCTGGAATGACACATTTCATGAAACGTTTTTATTCCACTTTGATTCACTGTTATTCATCAGTGTAAAGATTCATCTTAACTTATACAAAACAGATCCTCTGTATCACTTTGTTGGTCATTGCAAATCTCTTGGTAATTGCATTTGAACTTTAACTCTTAAAATTATATATTAGCCCAGAACAATCAAAATAATCATGTAATAATAATTAAAATTGACGGGTATATAAGTCTGATTATATTCGCTAGGCTTATGCCGAAATTCCCTCCCCCCCTTCCAAGGTGGATGGAACTACTGACCCTCCTCAGGATGCAACCCCCACAACAGTTGACTAACGCATGGGTGCCTGTTCACTCAACTTGTCCCTGATGGCCGCTAGGCTCGTTAGAGCGGTGGCCAGACTCTTGTCAGACGCAGTCGTAATTTTAACATACTGTGTATTAAAAATGGTTTGTTCTCGTAAGTTAATATTATTATATATTTAATTTCTATGTAAAGTTAGGCGTAGGTTAGGTTATGTTAAGTGTTTAAATACAGTTGGCTGTTATTTGTTTTTGAAATACGTGGGTGAAGCGTTTACAACGTTGAGGTTCGAACGGTCGTCGTGGCCGTTCGAGAAACGATCATTCGTCATAAGCTGTGAGTCGTGTGTAAACCGTTTTTCATTAAAAAACAGGTAGTTTGGCGGCTGGATTAACGAGCCTTTGTTTATGAGGACGGGTTGATTCACTGCTAGGTGAACAGAGGCACTTGATAAAAGGAACCGTTCCAAACCATTTCTGTCTCGCACGGGATTCGAAACCCGGATTCACGACTGTGAGTTAAGAACGGTTCTTACGCCTCCCAGCCAAACTATCGCGTTTCTCAGCGTCTGCATCATTTCTATGTGTTTACTCCATGTGCCTGCAACAGTGAGCAACAGCTCCTGGGCCCCGCCTTGCCGTTCTCGGGCCCCCACCTACTCCATCCCCTTGTCATATTTGTTTCACAAATGTGTTCGTGTCTGAACCGGGGACATGACCTCATATGTCTAAGTACTTCCTACTACATCTTACCTAACTTGTTTATAGCGGCAATGCAAAACGAAGACTTTAGGTTCTTGTTCCTGATGACCAGCTAAAAGAGAGAGAGAACGTAAATAATAATATGAATAGTTGTTGATAAACGACCAGCTTGCTCAAACTACCCCTTGGAGCCTTAGAGGTGAAGTTGAAGTGGCAGGGAGGTGGCAGTAGTCTAATCAGTTGTGTTACTGTGTACCGTGGAGACAGTGTACCGTGGAGACAGTGTACCGTGGAGACAGTGTACGTGGAGACAGTGTACCGTGGAGACAGTGTACGTGGAGACAGTGTACCGTGGAGACAGTGTACCGTGGAGACAGTGTACCGTGGAGACAGTGTACGTGGAGACAGTGTACGTGGAGACAGTGTACGTGGAGACAGTGTACCGTGGAGACAGTCTACCGTGGAGACAGCGTACCGTGGAGACAGTGTACCGTGGAGACAGCGTTCCGTGGAGACAGCATACCGTGGAGACAGCGTACCGTGGAGACAGTGTACCGTGGAGACAGTGTACCGTGGAGACAGCATACCGTGGAGACAGTGTACCGTGGAGACAGTGTACCGTGGAGACAGTGTACGTGGAGACAGTGTACCGTGGAGACAGTGTACGTGGAGACAGTGTACCGTGGAGACAGCGTACCGTGGAGACAGTGTACCGTGGAGACAGTGTACCGTGGAGACAGTGTACCGTGGAGACAGTGTACCGTGGAGACAGCATACCGTGGAGACAGTGTACCGTGGAGACAGTGTACCGTGGAGACAGTGTACCGTGGAGACAGCATACCGTGGAGACAGTGTACCGTGGAGACAGTGTACCGTGGAGACAGCGTTCCGTGGAGACAGCGTACCGTGGAGACAGTGTACCGTGGAGACAGTGTACCGTGGAGACAGTGTACCGTGGAGACAGTGTACCGTGGAGACAGTGTACCGTGGAGACAGCATACCGTGGAGACAGTGTACCGTGGAGACAGCATACCGTGGAGACAGTGTACCGTGGAGACAGTGTACCGTGGAGACAGCATACCGTGGAGACAGTGTACCGTGGAGACAGTGTACCGTGGAGACAGCATACCGTGGAGACAGTGTACCGTGGAGACAGTGTACCGTGGAGACAGTGTACCGTGGAGACAGTGTACCGTGGAGACAGCGTACCGTGGAGACAGTGTACCGTGGAGACAGCATACCGTGGAGACAGCGTTCCGTGGAGACAGCATACCGTGGTGACAGTGTACCGTGGAGACAGCATACCGTGGAGACAGTGTACCGTGGAGACAGCGTACCGTGGAGACAGTGTACCGTGGAGACAGTGTACGTGGAGACAGTGTACCGTGGAGACAGTGTACCGTGGAGACAGCATACCGTGGAGACAGCATACCGTGGAGACAGTGTACCGTGGAGACAGCGTACCGTGGAGACAGCATACCGTGGAGACAGCATACCGTGGAGACAGTGTACCGTGGAGACAGCGTACCGTGGAGACAGTGTACCGTGGAGACAGTGTACCGTGGAGACTGTACCGTGGAGACAGTGTACCGTGGAGACAGCGTACCGTGGAGACAGTGTACCGTGGAGACAGCGTACCGTGGAGACAGTGTACCGTGGAGACAGTGTACGTGGAGACAGTGTACCGTGGAGACAGTGTACCGTGGAGACAGCATACCGTGGAGACAGCGTTCCGTGGAGACAGTGTACGTGGAGACAGTGTACCGTGGAGACAGTGTACCGTGGAGACAGTGTACCGTGGAGACAGTGTACCGTGGAGACAGTGTACCGTGGAGACAGTGTACGTGGAGACAGTGTACGTGGAGACAGTGTACGTGGAGACAGTGTACGTGGAGACAGTGTACCGTGGAGACAGTGTACGTGGAGACAGTGTACCGTGGAGACAGTGTACCGTGGAGACAGTGTACCGTGGAGACAGTGTACGTGGAGACAGTGTACCGTGGAGACAGTGTACCGTGGAGACAGTGTACCGTGGAGACAGTGTACCGTGGAGACAGTGTACGTGGAGACAGTGTACCGTGGAGACAGTGTACGTGGAGACAGTGTACGTGGAGACAGTGTACCGTGGAGACAGTGTACGTGGAGACAGCATACCGTGGAGACAGTGTACGTGGAGACAGTGTACGTGGAGACAGTGTACCGTGGAGACAGTGTACGTGGAGACAGCATACCGTGGAGACAGTGTACGTGGAGACAGTGTACGTGGAGACAGCATACCGTGGAGACAGTGTACCGTGGAGACAGTGTACCGTGGAGACAGTGTACGTGGAGACAGTGTACGTGGAGACAGTGTACGTGGAGACAGTGTACCGTGGAGACAGTGTACGTGGAGACAGTGTACCGTGGAGACAGTGTACCGTGGAGACAGCATACCGTGGAGACAGTGTACGTGGAGACAGTGTACGTGGAGACAGCATACCGTGGAGACAGTGTACCGTGGAGACAGTGTACCGTGGAGACAGTGTACGTGGAGACAGTGTACCGTGGAGACAGCATACCGTGGAGACAGTGTACCGTGGAGACAGCATACCGTGGAGACAGTGTACCGTGGAGACAGTGTACCGTGGAGACAGCGTTCCGTGGAGACAGCATACCGTGGAGACAGTGTCCCGTGGAGACAGTGTACCGTGGAGACAGTGTACCGTGGAGACAGCGTACCGTGGAGACAGCATACCGTGGAGACAGCGTACCGTGGAGACAGCGTACCGTGGAGACAGCGTACCGTGGAGACAGCGTTCCGTGGAGACAGCATACCGTGGAGACAGCATACCGTGGAGACAGCATACCGTGGAGACAGCATACCGTGGAGACAGCGTACCGTGGAGACAGCGTACCGTGGAGACAGCGTACCGTGGAGACAGCATACCGTGGAGACAGCATACCGTGGAGACAGCATACCGTGGAGACAGCATACCGTGGAGACAGCATACCGTGGAGACAGCATACCGTGGAGACAGCATACCGTGGAGACAGCTTACCGTGGAGACAGCATACCGTGGAGACAGCATACCGTGGAGACAGCTTACCGTGGAGACAGCATACCGTGGAGACAGCGTACCGTGGAGACAGCTTACCGTGGAGACAGCATACCGTGGAGACAGCATACCGTGGAGACAGCGTTCCGTGGAGACAGCGTTCCGTGGAGACAGCATACCGTGGAGACAGCATACCGTGGAGACAGCATACCGTGGAGACAGCATACCGTGGAGACAGCATACCGTGGAGACAGCATACCGTGGAGACAGCTTACCGTGGAGACAGCATACCGTGGAGACAGCATACCGTGGAGACAGCTTACCGTGGAGACAGCATACCGTGGAGACAGCGTACCGTGGAGACAGCTTACCGTGGAGACAGCATACCGTGGAGACAGCATACCGTGGAGACAGCATACCGTGGAGACAGCGTTCCGTGGAGACAGCATACCGTGGAGACAGCATACCGTGGAGACAGCATACCGTGGAGACAGCGTTCCGTGGAGACAGCATACCGTGGAGACAGCGTACCGTGGAGACAGCATACCGTGGAGACAGTGTACCGTGGAGACAGCATACCGTGGAGACAGCATACCGTGGAGACAGCGTACCGTGGAGACAGCGTACCGTGGAGACAGCATACCGTGGAGACAGCGTTCCGTGGAGACAGCGTACCGTGGAGACAGCATACCGTGGAGACAGCGTACCGTGGAGACAGCGTACCGTGGAGCCAGCATACCGTGGAGACAGCATACCGTGGAGACAGCATACCGTGGAGACAGCGTACCGTGGAGACAGCGTACCGTGGAGACAGCATACCGTGGAGACAGCATACCGTGGAGACAGCATACCGTGGAGACAGCATACCGTGGAGACAGCATACCGTGGAGACAGTGTACCGTGGAGACAGCGTACCGTGGAGACAGCATACCGTGGAGACAGCGTACCGTGGAGACAGCGTTCCGTGGAGACAGCATACCGTGGAGACAGTGTACCGTGGAGACAGTGTACCGTGGAGACAGCGTACCGTGGAGACAGCATACCGTGGAGACAGCGTACCGTGGAGACAGCGTTCCGTGGAGACAGCATACCGTGGAGACAGTGTACCGTGGAGACAGTGTACCGTGGAGACAGTGTACCGTGGAGACAGTGTACGTGGAGACAGTGTACCGTGGAGACAGTGTACGTGGAGACAGTGTACCGTGGAGACAGTGTACGTGGAGACAGTGTACCGTGGAGACAGCATACCGTGGAGACAGTGTACCGTGGAGACAGCATACCGTGGAGACAGCGTTCCGTGGAGACAGCATACCGTGGAGACAGTGTACCGTGGAGACAGTGTACCGTGGAGACAGTGTACGTGGAGACAGTGTACGTGGAGACAGTGTACCGTGGAGACAGTGTACCGTGGAGACAGTGTACGTGGAGACAGTGTACCGTGGAGACAGTGTACCGTGGAGACAGTGTACGTGGAGACAGTGTACGGTGGAGACAGTGTACCGTGGAGACAGTGTACCGTGGAGACAGTGTACGTGGAGACAGTGTACCGTGTGAAGACTGTGTACCGTGGAAAACAGTGTTCTGGCAATGACCGGCATCAGGTGCCCCCTGCTAGTGGGCCTGGCCAATAAACACCAACTCCACACGAAGAAACAATCAAAGGAGCATCAGGAGAGCGTCTTCAAGGTCAGTAGAGGCGGTATCGCGGCGCCTCAGCTTGTAGTACAAAGTAGGGTCCGGGAGGCGGAAGAGGGAATTGGGATCCTCCATACATATTTGTTTTTGCGGATATGCATTATCCCTGCTTGTGGGATCTGTTTTCCTGTTTTTTATTGAATTTAATTGCGTTAGATCATTTATCGCAGCCACGCCCAACTTAGCGATTCAATCAGGGTGTGTGAGTGGTATGTATGGTTTTGTGTGTGTGTGATGGGGATGGGTGTGGTGTGTGGGTGATGGGGAGAGTGTATATTGGGTGATGGGAGGAGAGTATAGTGAGTAGGTGGGTAATGAGGAATAGTGTGTTGAGTCTCGGTGTTATAGCAATTGAGAGGCGGTGTAAAACACCTTACTGAAGCGAGTGTTGACTGTGTGAAGTGAAAAGTAAGAGAAATAGTGTGGTGTAGGGGTTGAAAGCGTGTGATCGGGGCGTGAAAATTCGTGGTGGGAGACAAAATTAGTGGCTGTATCATCAGAGAAAACCTTTCCATAATTGATATATCACGTCATTCCTGTAACTGAAAGACTTGTCACTCTTTAGCCATGTAACCGTTCTCTCCGGGATATATAATTCCGAGCCCTATATTTACGTAAGCATTTGACAGTAATTGGGCAATGGTACAAATATTAACCCGTACACAATTGTGTGTGTGTGTGTGTGTGTGTGTGTGTGTGTGTGGGTGTGGGTGTGTGTGTGTGTGGCATTTGCAAGAACGTTAAATACGTGTGTGTGTCCCTGTTTTCAGTGGCAAGCATATAACATACATTTTCCCTTTGCAGAACAACCTAAATATAGCATTTGTTTACATCGAGATGCTGTTCAGTTTCCATGACAACCTGTTAATTGAATCAATTGTTTCCATGAGTACCTGGTCACAGGGCAAACAGTTTCCCCTAACAACCAATTCACTGAATCAACTTTTTTCTATGTTCAGTGAATCTACAATTTCCCCAGAGAACCTGTTCACTGACTCAGCAGTCTCCACAGACAGCTGGCAGTCCGCCACCCAGCATCATATTTATTTTCTGACTTAAACTTAATAAATTTCATAGTGATTTATGATCTCTCTTTTGCGTTCTGATAGTGCAAACTTTTGTGGAATCTCCAACTAGACGCCTGCGACTCGCGATAAATTCAATATATATATATATATATATATATATATGTCGTACCTAATAGCCAGAACGCACTTATCGGCCTACTATGCAAGGCCCGATTTGCCTAATAAGCCAAGTTTTCCTGAATTAATATATTTTCTCTAATTTTTTTCTTATGAAATGATAAATCTAACCATTTCATTATGTATGAGGTAAATTTTTTTTTATTGGAGTTTAAATTAACGTAGATATATGACCAAACCTAACCAACCCTACCTAACCTAACCTAACCTATCTTTATAGGTTAGGTTAGGTTAGGTAGCGGAAAAAGTTAGGTTAGGTTAGGTTAGGTAGGTTAGGTAGTCGAAAAACAATTAATTCATGAAAACTTGGCTTATTAGGCAAATTGGGCCTTGCATAGTAGGCTGAGAAGTGAGTTCTGGCTACTAGGTACGACATATATATATATATATATATATATATATATATATATGTCGTACCTAGTAGCCAGAACTCACTTTTTGGCCTACTATTCAAGGCCCGATTTGCCTTATAAGCCAAGTTTTCCTGAATTAATATATTTTTTCTAATTTTTTTCTTATGAAATGATAAAGCTACCCATTTCATTATGTATGAGGTCAATTTTTTTTTATTGGAGTTAAAATTAACGTAGATATATGACCGAACCTAACCAACCCTACCTAACCTAACCTAACCTATCTTTATAGGTTAGGTTTGGTTAGGTAGCCGAAAAAGTTAGGTTAGGTTAGGTTAGGTAGGTTAGGTAGTCGAAAAACAATTAATTCATGAAAACTTGGCTTATTAGGCAAATTGGGCCTTGCATAGTAGGCTGAGAAGTGCGTTCTGGCTACTAGGTACGACATATATATATATATATATATATATATATATATATATATATATATATATATATATATATATATATATATATATATATATATATATATATATATATATGTCGTACCTAGTAGCCAGAACGCACTTCTCAGCCTACTATGCAAGGCCCGATTTGCCTAATAAGCCAAGTTTTCATGAGTTAATTGTTTTTCGACTACCTAACCTACCTAACCTAACCTAACCTAACTTTTTCGGCTACCTAACCAAACCTAACCTATAAAGATAGGTTAGGTTAGGTTAGGTTGGGTTGGTTAGGTTCGGTCATATATCTATGTTAATTTTAACTCCAATAAAAAAAAATTGACCTCATACATAATAAAATGGGTAGCTTTATCATTTCATAAGAAAAAAATTAGAAAAAATATATTAATTCAGGAAAACTTGTCCTATTAGGCAAATCGGGCCATGCATAGTAGGCCAAAAAGTGAGTTCTGGCTACTAGGTACGACATATATATATATATATATATATATATATATGATTCGAGTCTACTTTTTAGGGTCATAAGGTGTTGATGTCTCGGCATATCACAATCTCTGACTGGTATTTATACTATGAGAGAATGTTTGTCGGTCTGTCCAAAGTTTGGAGGCCAGAAAGGGGATGAGGGGGGGAAGGATGTCACCCGGTCACTGAGTTTACCCAGGTAACCTCGGGTATCCTATCTATAGTAGTCTACAAATGAGTATTTATAGAAATTGTTGCTACAAATAACTTGCCTTTTTACTATTTTTACTTTTTTGTTGCAGTTCATCAAAATAGGGTTTTATTACTATCATTCTCGATGAAATTAATTCCGATAAATGTTGTCTTTTCTTTCTCACTGTTGAGAAGTGCTCCTCTCGCGTTCTTGTGTGTCTTGAAAAAAGTAAGAACTCCCGTTCGTATGTAACTTGAGTGAGAAAAGTAAGAAGTCATCCAAGTCGACACATATCGTGTGTAAATGTCAGGCGAGAATCTGTTTGGGTTCATTTTACGACAGAAAGACATACGTTGAGGAAACACAGTCTTGCAAAAGTATCTTATTTTCATCCGAGAGTTATATAAGTCAGAAGAATTTAATTCTGCAAGGAAAGCTGCCGTGTTACATGGGAAGGTTTTAAATAACGGTGGCTGTCATTGCCAGAGTGCAAACAGAGGTAGGAATAAAAGCCGCTGTCACTGACAGTGTATAATGTGTAGGATAACAGCGACTGTCACTGGCAGGATATAATGTGTAAGATAACAGCTGCTGTTATGACAGCTGCTATATTATGAGATAACAGTTGTTATGACAGCTGTTATGACAGCTACGAGCTATCACTAGCAGGGTATAAAGAGGAACAGCATAACATTTGTTGTCATTGGCAGGGTATATTGTGTAGGATAACAACGGCTATCACTGGCAGGATATAAACAGAGACAGCATGACGGCGGCTGTCACTGTCAGGGATACAAAGAGAGAGCAGAGCGAGGCTCGAGAAGAAGTAAAGAACTTGCTGAAGGAATTTCACCCGAAGAACCAACGCTTGATATCCAAGAGTCTCCCCCTCAACCCGTAACTCAAGTTTATTGTGATAGAAAACGAAGGCGTATACAACGAGAAAAAAACACCCCACATTACAACCAATTTATACGTTATAACTTACAGCAACGCTATTCTAACATGAACGATACAGTCGGACTCTAACTGTATGTCCGTGAGTTTCACCTTTCACCTGGTGCAGGTGACACATAGAGCCGCTCTAGGGAGGGGAAAAATGGCATTAAGTGTTGTATTCACTTTACTGAGCTAATCAGTTGGTCATATTTGGAAAACCACAAACATATTGTATTACACCTGCTAATTAGCTGCTTTCTAGTACTCTAACACAAATAGTTTGCATATATATATATATATATATATATATATATATATATATATATATATATATATATATATATATATATATATAACTGAAAACTCACACCCCAGAAGTGACTCGAACCCATACTCCCACAACTGGTATGTACAGGGACGCCTTAATCCGCTTGACCATCACGACCGGACATAAGGAAGTGATAGCCGAGGCTATATGAACCACTTCCCCGCCGGCACTCGGATGGTAATCTTGGGCATAGCATTTTATCAAATCACCTCATTCTTTGGGGCACACGTGAGGAACACAAATGCAAACAAGCCTGAATGGTCCCCAGGACTATATACAACTGAAAACTCACACCCCAGAAGTGACTCGAACCCATACTCCCACAACTGGTATGTACAGGGACGCCTTAATCCGCTTGACCATCACGACCGGACATAAGGAAGTGATAGCCGAGGCTATATGAACCACTTCCCCGCCGGCACTCGGATGGTAATCTTGGGCATAGCATTTTATCAAATCACCTCATTCTTTGGGGCACACGTGAGGAACACAAATGCAAACAAGCCTGAATGGTCCCCAGGACTATATACAACTGAAAACTCACACCCCAGAAGTGACTCGAACCCATACTCCCACAACTGGTATGTACAGGGACGCCTTAATCCGCTTGACCATCACGACCGGACATAAGGAAGTGATAGCCGAGGCTATATGAACCACTTCCCCGCCGGCACTCGGATGGTAATCTTGGGCATAGCATTTTATCAAATCACCTCATTCTTTGGGGCACACGTGAGGAACACAAATGCAAACAAGCCTGAATGGTCCCCAGGACTATATACAACTGAAAACTCACACCCCAGAAGTGACTCGAACCCATACTCCCACAACTGGTATGTACAGGGACGCCTTAATCCGCTTGACCATCACGACCGGACATAAGGAAGTGATAGCCGAGGCTATATGAACCACTTCCCCGCCGGCACTCGGATGGTAATCTTGGGCATAGCATTTTATCAAATCACCTCATTCTTTGGGGCACACGTGAGGAACACAAATGCAAACAAGCCTGAATGGTCCCCAGGACTATATACAACTGAAAACTCACACCCCAGAAGTGACTCGTTTGCATTTGTGTTCCTCACGTGTGCCCCAAAGAATGAGGTGATTTGATAAAATGCTATGCCCAAGATTACCATCCGAGTGCCGGCGGGGAAGTGGTTCATATAGCCTCGGCTATCACTTCCTTATGTCCGGTCGTGATGGTCAAGCGGATTAAGGCGTCCCTGTACATACCAGTTGTGGGAGTATGGGTTCGAGTCACTTCTGGGGTGTGAGTTTTCAGTTGTATATAGTCCTGGGGACCATTCAGGCTTGTTTGCATTTGTGTTCCTCACGTGTGCCCCAAAGAATGAGGTGATTTGATAAAATGCTATGCCCAAGATTACCATCCGAGTGCCGGCGGGGAAGTGGTTCATATAGCCTCGGCTATCATTTCCTTATGTCCGGTCGTGATGGTCAAGCGGATTAAGGCGTCCCTGTACATACCAGTTGTGGGAGTATGGGTTCGAGTCACTTCTGGGGTGTGAGTTTTCAGTTGTATATAGTCCTGGGGACCATTCAGGCTTGTTTGCATTTGTGTTCCTCACGTGTGCCCCAAAGAATGAGGTGATTTGATAAAATGCTATGCCCAAGATTACCATCCGAGTGCCGGCGGGGAAGTGGTTCATATAGCCTCGGCTATCACTTCCTTATGTCCGGTCGTGATGGTCAAGCGGATTAAGGCGTCCCTGTACATACCAGTTGTGGGAGTATGGGTTCGAGTCACTTCTGGGGTGTGAGTTTTCAGTTGTATATAGTCCTGGGGACCATTCAGGCTTGTTTGCATTTGTGTTCCTCACGTGTGCCCCAAAGAATGAGGTGATTTGATAAAATGCTATGCCCAAGATTACCATCCGAGTGCCGGCGGGGAAGTGGTTCATATAGCCTCGGCTATCACTTCCTTATGTCCGGTCGTGATGGTCAAGCGGATTAAGGCGTCCCTGTACATACCAGTTGTGGGAGTATGGGTTCGAGTCACTTCTGGGGTGTGAGTTTTCAGTTGTATATAGTCCTGGGGACCATTCAGGCTTGTTTGCATATATATATATATATATATATATATATATATATATATATATATATGCGAACAAGCCTGAATGGTCCCCAGGACAATATGCAACTGAAAACTCACACCCCAGAAGTGACTCGAACCCATACTCCCAGGAGCAACGCAACTGGTATGTTCAAGACGCCTTAATCTACTTGACCATCACGACCGGACATAATGAGGTGATAGCCGAGGCTATTTGAACCACCCCACCGCCGGCACTCGGATATTGTCCTGGGGACCATTCAGGCTTGTTCGCATTTGTGTTCCTCACGTGTGCCCCAAAGAATGAGGTGATTTGGTAAAATGCTATGCCCAAGATTACTATCCGAGTGCCGGCGGTGGGGTGGTTCAAATAGCCTCGGCTATCACCTCATTATGTCCGGTCGTGATGGTCAAGTGGATTAAGGCGTCTTGTACATACCAGTTGCGTTGCTCCTGGGAGTATGGGTTCGAGTCACTTCTGGGGTGTGTTTTCAGATTATATATATATATATATATATATATATATATATATATATATATATATATATATATATATAATAGATATATATATTAGATATATACATATATAGAAAGAAGAAATTAAACAATATGTATGCTTGACTTGTTCTTTCTATATATGTATATATATCCAATAATAGAGAATATCTGTTCAAAGTTGGAGATCGTGCTGGCACTTGGCGCTAGCGTCACCCAGCTTTGCAGGGGCAAGGGTCTGGGGTAGGGGACGGCTGTAGGCTAGTCATGGTTGGCCTATGTTAAATAACCCAAGAAAGATCAGCCTGTAACGCAACAAAACCCCCCTCACCTCATGCGATTTTTATGAAGTGTGAAATGAAATAGTAGAAGTATTTTACGTAGAGTTTATTGTGCATTTTCACGATTTACTCGAAAAGATTGAACTGAATTCATTCGGGTTACAGTGATGAAGTGATGAAGATAGTGAATATGGTTATGGTGAAGGTAGTGAATGAATATGGTTATGGTGAAGATAGTGAATAGAGTGAAAATAGTGAATAGAGTGAAGATGGTATATAGTGAAGATATAAGGTGAGGGGAGAGGTGGGACAAGGGGGAAAAGGGGAGGGAAGAGGAGGAGGTGCAAAAAGAGAAGAGAAGGAGAGAGAGAGGAGGGGAGAAGTGATAATTTTGCTCTACATTCTGATTGGACGGCTGGGACAGTAGGTGGGGGACTAAACTGACAGTTCTGTCTTGGTGTGGTGGGCAGCAGGACATATTAACAGCCAGCTAGAACTGGGGTAAACTGCTATTAACATACTTTTTTTAATGAGGAATCTTTTTATATATAGGTTAATTATCTTTCAATTGCAATAAAATTTTTTTTTAATGTTAACAGGTCGCAATCAAAATATCTCCATTGCTTCATTTCTAGCCCAGTAGTTTATCTCAACACAAAACCCATATACCTTAAATATGCTAAGTGTCTCTTGTGGTCAGCGAGGAGGAGGTTGAAAAATTCGAATATATGAAGGTAAAACAGACAAAATGCAGGAGATAAAAAGTACTCGGGTTCCAGGCGCGCGCCGCCGCTGTTCCGGTGAACTCAACACGGGGTTCAACACGGTGGAGGAAATGTTGAACACGGGTTTAAAACAATATGCACACCGAATTGTTTCAGAATGCTCGGTAGTGGTGCCAAATGGATAAACTCGCGAGCATTTTTTTTTTCACAAAATAGGCACGTTGCCCCTTTTTTTCTGCAACTCTGTCCAGTCGCATCACTTTACCCTCTGGCACCAGTCTCTTCGAAGTGGGTCCCAAATCTGACCTGGTGAGCAATGTAAGACTGACCTGCATACGTTGAAAAAGCAGCGTTAGCCCGGGTACGTTGACGAATGCAAGTCTGGTCTGGGTATGTTTAACAATGCAAAACTTGTATGACTACGACGAGCACTGCAAGACTGAACTGGATACGTTGCACAATGCAAGACTGACCTGGATACTTTGAATAACGCAAGGCTGAACTGGACTTATTGAACAATGCAAGGCTGACCTGGATACGTTGAACAATGCAATATGACCTGGATACGTTGAACAATGCAATATGACCTGGAAGCGTTGAACAATGCAATATGACCTGGAAGCGTTGAACAATGCAATATGACCTGGAAGCGTTGAACAATGCAATATGACCTGGAAGCGTTGAACAATGCAATATGACCTGGAAGCGTTGAACAATGCAATATGACCTGGAAGCGTTGAACAATGCAATATGACCTGGAAGCGTTGAACAATGCAATATGACCTGGAAGCGTTGAACAATGCAATATGACCTGGAAGCGTTGAACAATGCAATATGACCTGGAAGCGTTGAACAATGCAATATGACCAGAAAGCGTTGAACAATGCAAGGCTGACCTGAATATGCGTGATACAACCAACTGATAGATGCGTAATTAAGATCCTCATTCCAACGCGGGGTCTCCCCATTGTCTAATCATCAGCTGCATATTGAAACACAACAAGCTGTTAATCTCATGTTTGTATGTATATGGTGGGAATGTGTTGCAATGTGAGGTGTCCTTGTCTAGCACAAATTAGATCTCAGACCCGAGTAAATGTTATATTACTACAGTAATAATTGTATACGCCGGAGGATCAACGTAGCTACAGCACACTTCCTACTCGCCTTTAACCAAAATACTTTATTAATCTGAATTGCTGATAAGACGAGATAAATATTTTTCCAGGATAACAGAGCGGCATTATTCAAACATAAAATTGCTTTGACTCGGCTGAAAGAAACTGTGTTATATCTATACAAACAGCCTTGACTCGGCTGGTAAAACACACACACACAACAGCCCTGACTCATTTAGCGACGCAGAATTGCCCACGTAAAAGAGCCCTTCGCTTAGATATATCACCTCACCCAAATGCGAGTATAAGTATGGATGTGTTCACAGGTTACAGTTGTGTGTGTAAACTAAAGTTTTTGAAAATGTAATAAGTTATAACGAAACGCGATCAAGCGTCGCGTCAGACTAGAAATATAAATTAATTTCGGAGAACTGATTTTTCAATTACCATCGACAGTGAAACGAAACAAAAGAAATATTGAGAAAATTCGTGTTAGAATTATTAATTTTACCTTTTCGGTCATATTTAACAGTAAGTGAGTGAAGTATTTAGTACCTCGAACACAGGAAGGCAACTGCAAAGCACTCTTCAAGAAAGAGTTGGTGTGTATTCACCTGGGAGTCATGTGTGGAGTGTTCTTTTCAATCATAAACATAGACTTTTCATCCCAACATTGGGTTGGGGGTTAGATTAACTAGCATTTGGCCATTGTACATGTGGACGGGCAGATGAACTGGAAGACGGGAATACCCGTCTTCCAGCCCAAGCACTAAGTCAAATACTGACTTAGTTTTCAATAAAATCAATATTTTCCTAACTCAGAAGACAACCAACTGATAGGATGAATCTTCCATTCAGTATAATATAAAACTTTTTTGTGAAATGTCAGCTAATATTATTATATATTGTTAAACCTACATTTTGTTAGGTGAGGTGTTTATAGCCAGAAACAAACTATGACTCAAAGAACTTTTTGAGTTATATCTTCGAACTAAGTTGGCTACAAGTCTGTGTAGGCTACTGAGACTTATATTGAGTCTTTGTTGTCATAATTTAATTTAAATGATGTGAACCTCACGGCCACAGCGTCTCCATATATTGACAACCGAAGCTGCTAATTCAGGCGGTTGTGTAGGGTGGCTGGGTTGGTGGTGGTTGTGTTGGCTGGCTGGGTTGGTGGTGGTTGTGTTGGGTGGCTGGGTCGGTGGTGGTTGTGTTGGGTGGCTGGGTTGGTGGTGGTTGTGTAGGGTGGCTGGGTTGGTGGTGGTTGTGTTGGGTGGCTGGGTTGGTGGTTGTATGTGTAGGGTGGCTGGGTTGGTGGTGGTTGTGTAGGGTGGCTGGGTTGGTGGTGGTTGTGTTCGGTGGCTGGGTTGGTGGTGGTTGTGTTGGCTGGCTGGGTTGGTGGTGGTTGTGTTGGGTGGCTGGGTCGGTGGTGGTTGTGTTGGGTGGCTGGGTTGGTGGTGGTTGTGTAGGGTAGCTGGGTTGGTGGTGGTTGTGTTGGGGGCTGGGTTGGTGGTGGTTGTGTTGGGTGGCTGGGTTGGTGGTGGTTGTGTAGGGTAGCTGGGTTGGTGGTGGTTGTGTTGGTGGTGGTTGTGTAGGGTAGCTGGGTTGGTGGTGGTTGTGTTGGGGGCTGGGTTGGTGGTGGTTGTGTAGGGTAGCTGGGTTGGTGGTGGTTGTGTTGGGGGCTGGGTTGGTGTGATGGTGGGGGATTGCTATGGACCCAGCTCGTGGTGATAGAGGTCCGGGATGGGCCAAATGGTGCTGATGGCGGTATTGGGGGCTGGTATTGATGATGGGGTAAACAACTGATAACGCTCGATTTTTTTCGTATATCTAACTAGCCTATCTTAGGCCTATATTAAACTAAGTCTATATAAATACTTATGAATTTGATAAAATTTCATTTATTTACATAGTTCACAAAAATGAACGAATTCTCTTTCAGGGACGACCTCTACTTGGGCGAGAATAACCTGGGGATGGGTTGTCTGAGGATGGGTTGTCTGAGGATGGGTTGTCTGAGGATGGGTTGTCTGAGGATGGGTTGTCTGAGGATGGGTTGTCTGAGGATGGGTTGTCTGAGGATGGATTGTCTGAGGATGGGTTGTCTAAGAATGAGTTGCAAAAAAAAGATGAACTGCTATCCACATATCAGCCTTGACTCAGGTAATGAACCACAATTATCCACAAACAAAAATATTCATTTAGCAAAGTGAGAAATTAACCACACGCAAAAACATTAACTTGGAATTGGACTCCCAAACCTCCCTTTTCCTCTTTTTATGTCTCTTTAGCTCGTGCTTTTCCCTTTCCCCTCATATACCGTCTCTCCCTTTCCCATTGCCTGTCCTTCTCTCCCTTCTATCCCCCTAAAATCTATGAGAGGGACACAGACGGAGTGGCGTCAGGGCGATACATTTGACAGCGGTAGTAATCAATATGTATTTGAAACTAGAGTTATATATATCTATATAACGAAGGTTGTTGATGACTGTGCGTGTCCCCCAGGCTGTCACGAAGAGGTGTCACGAACACCCGTCAAGGTTATGGGTACAAGACACACGCTAGGCGGATAAAGTAGACTTGGAGAGAGATGGAGACGACGATAAAGGTCAACTAAACTTAAAACTCATAGGTAATTAGTAAGGAAATTGGAAATAAGGATTAGACTGGACGTGATGGTGGTTGTGTAGGGGGCTGGGTTGGTGGTGGTTGTGTTGGGGGCTGGGTTGGTGGTAGTTGTGTTGGGGGCTGGGTTGGTGGTGGTTGTGTTGGGGGCTGGGTTGGTGGTGGTTGTGTTGGGGGCTGGGTTGGTGGTGGTTGTGTTGGGGGCTGGGTTGGTGGTGGTTGTGTTGGGGGCTGGGTTGGTGGTGGTTGTGTTGGGGGCTGGGTTGGTGGTGGTTGTGTTGGGGGCTGGGTTGGTGGTGGTTGTGTTGGGGGCTGGGTTGGTGGTGGTTGTGTTGGGGGCTGGGTTGGTGGTGGTTGTGTTGGGGGCTGGGTTGGTGGTGGTTGTGTTGGGGGCTGGGTTGGTGGTGGTTGTGTTGGGGGCTGGGTTGGTGGTGGTTGTGTTGGGGGCTGGGTTGGTGGTGGTTGTGTTGGGGGCTGGGTTAATGGTGGTCGATTTTCGCTCGTATGCGCTACGGCCAAAAATTACCGTAATCCAAAATGGAAATTTATTTTCCAAATGAAATGGACCGAAAACAGCAAGTTTTTGTGTCCTCTAGTAGATCAATAGGGCAGCAAGTTCTCATAAGGTTTCAAAACGTCGTGAAAATTGTTAATTTAAACTGTTCCTTCCTAACATAACAGCCTAAGCCAGAGGACCCAAAACAGAAAACAGGACAGTACGTCACTTTCGCGAGGCGCTTCCATTTTCTAGTACGGTACAAATTTTTTTCCGTAGCGCGCATATACGAGCGAAAAAGGACGTTATTTGTAAAAAGAAGGGTTTCCCCTTCCTATCAGCACCCCCCCCCCCCCATCCCAACACTCCAGGAAACAGGGAAGATATATCTCCCTTTTAAAAATGATCAACGAAACTATTAAAGTTACTAGGCCACCCATAATTTAAATAAATACAATCTCCCTAAATTGCTGAATGGAAATTCCTCATTGTTTTGAAGCCTAAATTCATTTATAATCGCCGGCAGGATATCACTGGCATAATGCAATGTACAGGTTATACTGACAGCTGAGTGACGGGATATATTTGTCAACATCTGCTTCACTCTTGTTTATAACTGAAAATTCTCTAATGGAAACTGATGTTATGTTAAGCTTCCGTTGTTAGAAAGCTCTAAATAGGTGGTTCTGTTGTGCGGTACACTTGTGGTTCAGCGCTCGTGGGGTTCGCTGCTAGGGGTTCAGAGTTCGTGTGGTACGTTGCTAGTGGTTCAGGGCTCATGTGGTACGTTGCTAGTGGTTCAGGGTTTGTGTAGTACGTTGCTAGTGGTTCAGGGTTCGGGTGGTACGTTGCTAGTGGTTCAGGGTTCGGGTGGTACGTTGCTAGTGGTTCAGGGTTCGTGTGGTACGTTGTTAGTGGTTCGGGGTTCGTGTGGTACGTTGTTAGTGGTTCGGGGTTCGTGTGGTACGTTGTTAGTGGTTCGGGGTTCGTGTGGTACGCTTTTATTTATTCGGGGTTCGTGTGGTACGTTGCTAGTAGTTCAGGGTTCATGTGGTACGCTTTTAGTTGTTCAGGGTTCATGTGAAACGCTTCTAGTAGTTCAGGGTTCGTGTGATACGCTTCTAGTGGTTCAGAGTCGAATGGTACACTAGTGGTCCCGAATCAACAACAGGAGGAGCTTCACCCCTGAACACAGCTCCTCAACAGGAAGCTTCATGCTGCCACCCAGCTCAACAACACTCCCGGTTAGTTCCTTATAGTATCCTCACTCCTACCTCCCACGGTAGTTTTCCAGACAAGAACACGATTAATGGTTCTCATCATACGTTGGAGTGGCTTCCTGTGGCCCACCACCTGCTGCTACACGACAATGAAGCCACTGCTGGATAATACCTGGTAATTAATCGAGGTAAAATAAGCTCGACGACAAAAAGCAAAGGGGGGTGTTCGTCTGCACATGGGTGTTTATTATTTACGATACGATATGCCTGCCCATTCACCCACTAATGGGGAACATCAGATATTTAGCTTACCTCAGTCCTCATTTTCTTTTTTAAGATTATCAGTTTCGGATGAGATTGGTCTGCCTAATCGGCCAAACACTATCGGAATGATGTTAGCTTGGTTACAGTCCTCTCAAGATTATGAATTAGGATGTCTGTCCAATCACCTAAAGATGGCATCATCAGATGTGAACTTACTTCAGTCTTCACAAGATACTTTGTTTCTTAATATGTAGTGGTAAAGTTTTAGTGCCGAGCATCACATGTTCGTAGAAGCCAATATCCTGGACTGATTTTTGTCTTCTTGGCTTGTAAAAACAATCTTCAGTAATACCCATTCACAACTATGACGGTCCGGTAATCCAAAACTTTCTGTTTGTGAATGTTCGTCTGGAATCTCTCGTGGTGAGCGTTTCCAGGCAGTCAACGTCCTGAATTCGTAATAATTTCGTCAGAAGTGTTGCGGTGACCGTTTCCCAGCAGACAACTGCCCCCTAAACATCCTCGTTCGTACTCTAAATGGCCACCAGAAGTAGTTGTGCCGCCACACACACGCATATATATATATATATATATATATATATATATATATATATATATATATATATATATATATATATATATATATATATATATATATATATATATATATATATATAAAATATATAGCGCACACAAAGCGTGTAGCGTAGCCAAAGCGCACACAAGAAATAAATTCAATTGCAGGAACAAAAAAAAAAAACAAAAACAACTGAGCAATTTAATTACTGTACATGAGTTTAAAAAGTTAATTAGATCTTAAGCAAATTTGCTTGCAACAAAAGACCGTCTCCTTGAATTGTTAAAAGTATCAGGCGTTCTTAAGCCAATATAAGGGCGTAGTTAATTTATTTACATATTTGCATAAATCCCTAGATGACCCAACAGCAAACTTAGTCTTTGTATGGAATATTTCTAAAGAAAATAGACTTTCAATGTTAATTAGAATTCTTGTAGGAATTGGATTCAATATACAGACTTAACTCCTTGACAAAATGGCTTCATTATTCAACCAAACTCTATATTGCAACATTCTGTTGCAGATCTGCAACGGCTGGCAGCTCCGTGAGGTAAATTAATATTCCACAATGAACGCGAACAGTCACTTGATTAGTTGTGGACGATCAGGACAGTCGTAGTGGGAGCGTCTCAAGACAGAAGGGGGGATTATGTAGACATAATAATTGTACCATTATCACATTCACCTTATTACTCTGTATTTGTGTCTGTGCTTGTGTGTCTCTCTCTCCCTCGCTCCCTTCCTCCCTCTCTCTCTCTCCCACCCTCCCTTTCTCTTCCTCTCTCCTTTTCTCTCCCTCTCACTTAATCTCTCTCCCTCTCCCTCCCTCTCACTCAACTAACAACTATAGTACTAAGGATTAGAAATGAGCATTCCTACATCCACATAACAAACTTATAGAAGGAATATAGTACCCCCTATCTAGTAAAAGAACCCTTCTCCCCCCCCACCCTCGTCAAGAAACCTAGTGACCATAAGAAACATTCTACTTCGAAGAACTTGTCGATAATAAGAGGATATCGCGTTCCTCAACGACAGAGCTCGTCCCTCAGAGCCTCGCATCCATACCGCCGCCTGGAGCCTCGTCAATATGGTATAGTGAAATTTAATTCTGGAAGCAGTTCGAAGGGGGAATACGAGCTGCCTCGCATGGGTCAAAAAGACCTTCTGCAGTGTCCTGAAAACTTTTGTTCTTGTGAATACGTTAATTCAATTGCCTTTTTACCTTCAGTTTCATAACGAATGTCTTGATATACTTAATGTCGATAGAAATTGCGGTTTATATTTTGTTTGACTAGACCACACACTAAAAGTTGAAGGGACGACGACGTTTCGGTCCGTCCTGGACCATTCTCAAGTCGATTGAGAATGGTCCAATATAAACCTTGCGGTTTATATTGTTTAATGTTATATGAACTATCGTTAGTTTTGGCGAACGAGGGAAGTAAGACACTGGGGCGGGCATGGGCTGGCTAGTGACGGTGAGGAACATGAGCTGACTATAGTGATGAACGTGACCTGTCAAAGAACAGGAGACAGAGAGAGAGGAGGCCGGTGTGTTTACAAACACCCTGTCCTCCCACTCAATCACCCCAAGGTTGTGGCCTGAGTGCCAAGCTTCACACGCTTCTAGTTAGTCACAACCACCTTAAATAGTACGGTTGACAGGTGTTGCGAACGAAATGATGCAAAACAGCTGCTGTTGGTGCTCGGAGCTGAGCCTGACACCCGTCCTCGTCCTCCCAGAGATTTGGAGTAGGATCTCGTAAGGTTCAAAACCGCCTCGAGACTCAAACTTTGCTCAAGTTTCTGCCCTCAGCTCCAATCACTGTCAACAGAGTGAAGGAAATGTCACCGAAACTTCACTCGTGCAAAATAATAGACAACTTTGATATTATTGGAAATATTTTTTTTTTACATATAATATTTATTTCCATTCAAACGAATGCATTTGTATTACAGCCAAACACGAGGCTATTTGGGAATATATATATATATATATATATATATATATATATATATATATATATATATATATATATATATATATATATATATATATATATATATATAAACATACCATAATCAGCGGGCCGCTCCCAGCATTATTACCCCGAGAGGATTACTACTGAGGTAATCAGTTGGGCGTATTGATGTGTGTGTGTGTGTGTGTGTGTGTGTGTGTGTGTGTGTGTGTGTGTGTGTGTGTGTGTGTGTGTGTGGTGTGTGTATGTGTGTGTGTGTGTGTGTGTGTGGTGTGTGTGGTGTGTGTATGTGTGTGTGGTGTGTGTGGTGTGTGTATGTGTGTGTGTGTGTGTGTGTGTGTGTGTGTGTGTGTGTGTGTGTGTGTGTGTGTGTGTGTGTGTGTGTGTGTGTGTGTGTGAAAAATAGCAGTTAGTAACAGTTGATTGATTGACAGTTGAGGGGCGAGCCGAAAGAGCAGAGCTCAACCCCCGCAAGCACAACTAAGTGAATACAACTAGGTAAATGCAGGAAGCAGCCCATAGCAGCTGTCTAACCCCCAGGTAACTATTTACTGCTAGGTGAACAGGATCATCAGAATGAAAGAAACTCTGCCCATTTGTTTCCGCCATCACCTGGAATCGATCCCCGGTCCCTAGGACTACGAATCCCGAGTGCTGTCCACTTGGCCATCAGGCCTCCAGGTGTGTGTGTGTGTGAGAGAGAGTACAAGGTTTTGTATAAGAGCTGGAATCTTTAAATGTACCCTTCAGACACTCCCGTACCAAACTTATGTGTTGTGATCATCTTCCCTGCGAAAAGAAGTCAAAATTCTCTCATGCAGGAAAGCAAATATATGCGTCCGATCACACGGAAACATCTTTATCCCTGAACTACAAAAAGGATTCAGATTGTCAGCGGAAGATCTGACTGAAGGAGAAAAGAAAAAAAAAGAAAAAATAACCTTTCTTCCATATGGCTTAGGAGATACGATTGTGGGAGGAGAAAGGCATTTGTGAGAGGAATATTTTGGGCCGAGGCCTCTATAAATAAATATCGCATTTCCAAGGTGACAGCTTCTGTGTGGTGGTATTTTAAGATGAGGGTCGTACGTAGCGTATAAGAGCGTATTCACGACTATCATCTCCCATCTTGGAGATACGGACTGGTCTGATGACAAGACAGTTCGTGATTTAAAAATAAATTTTGCAAAATAATTAAGTTTTTGGGCATCGTGATACACAAAAATCACTTTTTTTTATAATATATATATATATATAAATATATATATATATTTATATATATATATATATATATATATATATATATATATATATATATATATATATATATATATATATACCTCTGGTGCAATTGGAGGGACCCACATCCTCGAAGAGGAAAATAAAGAGTATTCAGAGAAGACCTTGTGGATTCTCACTGATCTTTTCCTCTCCTACTACCTCTATTATTTTTTATATGTTTTGATTTATTTTATTTTATTTTATTGCAATGCTACAGTTTACAGAGAACACACACACACACACACACACACATATATATATATATATATATATATATATATATATATATATATATATATATATATATATATATATATATATATATATATATATATATATATAACAATATAACAATTAGCGTTCGAAGACCTCGTCCAGCTCCTCGGAGGTTGGGTGCGTACCCAGGATACAGCACGCATTACCTCTCTGAACTGCGACACTGAGGCGCTGGAACAGGAAACTGGCCGCTCGTGGGTCTAGTTTTCCCAATGAGTTCCTCACCCACCTCCTTTAAAAACTTAAGTGCACTCTGTCCCCTCGTCCTTCCCACCATCCCTTTTCCTTCCCACCATTCCCCACTCCCCTGTCCCTTTGTCCTCCCCACCATTCTTCATTCCCCCATCCCCTCGTCCCCACCATCTCAAACTTCCCCGTCACCTCGTCCTTCCCCACCATTACCCTCCTCCCTTGTCCCCTCGTCATCCCCTCCATTCCCCACTCCCTCGTCCGATGCCTTCCCAAATGGTCTGATGTTCCTATCAGAAAATTGGGAACATCAAATGATCTCATGTTCCCATCACTGTAATATAAGAAAAACAGTTAAAAAATGAAATGAAAATATGAAAAAAATTTGTTGTTCCACGTGAGCAAAATAAATGCGAACAAGCTTGAAAAAGGCTTTCAAAATGATAAATGCGAACAAGCTTTCAAGCTTGTTCGCATTTGTGTTGCTCACGTGGCCCCCACAAAAATGAGGTGATTTGATGAAATAGCTACGCCCAAGATTACCATCAAAGTCTCGCCGGGGTGGTGATTCTAAAAGCCTCGGCTGTCACTGCCTTTTGTATAGTCACTGATGGTCGAGTGGCTTAAGGCCCCTTGCACACCAGTTACAATGTGCTCTTGGCGGTCCGGGTTCGAGTCACTTCTGGAGTGTGGAGTTTTCAGTTATATATATATATATATATATATATATATATATATATATATATATATATATATATATATATATATATATATATATATATATATATATATATATATATATATATGTCGTACCTAGTAGCCAGAACTCACTTCTCAGCCTACTATGCAAGGCCCGATTTGCCTAATAAGCCAAGTTTTCATGAATTAATGTTTTTTCGTCTACCTAACCTACCTAACCTAACCTAACCTAGCTTTTTTTGGCTACCTAACCTAACCTTACCTATATATATAGGTTAGGTTAGGTTAGGTAGGGTTGGTTAGGTTCGGTCATATATCTACGTTAATTTTAACTCCAATAAAAAAAAATTGACCTCATACATAGTGAAAAGGGTAGCTTTATCATTTCATAAGAAAAAAATTATAGTAAATATATTAATTCAGGAAAACTTGGCTTATTAGGCAAATCGGGCCTTGAATAGTAGGCTGAGAAGTGAGTTCTGGCTACTAGGTACGACATATATATATATATATATATATATATATATATATATATATATATATATATATATAATATATATATATATATATATATATATATATATATATATATAATATATATATATATGAATAATAACTTACTTGATCAAAGTAATATATTTGGTTGCAGAGATTTTTCTAGCTTCGTAACATTGACTATTTGTAATATAACGTCTTTATTAACCAAAAATATAGAAAAATTCTTTACTTTCATTTTTTTCTTTTACTTTTACACACTCTGCCCAACTATTTGGACTGGACGGTAGAGCGACGGTCTCACTTGTTGCGGGTCGGTGTTCAATCTCCGATCGTCCAAATGGTTAGGCACCATCCCCCTCCCCCCCACCACCCCCCGTTCCATCCCAAATCCTTATCCTGACCCCATTCCAAGTGCTATATAGTCGTAAAGGCTTGGCGCTTTCTCCTGATAATTACCTTACCCCTTCACTACCCAATTTCACCCTTTTCACTGGAACTTTCTCTTTCACTTTTCCCCTCTCTCTCTCTTTCACTCGCACTTTTATTTTTCACACTTTCGTTTTCGCTCCGGCTGTTCGTCTTGGGAAGAGCGAAACAGATCTTTGTGTTTTGCTGCCTGTCGCCTTGTGCTTTCTTTCCTGCATGTGATGAACTGACGGAGAAGAAAGTTTGTGCCGTTTTTTGATAAATCTGTGTTTTTAAATTAAATCCCGCTCAGTCTTAAGTTTGTTGACATAGGAAGCCTCGCTGTGCAATGTGGAATCACTACAGAGCTTTCCCGCATTGACTTTCCCTTCCCCCTTCCTCTCCACTCATATCTCTCCCCCCTTCCACTGACCGTCTCCTTCCTCTTTCCCCACAATACCTTACCTTTCCACATACCCGATTTCTCGCATCTCCCACTGACCATCCACTATTTTGCCTACAGTACCCACTGATTTCTCCTTCCCACTTAACCCACTGACCGAATTTCCCTCTTCACCCTCTGACATTCCCTCCCTCCCTCCCTCCTCCCCCCCCCCACATCAAGAGATCTGTAATTACGAAAATCAGTAATTCATTAATACACTAATCATGCTAAAGACGATCACAAAGCTCATACATAAAAGGGCCTAGAGTGTACACGTGAAGAGAATGTGTACACAGAATAGGGCTCAGTGTACAGGGCATGAGAATGTGCACATGAGTATAATTACTGGTGCTCGCTCATTAAATCAGAATGTTGTAGAATGTATACTGGTAGATAAGTCCAGGAATAAAGGAAATTAATAATATTTCCCATCAAATTATAAAGACACGCCAGAACGATGTGATGAATCGTATCATTTTAACACAACCATATATTTTGATGAGGAAATATTACACAACTCATAGGAGGCCCTGAAACATTATCACAAGGATGTGATGATAATTTTTGTTAATGTGATTAGAAATTAATTTGTCAGTGTAGCACTTGAGAATTGTATAATTTATATAATCGCATTGTGATTAATACATATAAATAAAGTGTTAATTATAAATGAAGGGCATGTCCTGTGAAGGATTATCTGTGGGATTCTTGAGGGACTTGGATTATTGCGGCCCACCTTTATTACAAGTACTTAATTATCACTTTAAGATGTATTTTAGTGTTTCAATGAACTTGAACCTTAAGTTGAATACCACCACCAGCACCAACGATAAAGGGAGTACATGGACTTTACTACTAGTAAAGTCCCATAACTATTATAGCTTCATTACTAGTAAAATCCATTACTAGTAAAGCGCCGTTGTGTAGGTGTCAGAGGCAAAAATGGACCAACAGGTGCCTCCATTTGCCATTATGGAACACAATTGCCTCTCCCGTAATTGTTTTCATGGAACAGAAATAATCACTGGGCAATGAGGAGGAGAGAAAGAAGGGGGAAGGGAGGAGGGGAAGGACAGAGGTATTCCATTAGTTAATGGAACCTCTTTGACGACGCTACAGAGGTTAAAACGATGGAAGAATGTCTATTAATGGACGAAGTCTAACAAAAGAGACATAGACAGTGACACAGACAGACGCACACCCATAAACTCCGAGAGAGAGAGAGAGAGAGAGAGAGAGAGAGAGAGAGAGAGAGAGAGAGAGAGAGAGAGAGAGAGAGAGAGAGAGAGAGAGAGAGAGAGAGAGAGAGACAGAGAGAAACGTTGACTGTGTCGTGTCGTTTCTGCTGTAGTAGTCTCCTTAGTTGACGACAGTCGCTCACAGGACTGGACAAGCGTACAGTTTGAGGTGGATTTGCCTGCCCAGAAGCATGCTAATCTATACAATCTTTTCCATAATACATCGAACCTCATGGTTTCCAGTTCGCAGCAGCGTGCATATTGCATTGCTTTACGTTTTTTTAAGTGAGCTTACAGTGAAAAAATGATGTGTGTGGCATCTTATTTTTTAAACAGATGGATTATGCTTGTTTTAATACGTCGTATTTTTGTACTTAATCGACCAATCCGTCAAAGATGGGATGTATTGTTAAACGTTAATGCACCGCAATATTGACGTTTATCCAAGCATAGGCCTCGATAGGGTAGGTGGTTTGCTCGGTTTCGTACCTTTCTGGCTAGGCAAACCAGTTTCATTTTTGTACGGGGATGGTAAATTTAGAGAACGGGCTGGAGGGATCAATTGTCCGATTTTTGAACTTCAAAGACCCAGCCTGGAGGTGAATGAAGTTGGAAAAATATCAATGTTGAAGGTCCGAAAATGGGAAGCAGGATGGGTAATGGTCTGAAATTTTACGACACGAGTAGTAGGATACGCCAAGGAGCTGTTGCCGGTGAACATGAAACCTCTGTACCAGCTGACTATGAATCTTTAGAACAAACTTACAAGCTGACTATGAATCTTAGAACAAACTTACAAGCTGACTATGAATCTTAGAACAAACTTACAAGCTGACTATGAATCTTAGAACAAACTTACAAGCTGACTAAGAATCTTAGAACAAACTAACAAGCTGACTATGAATCTTAGAACAAACATACAAGCTGACTATGAATCTTTAGTACAAACTTACAAGCTGACTATGAATCTTAGAACAAACTTACAAGCTGACTATGAATCTTAGAACAAACTTACAAGCTGACTAAGAATCTTAGAACAAACATACAGGCTGACTATGAATCGTGGAACCGCTTCAAGCTCTCTGTCGATTACGATACTCAAATAAGCACTGTATAAGACTTAATGTCCTCATGCAGTGAAACTGATTCAGGCGAGGCGCTCACTGCGCGTGAGTGAGGTCCAGAAGGCTCGAACCCTGGCGTGAGTGAGGTCCAGGAGGGTCGAACCCTCACCATTCATCAAACCACACAATACCTATGACTTTGAAGCCCCCCCCCCCTTCGCTATTCCCCCGCGTGGATGATGAACCAATCAGGTGAGCATAACCCCCCCCCCCAATCTTACCCCCCCCCTACCAAGAGCAACGCCGACTCATCGTTGTCATCAACGTTGAACCAGGGGGGTAGAAATAGCCTAAGCTACTCTATCCCTTTGAGATGTATTTTTTTCTTGTCTCAATAAACATACTTGAACTTGAACTTGATCAACGTTGACTCAACGTCGAACCCACGCCTGTTGTGACCAGAGGAAGGTGGTAGACGCGCCGTGTTTACCAAGGGATTACAACTCACATTTGGAGACAGAGAAATGGGAGTCAGAGGCAGAACTCAACAAGGAAGGAAGAGATTCCTTCTGCCATAAGAAATGAATGATGAAAATGTTAATAATTTATTATTCTTATTCTTATTATTATTTTTAATTTTTGTATTTTTTTAGATACTCTATATAGTTTTTTTTAGAGGGATGAGGTTAGCCCCCAGATGTCTTCTCATCTGCTATAACTTACTCTGTACTATGGAAATGTTACGTATAGATCTCACAAAATAAAATTTGACATGAAAGATTGCATTCTTGCTTAAATTATATTCCAATTACAATTATCAAATATTAAATTTTTGTATCCAAATGTTTGTCGCATAACACAATGTATTTTTCATTTGTTTTCCCCCGTGTGGTGGATTAGCATTTTAACTTTATTTAACTTTATTTTTTAACTTTAACAGATTCTATCATACCTATATTTGAAACTGTGTATGGAGTCAGCCTCCACCACATCACTTCCTAATGCATTCCATTTAATAACTACTCTGACACTGAAAAAATTCTTTCTAACGTCCCTGTGGCTCATTTGGATAGTCAGTTTCCATCTGTGTTCCCTTGTTCGCGTACCACCCGTGTTAAACAGTTTATCTTTATCTACCCTGTCAATTCCTCTGAGAATTTGGTAGGTAGTGATCATGTCTCCCCTTTCTATTCTGTCTTTCAGTGTCGTGAGGTGCATTCCCGCAGCCTTTACTTGTAACTCATGCCTCTTAGTTCTGGGACTAGCCTAGTGGCATATCTCTGAACTTTTTCAAGCTTCGCCTTGTGCTTGACACGGTACGGGCTCCATGTTGGGGCCAGGATTGGTTTTACATATGTGGCATACAAGGTTGTGAATGATTCCTTACACAGGTTCCTGAAGGCAGTTTTGATGTTGTTCTTTTGATGTTGGCTTCACGAGACAGGTTTGGTGTGATATCAACTTCCAGATCTTTCTCTCTGTCCGTTTCATGAATGACTTCATCCCCCATTCGGTATCCTGTGTCTGGCCTCATGTTTCCACTGCCTAGTTTCATTACCTTATATTTACTCGGGTTGAACCTTAGTAGCCATTTGTTGGACCATTCATTCAGTCTATCTAGGTCATCTTGTAGCCTCATACTATCTTCCTCCGTCTTAATCCTCCTCATAATTTTTGCGTCATCAGCAAAACAATGAGAGGAATGATTCTATACCTTCTGGAAGATTATTTCATATATAAGAAACAGTATGGGTCCAAGGACTGAACCCTGCGGGACTCCACTGGTAACGTCTCGCCAATCTGAGACCTCACCCCTCACAGTGACTCGCTGTCTTCTGTTAGGTACTCTCTTATCCAATGGAGTACCTTCCCTTTCATTCCTGCTTGCATCTCCAGCTTTCGCACTAGTCTCTGGTGTGGAACTGTGTCCAAGGCTTTCTGGCAATCCAAAAATATGCAGTCTGCCCACCCCTCTCTTTCTTGTCTAATGCGTGTTGCTTGATCCGTAGAATTCCATTAATCCTGTGAGGCATGACTTGCCATCCCTGAAACCATGTTGGTGTTGTGACACAAAGTTCCTTCGCTCCAGATGTTCCACTAACTTTTTTCGCACAATATTCTCCAATAACTTGCATGGTATGCAAGTTAGGGACACTGGCCTGTAGTTCAGTGCCTCCTCTCTATCCCCCTTCTTGTATATCGGGACTACGTTTGCCGTAGTCTTCCAAAGCTGGAAAAAGAACGGCCTTTAGTAACTTGTGTAAGGAATCATTCAGAACATTGTATACAACGTATGTCAGACCAATCTTGTATTATGCAACTCCAGCATGGAATCCATATCGCGTCAAGCATAAAACTTAATTGGAGAAGGCTTAGAGGTATGCCACCAGACTAGTGCCCGAACTGAGGGGCATGAGCTATGAGGAGAAACTACGGGAATTAAACCTCGCGTAACTGCAAGATAGGAGCGTTAGGGTGACATGATCACCACATATAAGATTCTCAAAGGAATCGATAGGGTAGAAAAAGACAAACTATTTAACGCAAGGGGCACACGCACTAGGGGACACAGATGGAAATTGAGTGCCCAAATGGGCCATACAGACATTAGAAAGATTTTTTTTTTAGTGTCAGAGTAGTTAATAAATGGAATGCATTAGGAAGTGATGTGGTGGAGGCTGACTCCATACACAGTTTTAAGTGAAGATATGATAGAGCCCAATAGACTCAGGAACCTGTATACCTGTTAATTAACGGTTGAGAGGCGGAACCAAAGTGCCGAAGCTCAACATCTCGCAAGCACAACTAAGTGAGTATAACTAGGGGAGTTCACAGCTGCCTGAACAGGCACAATGTAATTACTTGACCCTCGGTAACCTTTGTTGATTGCAGATATATATATATATCTGCTCCATTCATTTAACACTATTCTGCAAATAAGTTCGGAAGGCATCAATTGCCAGAAGTCTGTGGCAATAAAGCATATCATTGCCAGTCTGAATATTCAATAGTTACTATGCAAAACAAATGACTTTTTCATATTAAACGAGTAATCAGTTATGCTGTATGTGATTCATACGAGCAATTAACTGAGATTTTAATGCCATGCTAATTTATATTAAGAGTTTGTGGCGTCAGCGACTAATTATTCAAACAAGTTTAGTGGAGCAGTAAAACAGTTAGTCATTTGGGTGATGAGTTTTTGTTTTAGGTGAAGTTAGAAGTAAATAGAGATGAGAGGAGGAGGGAGGGAGAGAGAGAGATAGAGGAGATGGAAGGAGGATAGAGAGTAAGGGGAAAATGAAGAGAGAGAGAGAGAGAGAGAGAGAGAGAGAGAGAGAGAGAGAGAGAGAGAGAGAGAGAGAGAGAGAGAGAGAGAGAGAGAGAGAGAGAGAGAGAGAGAATATTCACCAGTGTGGAGCAATATTTGTGCGTTCGGACATTTAGAGCAATATTGGTCAACAAAGTAATACCCTGCTAGTGTGGGGCCATTTAGGAGAGACTGTAGTAAGGTGACTGTGGTCTGGTGCCTGTGGCCTCTAGTTGTAGCAATGGGTGTAATAGTGAGAGGGTTACAGTCATATTACTGCAGTCAGGTGGAGGTATAGGTAGGTGACTGTAGTCAGGGGTTGTGGCCAGGTGGCTGTAGCCAGGGGTTGTGGCCAGGTGGCTGTAGTCAGGGGTTGTGGCCAGGTGGCTGTAGTCAGGGGTTGTGGCCAGGTGGCTGTAGTCAGAGGTTGTGGCCAGGTGGCTGTAGTCAGGGGTTGTGGCCAGGTGACTGTAGTCAGGGGTTGTGGCCAGGTGGCTGTAGTCAGGGGTTGTGGCCAGGTGACTGTAGTCAGGGGTTGTGGCCAGGTGACTGTAGTCAGGGGTTGTGGCCAGGTGACTGTAATCAGGGGGAGTTAGATTGTATTGATTATTTAATCAGCTGGTAGTTAGGCCGGTAAAGATAAGCGAGTATCCTTGGCCAGAGATTAAAGCATTTTTCTTCTATCCCGTCAGCTGTAGGAACACCCTCGGGAATGCCCCCCCCCAGCCCCCGCCAATTCTACCCCCCTATTTTGTGTCACCGGGGACGGCACCCACAGCCCTACACCTTTCCTTGCAGTTGCAACCTAAGGAGGCAACATTGATTCTCTCACTTCCTAATATCAACACTCCCCAGAGACGCACCGAAATTCTTCCTTCACCCCTATAGAGGCGTACCCGGAAGGCAGCACTGCCTCTCTTCATTCACCTCCCTAGAAGGCAACATCGGCTGAATTATGCCAAGTGTTTGGGCTCAACGATGACAGTTCTTGGCGAAATAGCTGTCATCTTATGCATCAATTCTCGTAATGGCCTTCTGCTTGTCATTCCGGTGGGGCTCCAACCAAGTCTTGATTTTCCCCTCCTTATAGTAGTCGAAGAGACTCCTGTTGGGCACTCCTGCGGGAGTAATTAGCGTGGCACACTCTCCAGGAGACTAGAAACTTTGGGTCGCTTCAGCGTTTCTAAAGTAGCCGAGGATGGCGCTGCCGTGTCCTTTATCGTCCCCCTGGCGGGAAGCTGGTGACTTTTATCGTCCCCCTGGCGGGAAGCTGGTGACTTTTAACGTCTCCCTGGCTTCAGGGAAGCTGGTGACTTCGAAGTACGTCACCGTTCAATCTCCTGCTTTCCCCTGAGGCTACATAAGGATTCTGGAACTAATCACAACTTCACTGGACGCTCCTTTCAAACTTCAATGGTCCGTTCGTGTTGAATACTCTACATGAATATTTCATCGGCGATAGGGTCATTGCCGATGGAGTAGGCGATGAGCTCAGGATTCCTCTTCTTTCAAACAGTGACGTCAGTTCACCTCAAGGGCTTTCCCCTGATTGACTTGAGGTTGCCTGTGACCTCAATATACACTGTGTAGTCGGCTGACAAGGAGAACAGTGAGAGAACGGTAGAGAACACAGTGAGAGAACGGTAGAGAACACACTGAGATATCAACAAAGAGCTGTGTTGAACTTCAGGGTGTATTTACACTGAGAGATTTTTTGTTTTGTTTTGTCCTGAATTTTTCCTCTGGATTCCATACTCTGTTATTTCTAGTAAGCTAAACTTTTCACGTACTCATAATAAGTGTAAATAACCTATGACCATTCAGCAATGATCATTCTATTGCATCAGCTTTATAAAGCACACAAGAAATATATACTTATATGATACAAATCCACCACAGAAAGAATATACCAATTCTTCCTCGTCTTTACACTGAATGCATCTATAATTGAGCCCTGGAGATACACGCATACTGCACCTTCTATGTATTGATTCTGCATTTGCATACATTTGCATGATGTCTAAAACTCAAACCGCATGACGATGAGTTGCTTAAAATACAATTCTTTGGCCAATACAAACATTTGCGGGTCAAATTATTAAGTTTGTCTGACCGTGAACCACGAGAACGGCTGCACAATCCCGCACTTCATCTCAGCCCGCCGTGAGCTGAATCTTATAACATATTTTTGTAATTAAACTGAATTATTTCTCGGCAGAAGTAATATTTGAGGCGCGTGGTCCGGTTGCCCGAGGAGATCTATGAGGCTGGCAAGAATTCTCGTATGACGCGAGAAAACGCACTGATTGTGAAGTGGATTTCCGGAACAGTTTTAAAGATTGGTGTAATAAAGGTTGGTTTAATTGTGGGGTGTGATGTTTACATGCTGACTGGTCAAAGGCTGAGGGACCCCGAGGGCTCCTAGGGAACTTCGAGGGAAAAAATTCACTGGTCAATTGCTTAGGGAGCCTTAATATGTTAGGCTGTACTGAACATGGAGCCTAATATGTATAGGTTTTCATTTTTTTTGGGGGGGGGAGGGGGTGGCTTTCGTTACAATTTTGCATATACAGTTCAACTAAAATATAAATAGATGAAACCAAATGTTTGATTAACGGTTAAGAATGTCTCACTTATTCTCCACACTGACTTTACAAGGAGCTGTGGGCAAAAAAATTGCAGCTCATTTCACTGCATGCAACGCAACCCTCACCCCGTGCAATCATCATCCCCCCCCCCCCTCTTTTTCTCCCGCTCCGCCCTTGCACACACATCCCACACACGCGCGTGCAGTTTTTTTTCCTTCTACACGCAAGAAATCTTTCTACATGAAGCTCCCCTTACCCCCTTCAGCAAGCAGCTTCCCGTCCTTCTCCAAAAGTATGCATCACCCCTTGTTGGCGTTCAATCCCCGACCGTCCAAGTGGTTGGGCACCATTCCTTTCCTCCCCCCCTCGTCCCATTTCTAATCCTGACCCCCTTCCCAGTGCTATATAGTCGTAATGGCTCGGCGCTCTCTCCTGATAGTTCCCTTCCCTCCCCCTCCCCACCTTGCTCGCAGACAAGAAAACGAGAGAACCATTGCATTAAGCTGAAAAATATTGTTAATGCTGTGTTGGGAGCTAAAACTCGGCCCCGTAAGAACATTTAGGTAAGTACATCTTGGCGAACACACACACACACACACACACACACACACACACACACACACACACACACACACACACACACACACACACACACACACACACACAGGGGCCTCGTAGCCTGGTGGATAGCGCGCAGGACTCGTAATTCTGTGGCGCGGGTTCGATTCCCGCACGAGGCAGAAACAAATGGGCAAAGTTTCTTTCACCCTGAATGCCCCTGTTACCTAGCAGTAAATAGGTACCTGGGAGTTAGTCAGCTGTCACGGGCTGCTTCCTGGTGTGTGTGTGTGTGGTGTGGGGAAAAAATATAGTAAAATAGTTGATTGACAGTTGAGAGGCGGGCCGAAAGAGCAGAGCTCAACCCCCGCAAACATAACTAGGTGAATACACACACACACACACACACACACACACACACACACACACACACACACACACACACACACACACACACACACACATACACACACACACACACACACACACACACACACACACACACACACACACACACACACACACACACACATACACACACACACACACACACACACACACACACACACACACACACACACACATACACACACACAGAGGCTGCTCTGCAACAAAGTACCGACTCAAGAGGCAATATACCTCCTCTACTAGTCGATAATGGCAGGTGGTGGAAGGAGAGGCAGGTGGTGGTGGTGACATAAGAATATTAATGTCTTTTTTCGGGGGTTTGATGAGATTAACGTACAAGGGCCCCATTGTCCGGCCATGGAGGAGAGCTCTCTACTTTGCTAATGGGAAGCGAACCCTGGATTTAACCATTGTTGATATTTGTATCCAGTGTAATTATTTGATGCCATTTTCATTACACTATGTAAACAAACTATTTGTCCCTGGGGTAGAAAATTTTATTATCTGATTGTTTATGCCTCCAAAAGTGCAGAAAATATATGGCATTCATTCAAACTTTGCTTTGATCTTTGCCTCAGTTTAGGAAATACTTGAAGGCTGCTGACTCCTCATCCAGAGCTGTGACACGTTGTTCCATAAGTCACCAGCCTTCAGGGACCTTCAAGATGTCTTCACTAAACTCTCCGAGGCAGAAATCAAGGCAAAGTTTGAGGGGAATACTAAACAGTTTCTATATTTTCGAGGCATAAGCTTTCAGAAAATAATGTTTACTACCCAGGGACAGTAATTGTTAGTGTAATTATTATTATTATTATTATTATGATTAGTTCAATTATTATTTAGTAATGATTTAATTGTATTATTATTTAATTTGATTGTTTTGTATTTTCTTTTAATATTATTGTCATTATTATTTGTTCTTAATATTGTATTTTATGACTACAGGTTCATAGGTTAGAGACTCGCAGACTACAGACAGATTACAGACTCTCAGACTACAGACTCGCAGACTACAGACTCTCAGACTACAGACTCGCAGACTACAGACTCTCAGATTACAGACTCTCAGACTACAGACTCACATATCACGGGTTGCACAGAAAGAACTCGCATCACTTCTGAGTCGTTTTCTCAACACTATAAGTATACAGAAGATTTAAAAATCACAAAATCGAACTCTTTCTCAATTGATTTTCAACATTAAAAATAAAATTCGTGCATTTTAACGTTTCAAACTGATAATTAAATTAAAACTGTTGCGCAGAACTCTGTCGCGCCATCAATATTGATTTTTTTTTTGTTCTCCTGCGAGAGATTTAAAAAAAAAGTAAAAAAATTCCTATCCTGCTGCGCAAATTTTGTCTCTTATTAACCTTGTTTGATGCAACACTGACGGAAATTTTCTCGCTGTTTACTTTTGTAGCTCGCCTGACAGATTCGCAAAATATCGAGCGGTTTTATGTTTCTTAATGAATGACAGGAACGAGATGTACGAGAGCATATGTTGCTTCGTGAGGCCTTGTTGGTGTTGTCGTTTGTTTGTTTGTCAGGTGGAGGGCCACAAGCACGTCTGAACTGGCACTGCTGTCACTGTACACACATATACACACACACACAATCAGATAAATACACAATAAATATCATCAGCGGCATATGCTAGACTGGCCAACATAAGAACTGCCTTCAGAAACTTGTGTAAGGAATCTTTCAGAACCCTGTATACCACTTATGTAAGACCAATCCTGGAGTATGCAGCTCCAGCCTGGAGTCCATACCTAGTTAAACACAAGACAAAGTTAGAGAAAATTCAGCGGTATGCCACCAGGCTCGTCCCGGAACTGAGAGGATTGAGCTACGAGGAAAGGCTAAAGGAGCTGAACCTCACATCCCTGGAAAACAGAAGAGTAAGGGGAGACATGATAACCACCTACAAAATTCTCAGGGGAATTGACAGGGTGGACAAAGACAAACTCTTCAGCACGGGTGGGACACGAACAAGGGGACACAGGTGGAAACTTAGTACCCAGATGAGCCACAGAGACGTTAGAAAGAATTTTTTCAGTGCCAGAGTAGTTAATAAATGGAATGCACTAGGAAGTGATGTGGTGGAGGCTGACTCCATACACAGTTTCAAATGTAGGTATGATAGAGCCCAGTAGGCTCAGGAATCTGTACACCAGTTGATTGACAGTTGAGAGGCGGGACCAAAGAGCCAAAGCTCAACCCCCGCAAGCACAATTAGGTGACAATTAGGTGAGTACACACACACACACACACACACACACACACACACACACACACACACACACACACACACACACACCTTCTTGGTAAGGTCCCACTCGTCTATGAGCGACTCTCTGCGCCATGCATGAGACATTTACCAGTTACAGGCGTAATGGGTAAATGAGTAATGATAAATTCTGAAATGATAAATCGTGAGTCTTGCCGTGGCAAGGATGGCACACAAGGGCAAGGGTATACTGTACCCGGAGCGGACCCACAGCAGTCCGGGAAAGGTTCTAATACCTTTCGAGGAACTGAGGCCAATTTGAGAATTATGTGGACAGGTCCTTAGGAGAAATTCAAGACCTATAGAGATCCTGAGTATGGCTTTGTTATCTAGACAGAATCCGGGAAGATCTTGAAGACCTGGACAGAACCCGGGAAGATCTGGAAGACTTGGACAGAATCCGGGAAGATCTTGAAGACCTGGACAGAACCCGGGAAGATCTTGAAGACCTGGACAGAACCCGAGAAGATCTTGAAGACCTGGACAGAACCGGGAAGATCTGGAAGACCTGGACAGAACCCAGGAAGATCTGAAAGACCTGGACACAACCCAGGAAGTTCTGGAAGACCTGAACAGAACCCGAGAATGGTCTAAGGAGAATCCAGGCAGAACTTAGTCACAACCTTGGGAGCATCTTGAGAAAATCAAGACAGGTTCAAGCCAGAAACCAATCCAGAACGCCTTACATAACCCCCATTAATTCTCTCCCTCTACACCAGTTCCTCAACCGTTACATTTTCTTCGGAGGAAAACATTAAATGTCTGAACAGGTGACTTAATTTATACGGTAAAATACGATATTCAGTAGTCCCATTTACCTTGCAACGAGGAAAAATAAATAAATTTTCTATCACGGCGGGAAAAAAAACTTTATTATCTGCTTTGTATATAATTTTTGTTAAACTAATTACCATTACATAATTTTTTTTTAACACGATTCATAATTAATCAGGCATGAATATGGAAGACTCACGTGAACACAAAAAGTTTTAATTCGGAAGATAAAAGGTTGGAGGGGGGGGGGGGAGGGGGAGAGGGGGGAAGAGGGGGAGGGGGGGAGGGGGAGGGGGGCAGGGGTGAAACGACTAGTGTAACGACATTAAACGAGAATATTCAGCTGCTCATTACCGAAAAAATAAACAAAAATACAAACGGTTAAATCAAATTGTGAAGAAACCATAGGAAGAGAATTACGAGTGACTACGGGACGTAGAGATCAACCCCATTCATATACTGTGTCGAGGTTGTCATGGCAACCCATCTTCCCTCACTCTTTTCTCTCTCTCTCTCTCTCTCTCTCTCTCTCTCTCTCTCTCTCTCTCTCTCTCTCTCTCTCTCTCTCTCTCTCTCTCTCTCTCTCTCTCTCTCTCTCTCTCTGTTCCCTCACACACTCTCTCTATTCCCGCCTATCCCATCTCTCCTCTTCTCACTCCTATTCCCCCACACCTCTCCCACTCCCTTCCCTCCCCATAAATCCTTCCCTCTGTCCTATCCTAAATCCTTATATCCTCATATCCCTTCCAGGTGTAGTACAATCGTCATGGCCTAGTTACTTCTCCTGATAATGACCTTACCCGCCTCCCCCTCCATAAAAATTAAGTAGTGCTATGTGAAAACTTGAAGAGTTTTTCAGGCTATAAATTTCCGGGTTAAGTTTAAGTTCCTCTCGTGAAGTCCTTCTTAACAACCTTGTACAGTTTCAGTGGTGTAACTGGACGTCGCTGCTATCCTTATGATAATATTCATATTATAATTTTTTTCTAAGGAAAGCGTGTTAGTTAAACTTAGTTGTACCTGCAGCCATTATGTGAGGTTGAGACTGTAGGAACGGAAGGTTCTATAGACGGTTGGAACGTGAGGTCCTGTAGATGATAGGAACGTGAGGGGCTTATAGATGTGAACGTGAGGTCTTATAGACGATAGGAACATGAGGATTTATAGATGTGAACGTGAGGTCTTATAGACGATAGGAACATGAGGATTTATAGATGTGAACGTGAGGTCCTATAGATGATAGGAACATGAGGGGCTTATGGATGTGAACGTGAGGTCTTATAGACGATAGGAACATGAGGGGCTTATAGATTTGAACGTGAGGTCTTATAGACGATAGGAACATGAGGATTTATAGATGTGAAGGTGAGGTCTTATAGACGATAGGAACATGAGGATTTATAGATGTGAACGTGAGGTCCTATAGATGATAGGAACATGAGGGGCTTATAGATGTGAACGTGAGATCCTATAGACGGAAGAAACGCGAGGCTTATAGACGGTAGGAAGGTGAGGGCTTTTCGACGATAAGAACGTAAGTGGTTTGGCTTTCCCCATGTCTTGTTATGCCTGGCAATTTTGTCTATTGAATGTCGTGTCGTTTGGTGAGAGGATGAGAGGCTGGAGTGGCAGTCTTGCAACATTGTCGTGCAATATGGTTTGTCAAACGATATTGTTTGACGTGCAATATTGTTAGTCATGCAATTACTGTCGTATGCAATATTGTTTTGCAACATTGCCATTGCAACAATTCTGGTCCCATATATATTTGGTTCCATACCAAATATTTGGTCCCACGTTCGAAAATGAACTGTTGCAGCCTACATATTGTGTACTATTAATATTGTAGATGGCAAAAAAAAAAAAGAAACACAATCCTAACCTTTAAGAGGACTAGTTTAACTCGTGTATCTACTAAATTAGACCAAAATGACCGAATATTGGGCCAATATTGGGCTAGGATTACGTATTTAGGCCTTGGACAGGTTAGGATAGCTTAATTAATTTCTTTGTATAATTTTTTACTCCTGCCATTTGATCAATCCAATAAAAACAACCGTTATCTTTTTTTTTTAACTGTAACTGTCCTTTTTATGTATGCTTGATAAAATTTTTGCAAATAAAGCACTATTATTATTATTATTGAAATATGTGCTGCAACAACGCTGTCTATGCAAGACTGTTGATTCGAAGCCTGATTTTGTAGTCGTATATTCTCAATATTTCATTTAATGTTGATCTTCGAAACACATATGCTGTATATAGCCGTAGTGGCTTGGCGCTTGTTCTTGATAGTTCCCTTCCCTCTGGTATACATATGTATATGTGTATATCTCAACACAGTTTTTCCCGGTATACATGTGGGCGGGAAGCGATTCAACATCGCGCCTCTGAAGTCAAGAATCGAATCAGGCGTCTGATGTAGTCGTGGTGGTTCGCTGTATTAGTTGTATGTGTGTGTGTGGATGTATGTTGTGTTAGCTATCTTGTATAATGTATTGGGTGTCTTGTATAATGTATTAGGTGTCTTGTGTAGTGTATTGGGTGACTTGTGAAGTGCACTAGGTGTTCCTTGTTTAGAATTAGGCGTCTTGTATAATGTATTAGGCGTCTTGTGTAGTGTATTGTATAATTGTATAATGTATTGTCTTGTATAATGTATTGTCTTGTATAGTGTACTTAGTTGTCTTGTATAATGTAATGTGTTTTGTATAATGTATTTGCTGTCAGTTGTCTTGTAAAGTGTATAAGTTGTCATGTAAAGTGTATAAGTTGTCATGTAAAGTGTATAAGTTGTCATGTAAAGTGTATAAGTTGTCTTGTAAAGAATATAAATTGTCTTGTAAAGTGTATAAGTTGTACAAATCCACAAGGGCCGTGACGAGGATTCGAACCTGCGTGTGTGATGTATAAGTTGTCTTGTAAAGAGTATAAGTTGTGTTGTAAAGTGTATAAGTTGTCTCGTATAATGTGTATCCTTGTCGTTCGTGTATAAAAGTTCACCTTTAACCTCTCACGGCGAGAACGTCACCTACCCGCTACAACAGGTCACTGTCAAAATATTGTGGAAAAAGAGAAAAGTTGACATTTGGTGTTTAACGACGGGTGGACATTTGACAGTCTGTTTGTCTCGTGCAAACATATATCCCTTTTTTGGTTGTCCATTGTCGAGGACAGGAAGCCTGTTGGGCTTATAGAGGATCTGTCCCAAAGCCAGCGATGGCTAATCTATGGCACACGTGCCGAAGGTGACACGTGATATTTGTGTAGCTGGCACGAAGTATGCAGTGCCGCTCCGTGTGTCTTTTTAAACCCCTTCAATAATGAATATGACAATGTCAGACCACGGAGGAAAATGAAACAGGAATTTCCTTAAGTACTTTCGTATATTAAATACATCTTCAGAAGGAAGATGTATTTAATATACGAAAGTACTTAAGGAAATTCCTGTTTCATTTTCCTCCGTGGTCTGACATTGTCACATTCTTAATCACGTGTTTATTTTCGTGATATACACAAATAATGAATATATATAACTATCATTGCTGGCAAATTTGCGTTCCTTCTGGTAATGCTAGACATGGAAAACCACTTAGTGTTGGGGAGTATGTTAAAAAAATTCTTGCTAGTATGTGTATCTTTTCTCTTTGATAGTTTTGCTTTAAAGGAAACAATTATTCGGCACATCATAGTAAATTCACAGCAATATAATATTACAGAGGGAAAAACATAGCATAGCAGTTAATAAAGCTATTGGATCATTGGTATTAATTTCATGTGTCTTCACTAGGTATCACCAGGTATCATCAGGTATCATCAGGTATTATTAGTGTTATTAGTGCTATAGTTTGTAAAGGTGATGAGATATGTGAAGCCCTGGTTATCTTGGTAACCTTACCTGAAGGTTGAAAATTTGTAAGTCAATACTGCTGACTTTTTATATGTCAGTAGAGTTACAGTGATAACATATCACAGCGGCTGAAATTTGTAAGTCAGTAATGGACCAACTTTCTAATTTATACTTTTGTGGAACAAATATTTGTCCTTTACACAGTGAGAATTTTTGTATAATGATATCATGACTCTGTTTCCAAGCTTGTCTCGTCATACCTCCATTCAAAGTTGTTTATAAATGCAAATTGGAACAAAAATACCCATTCTGTATCTTACAAACTTTTCAGAAAATGTCTTACACAGTTATAAGTGTCAGTCGCGCACTCTCACTCTCAGTTGAAACAATTAGCGTTCTGTTGTCTGTGAGGTGCGCCCAGTGGCCGGAAATGAAGCCAAAAAACGAACCTGGTTCAAATATTATTAGTTTTATTATGCAGAGACCACGGGTGAGGGCCTTATACGCTCTGACCTGCCTCAGGGATGAGTCGGATCAGGAGGCAGGCCTTCCTCCGGGTCTTAGAAGTGGAAAAATGTTAGAGGGGGAGAGGTGGGGTGCTCTTAGAGAGAATGGGCACTGTCTGGAGACTTTGAAAGAGAGTAGGGACACTGTGGTATTAGAGAGAGAAAGAATACGGGTCAAGATCTTAGTTTGAAAAGGGGGCAGACACACTCAAACAGTCTCTTTCTCTCTCTCTCTCTCTCTCTCTCTCTCTCTCTCTCTCTCTCTCTCTCTCTCTCTCTCTCTCTCTCTCTCTCTCTCTCTCTCTCTCTCTCTCTCTCTCTCTCCCCGTCTCTGGCCACAAGTTGAGGACTGACGTCACAACTGGCCTCATTTCCCCCTAACATATCCCAACGGCTGAGTTATAACTCCCCTCAACTTGCCTGCGCGGCGGATGTTCAGATCGCGCGTATTGGTCTGGTCAGATACATCTCTCTTGCACGTTAATGTGGCCTCCTTTGAGAGAGCTGACATTCTTGTGATGAAGATCTATTCATTTCCGCCTCCTCACGCGAGTATATATACTGTTGTATACCAATACATTCACCTGCCTTCATACACCAATACACTCTCATCGTTTATGTATTATTTAATTGCATTGTTTGCGGCAATGGTTATTATTTTGGAAGGTGGTTTATTAAATGTTTTTTAAGAGTCTGGTTGGCCAACAACTTTAATTTTGCTCTAATTCATATATATAATATAGTCCTCTATATATATATTAACTTTTTTATCTGTTATCAATTTTTATTCGAATTTGTTCGAAAATGTCTTTAACTTCTTATAGCACAGTTAGGATTAATACACTTGAAAAAAGGCCATTGTGATATTGAAGTAAATGGTTAGATCGGAGGGTACATCTTTCAATATAATTTTTTTAAGGTGTAGCAAATTTCTCTTGGAAATCTAAGAGGGAATGACGTAAGAGGGCATCAAGGTTAAGACGACCTTCACATGTCTCGCTTGACTAATTATCGGAGCGGAGGAGGCCGCAGTGTTGAAGAACACGCCAGCGGAAGGTATTCAGCCGCTGATGCATGAAGGTATTGATGGTTCGCGAGGCGGGAGTCTTATTGTCAGCGAGTCTCAAACACCAAATCGGTGGAGACGATTTGGTCGGTAGGTTTGGGCCGGTTGGGTCGGTTGTGGGGCCTCGTAGCCTGGTGGATAGCGCGCAGGACTCGTAATTCTGTGGCGCGGGTTCGATTCCCGCACGAGGCAGAAACAAATGGGCAAAGTTTCTTTCACCCTGAATGCCCCTGTTACCTAGCAGTAAATAGGTACCTGGGTGTTAGTCAGCTGTCACGGGCTGCTTTCTGGGGGTGGAGGCCTGGTCGAGGACCGGGCCGCGGGGACACTAAAAAGCCCCGAAATCATCTCAAGATAACCTCAAGAAGGTTTAGTGGAAGGCTTAACACCCACCCTTCCCCCCCCCCCCACATCTGGACAAAATATGATGACCCGACGACGTTTCGGTTCATTATCAAGTCCTGGGCTTGATTGATGATGGTCCATGGCGGATCGAAACATCGTCATTTCCTCATTTATCAGATAATGTGGGTAAGGTCTCACCTGCATACGCCTGCTGCACGAGCCTATTCAAGTTGCTAAAGATGGTGCCAAGAAGTGTTTCCTGATCCTCCTTATCCAGCAGACGAGCGTCGCTAGACACTTGTGTCCCATCTTACCAGAAAACCGTGTCTTGGAGGAAAGAAAATTTGGCCCTGACGCTGTCGCGACCGTTGCGGAGGACACGTCCTTGGTGGTTCAGGATAGGAAATGAATCCTTGGAGGAAATTAAGTTCCGGAGAAAAAGAGGGACAAAGTGTGTGTGTGTCCATCACGAAGGCTTCTTCCTCCGGCCGGCTGTCTATGAAACTAACCAACGAGGCTCACATTATACTACACATGGGATTAATTAATATGGTTCACATTGTACTTATTATGGAACTAAAGTAGAATGACCAACATTGTACTCACTGTATAATCAAACAGACTAACGCAAACTATTCTCTGTATTTAAGAAGTTTTGTTTTTATATAAATGGAAAACAACAGAGTGTGTGTGTTGTTGTTTTCCACTGGGACTTTTATTACATTGTTGGCTTACATAGCTGGTGACTGTGACAGATCTAGCACGCAAATATCCACACCTTCCACACACACACACACACAGGAGCCTGGTAGCCTGGTAGATAGCGCGCAGGACTCATAATTCTGTGGCGCGGGTTCGATTCCCGCACCAGGCAGAAACAAATGGGCAAAGTTTCTTTCACCCTGAATGCTCCTGTTATCTAGCAGTAAATAGGTACCTGGGAGTTAGTCAGCTGTCACGGGCTGCTTCCTGGTGTGTGTGTATGTGTGGTGTGGAGAAAAAAAAGTAGTTAGTAAACAGTTGATTGACAGTTGAGAGGCGGGCCGAAAGAGCAAAGCTCAACCCCCTGCAAACACAACTAGGTGAAAACAACTAGGTGAATACACACACACACAACCAACGACCATCCAAGAGTCAATGCTCGATCCTGCAAGCCCAAATAGTTGAGTAAAGATAGGTGAGTACACACATGCGCGCACACGCTGGAATCTTGATAATTCTTTCCGTAAGAAAAACATATTAATTTTTCCACGTTTGAATTTAGATCTCAAACAATAAATAAACTGCACAATATATGCAGAATTTTTTATCCTGGACCTCACGCAGGTATATATTTCACTCACGTGAATATACATGACCCGAACACTTCACTCAAGGGCGCTTGGGAAGAAAATATTGAGCTGATATTATTCGATACTGAAAATATATTCACCAGGATTATATGCACCGGTAGTCGACTCGTGGTCTCCTCACCAGTAATATGATCCACTTCGGAAATCCAAAGAAATTGCAAGTATTTTCCATTTGCTGAGCTGAGCAGTGAGTGTCAAGTGCTCTAAGAGCCACTTCCAGGCAGCGGTAGGCGCCCCAGTCACTTTCCGGCAGTGACAAGATTCCCAGTTACTTCCCAGTCATGAATTAAGCCCTTCAGTCACCACGCAGGCAGTGTCACTTTCTCCAGGGAAGAAAAAGAGCGCCTTCGAATAGGAGGGAAGTAACGAAGAAATGGGAGAGATGTAAAGAAAACTTAATTATACCGAGCGCTCGAGGAGGGTGACGAGCAGGGACGTTGGCCGCACTGAAAGTCAAGGGTAAATGTCAGGTTTATGCAGTGAGGCAGCCACACGTGAATCAGGCCAGAGGGTGGGTATACCCAGTTGGACCCCAAGCATGGTGGGTCACCCCATTATGACCAGGGGCAGGGTGTGGGTCTCCCCCCAGTGTAACCCCGGGCATGGGTTAATCTCCCCCTGTGTGAACCAGGCACGTAGGGGGGTGAGTCTCCATGGTGGGACACAAGGAAGGGGGGGGGGGGGGGGGGGGAGGTGGTTCTCCACAGCCTAAGCCCCCATCTTTGTGTCATCAACTAGTCTTGTCAACACCCACCATCTCCTTCACTTCATGGGCTATACAGCCAAGGTGATCAACGTCTCGATATTTTGTTCTGTGTCTTCGTGTTGAAAAGCAAATAGTTTGTACTCGAGCTCTTTATTTCCAACATAAATATGATCTGGTCTTACAGTTAATACAAAGAAAGAGAGAGAGAGAGAGAGGGAGAGAGAGAGAGAGAGAGAGAGAGAGAGAGAGAGAGAGAGAGAGAGAGAGAGAGAGAGAGAGAGAGAGAGAGAGAGAGAGAGAGAGAGAGAGACAAACAGACAGACAGACAGACAGACAGACAGACAGACAGACAGACAGACAGACAGAGAGACAGACAGACAGGGAAGGAGAGAAGGGAGGCGGGTGAGAAGTGCTGCGAGCCAGATACCAAGTGTAAGCCTTATAATCCACATCATCAAAGAATCCCGGTTACGTTGTGTAACATAAGAAGAAGCAGCTTCACGGCGTTTGCTCATTATGTTGACTTGAAAACAGGTAGAACCCACCAAGAATGCTACCGTGGCAAGGAAACCTGCCCGAGCTTCATTACGCAATTTGTACGCAATTGTAACCCAATTCAGCCGAGCACTTGCGCAATGGAGCAGATTTTCCAGGAAATCTTATACTTCGAGCCTAATTGCTTAGTGAGCACGAGTGACTGTCGACAGAGGTTTAGTGGGTCAATTTAGAACAGTGGAGCTGGAAAGGGGAATTACGAGACGGAAGGATTGGTAGCAAGGGAAAAAGGGAGAAGAGGTAGGCGACCTCCTTATCAACTCAAGATCTCTTACAAGTTTTCCCGCAAGATCTGAACGCTAGCAAGTCAAGAGGATTCCCGCCATATTTGTTGGTTCCCTTTGATGGGCTTGTGGGATAACCTCGGCGCTCCTGAGTCGAAAGACGAAGACATCGCCGTATTGCTTCCTCCCTCGGCACAAGGGTAGAGCATTCAAAGGTTCAGGGCTCTGTAAGCATGAGTGGTGAGGGAGTCATGCGGCTTCATTTATGCTTCAGTCTAAGTTCTAAAGGTGGTTGTGTGGAGGTGATGCAGCCAGTACGATACGTTTCACGGGTTGGCATGAGGGTATGATGGATATATATATATATATATATATATATATATATATATATATATATATATATATATATATATATATATATATATATATATATATATATATATATATATATATGCAATTGACGATCACAAAACACTGATCATTTTATGCGGAAAATCCACAGAGAAATATGAAATGAGGTGAACGTTTCGGCTTTGTTAAAGCCTTTGTCAACACCAGACTGACTGAAAAGTCTGGTGTTGACAAAGGCTTTAACAAAGCCGAAACGTTCACCTCATTTCATATTTCTCTGTGGATTTTCCGCATATATATATATATATATATATATATATATATATATATATATATATATATATATATATATATATATATATATATATATATATATATATATATATATATATATATATATATATATATATATATATATATATATGCTTCAAGCAAGAGATCCATAACTTTTAGGCATTTGTCTTGTATGTTTTGTAACCTTTAAATACACAATAAAGGAAAAAAAAAAAGAAAAGGTAAGGGGGTGGTAGGAGAAAAGCACACAGAAACTGTATTGGAGGGGACCTACATTCCCTCCAATGCGTTATGTGTGGTTTCCTCCGAGGCTATGGGTCCCCCTTCTTCCCCCCTATATATATATATATATATATATATATATATATATATATATATATATATATATATATATATATATATATATATATATATATATATATATATATATATATATATAATGCAGCACTTTATTTAGAGGAAATTTTCATATATTTTCGGGTTTCCTAGTGTTATTAAAGGGCGTAAAGCTTCCATACTTACTACCTCTGAGGATAAGCCGGCTGCCAGCTCTCCTTAAGCATTTCGAATTTCCCCTTGGACAGTCCTCACTTGTCCATGAACACGCCTCTCTACCCCGGGATCCTCATGCTTCCACGAGCTCTCCTCAATATTGTTCAGTGATCAGATTCCCCGGCGAAATACGGTATTTTTGTATGTATTTTTTTGTATGTATATTTTTATTATTCATATTCACTCTGCATCTGTAAAAATGCCAGATCGTTTAAATGACATCTTTAAAACGCTATAAAGAAGTTTTATGTAAATTGCAAATGGAATCGAGAGAATCAGTGATGTAAGTATGCAAAAAAATATAAACTTTTATGTGTATGTTATTTTTCTTTTTAACGTTTTAAATCAAAGCTTTACTGTGTGAAATTTTTCGGTGCTTACTTGCTTAATTGGTTGTTCAGATATCAAACCGGTCATTAGTGTTGCTGGTTGCAATGTTGCCGGTACATTCAGGACGGGTTTAAAATGTTCCAGGGAGAATTTGTTGAGTGATATTAATCATGGAATTGATGGTGATGTTATAGATATTAGTTATCACTAGTGATGACTAATGAGAGTGATGGAGATGCGCGGGATGATGGTGTTGGGGGTGATGGAGTGATGGTGAGGACGATTTTGATGGTGGTGGTGGTTATGGCGATGACAGCGGTGATGATTGTGATAATGTAATGGCTTAGGTAATGATAATAGTGGTGACTGTGATGGTGATGCTTGCGGGGGCAATATCGCACCACAAAATGGGAGAAACGCATCACAAAATTGGAGAAATACACCACAAAATGGGAAAAATACACCACAAAATGGGAAAAATACACCACAAAATGGAAGAAATACACCACAAAATGGAAGAAATACACCACAAAATGGGAGAAATACACCACAAAATGGGAAAAATACACCACAAAATGGGAAAAATACACCACAAAATGGGAGAAATACACCACAAAATGGAAGAAATACACCACAAAATGGGAGAAATACACCACAAAATGGGAGAAATACACCACAAAATGGGAGAAATGCACCACAAAATGGAAGAAATACACCACAAAATGGGAGAAATACACCACAAAATGGGAGAAATACACCACAAAATGGGAGAAATGCACCACAAAATGGAAGAAATACACCACAAAATGGGAGAAATACACCACAAAATGGGAGACATACACCACAAAATGGGAAAATACACCACAAAATGGGAGACATACACCACAAAATGGGAGAAATACACCATAAAATGGGAGAAATACACCACAAAATGGGAGAAATACACCACAAAATGGGAGAAATACACCACAAAATGGGAGAAATACACCACAAAATGGGAGACATACTCCACAAAATGGGAAAAATTCACCACAAAATGGGAGAAATACACCACAGAATGGGAGAAATAACCACAAAATTGGAAAAATACACCACAAAATGGAAGAAATACATTACAAAATGGGAGAAATACACCACAAAATGAGAGAAATACACCACAAAATTGGAAGAAATACACCACAAAAGGGGAGAAATACACCACCAAATTGGAAAAATACACCACAAAATGGGAGAAATACACCACAAAATGGGAAAAATTCACCATAAAATGGGAGACATACACCACAAAATGGGAGACATACACCACAAAATGGGAGACATACACCACAAAATGGGAGACATACACCACAAAATGGAAGAAATCTCACGTGTGGAGTTATCCAACGAACCACAAGATTTTACCATACACTCGCTACCGTGTATGGTGGGAGGGCTTTGGGGGGAGGTGGGCCAGGGGGGTGTAATGACCTAAGCCAGAGTCACACCGACAGAACACAACTTCCTGACACTTCAACACCCAGTTTTATGAGGAGTGTCTCTCCATCAATCAGTCATTACTCATACATTCATTACGCTCCCCATACCCATCCTGTGGGCGGTGGTGGAAAGGGTTATAGAAGAACATAATGAAGAACTGAAGCCTTATAGTTCGTTTAGCTAAGCAAATGACAGTCTTGTGAAGCTAGTTACACAATTGTTAATACTACATGTACGAATATATGAAGGCAGTTCCTGACAGGTGTCACTTGAAGGCTACTTATGACCGGAACCACTTGAGAACATCTTCCGCAATTAAGGAATTTAGGTTACCTCCGTAAAGCTTCAATTAACTTTGTTATTCTTATAAATAATAATGTTATTTTCATATTAATAAGTAATGGTGGTGGAGTGTAATTATGGTCCCTGAGAGGTAGAATCACTAGTGGACGTAATGATGGTCCTTCAAAATCCGGACCATTAGAGGGAAGAAATGGTCCTACTCGAATAATACGTTGACCATCGTCGCCAACTCGGCGAACATCTTGTTTCCTGAGCGACATTCTACTCCGAAATCCCTCTGGAAGAGGCAGCTTCCCGAGGCAGCTGGCGTATCTCAGCCTTGCCAGAGATTCTACCTTGAGTCGGTTGCCTCTCAAACGCCACCTTTTTCACCGGAGGTCAACTCATAGGTTTCACCCGTGCACTTCTTAACACATTTATAAATAAGCTTCAGGATTATATGAAGACCCAAAAGAAAATAAGAAACACTCTTTATTACTCGTAAAAAGAACCAGGAAGATATATGTGATACATTGAAAGACAAACATGCAAGAGTTACCCAGCACAGCGGTCTTGATAGGCGAGTTCCAACAGGAGCGGGTTCTTCCACCTACCAGTCATCTCGGTGCTCTACAAGACGTCGGGTCTAGACCAGCGGGTAGGAGGCGTCCAGCGGGTAGGAGGCGTCGGGTCTAGACCAGCGGGTAGAAGGCGTCGGGCCTAGACCATCGGATAGGAGGCGTCGGGTCTACACCAGTGGGTAGAAGGCGTCGGGTCTAGACCAGCAGGTAGGAGGCGTCGGGTCTAGACCAGCGGGTAGGAGGCGTCGGGTCTAGACCAGCAGGTAGGAGGCGTCGGGTCTAGACCAGCGGATAGGAGGCGTCGGGTCTAGACCAGTGGGTAGGAGGCGGCAGTGGCAATGCCACAGTTATTGTCCTTGTTGCGGGCCATGTTGATGTAGCCAGCCGTGCCCCAGTCAGTGCCCCACGAGTTCTTGACCAGCCAGAAGTCCAAGGAGTCCTGAGAGCCGTAGCCCACGGCCAGCACCCCGTGGTCCAACACTCTTTCTGAGCAGTCAGGCTCGAAGTATACGCCTGTGGAATGCAGATTTCATTTTAATTTACTCATATGTTTCACCTGTATAGGTCTCGCAGCTCGAACTGCAAGTTATACAGTGTTTATATGTTAACTGCAGCCACAGCTATAATGCTTGTTATAAACCACAGACAAATAAAGCTTTAAAATATATATTAAACAGTATATAATTATACTGACTGCGTGTTATTATATTATTATGACTTTTCTTATGTAACTAAGATGCTGATTTTTTGGGGGGCAAAATAATTAAATTATAAATGTCCAACCATTAATGAAGGGAGGTTTTGAATTTGAGCTGATACAAACTAATTCGTATGTCTTTTCGAGATTGTGCTGTTTTTAAGCAGTAATTGTAACAATTAACTCATTGTACTTTGTTGCAAATATATTAAGTAATATATTAATGCCACAAACAGATCAATTGGCTATTGTGCTGATGCAAGCACCGTAAATATGTTTGGAAAAACAAAGTGTTGACAGCTGCGGCATACAAGCAAACCTGTTAATATCTCTCATGATACGAGCTTGTAAATATCAAATGTTACCTTAGCATATGTGTTGTAAAATAAATGTTAAACACTCTTGAAAATTAGACGTCACGTAATATTCATGCATGATTGTTAGGGGGGTATAAAATTTCGCTTCAAAATTCTTTTAATTAATTTTTTTTATTAAGAGTCAAGTAGTCAAAGGCAAAATACAAATAGTGTCCAATTATAAAGCGATACCGTGATATATTGTTGAGGAAATTGGTTGTGACTGTATGTATAAATGTAACTGTCTGTGACAGGGTAATTCACTGACCTTTGTCGTAGAACTGGAAGGTTTGATGTGAGGCATCAATACCCACGGAGACGGGACCCACGTCTCTCACTGCTGTCATGAGATTGGTCTCGTTGCCCTCCTGGATGTCCACATACCCAGTGCATGTGGCCCCGATGTTGTCCTTGCTGAAGCGGCAAACTCCGTCCTGCAAGCAACGAATACTTTCATGTATACACACAGTCTTCCTGTCTTCCTAACCACTAAACACAGCCAGCCCCTCCCCCTTCCCCCCCAAATAACAGCAGGTCAGTTTAGTGAGATTCTGGGAGACTTACCTTAGCTTCGTATGGGTACGACGCCTCGGTGTCGACGCCCTCGTTCTTCTTGATGTAGTCGAAAGCGTTATCCATTAGACCACCTCCGCATCCGAAGTTGCCAAAGTCACCCGAGCAATCGACAAGGTTCTGTTCCGAGAGACTGACCAGCGTTCCGGTCTTCAGGAAGTGCTGGCCTTCCAGGGAACCAGTCTGTAAGTTATGTATCAGGTTTAGGGGCTAAGTACGCCAGTACGACAAATTAGCACTTTGAAGGGATATGAGGACAAGGAGCTGGGATATGAGGACAAGGAGCTGGGATATGCGGACAAGGAGCTGGGATATGAGGACAAGGAGCTGGGATATGAGGACAAGGAGCTGGGATATGAGGACAAGGAGCTAGGATATGAGGACAAGGAGCTGGGATATGAGGACAAGGAGCTAGGATATGAGGACAAGGAGCTGGGATATGCGGACAAGGAGCTGGGATATGAGGACAAGGAGCTGGGATATGAGGACAAGGAGCTGGGATATGAGGACAAGGAGCTAGGATATGAGGACAAGGAGCTGGGATATGAGGACAAGGAGCTAGGATATGAGGACAAGGAGCTGGGATATGCGGACAAGGAGCTGGGATATGAGGACAAGGAGCTGGGATATGAGGACAAGGAGCTGGGATATGAGGACAAGGAGCTGGGATTTGAGGACAAGGAGCTGGGATATGAGGACAAGGAGCTAGGATATGAGGAAAAGGAGCTGGGATATGAGGACAAGGAGCTAGGATATGAGGACAAGGAGCTGGGATATGCGGACAAGGAGCTGGGATATGAGGACAAGGAGCTAGGATATGAGGACAAGGAGCTGGGATATGAGGACAAGGAGCTGTGATATGAGGACAAGGAACTGGGATATGAGGACAAGGAGCTAGGATATAAACACAAGGAGCTGGGATATGTGGACGGTGAGAGGACCGGTGCTCATAGCCACTTAATTAAATTATCGGGGATCGTACTCCAGTCTATGGCATCGACAACAACAATTTCATTAACGTGATATCAAAGAACAAATCCACAGGAGCCTTGATGAGGGTTTGAACTCATGTGCCGAGTTAATAATCTCATTATTATTATAGTAAATTATAATACCTATTGAGAGTGTTTATATTATTCCAATTGTGAGCTGTACAAAATGGTAACAGAATGAAATGAACGACTTAGATGAATGAGGTGATGAGAAAAGATGTTGATAAGAAGGGGAAGTTTCTTTTAGCTAATAGGAGAAAGAAAAATTACAAAAAAACTGGAATTAAATAATAAAAGAAATATTAAAAGAAACTTTTGTCATAAATGAAGCGTAACAGAGGAATATTACAGTTAAGAATGGAAGAGTATTAAATGGTAAAGATCAAGTCAGAAGTAGGTAAAAGAGAATGCTTAGAAGATCAAAAGGCTGAATGTGATTAAATAGCCGCTATTGTGAACATGGTTGAATGGCATAGCGTGAGAACAGTGAAGAACCATATGTTATCTGACATGTTTACGGAACAGGTGATTAGATACATGAGGAAGTTGGATTGCGAGTAAGCTGCATGTGTGGAGATAGTACATATACATGTACCTCGTTTAAGAGGAGGAATTGAGTGGTAGTGGTACTTTACCAGAGTACCATGTCGTCTGGTACTTTACCAGACGACATGGGATTGCGGTACTTTACTGAACTACGGTACATAACTGAAAAAGGCCTTTGATTTTACAATTTTATACAAATAAAGGTCAATATTGTATACTAGAGATAAAAGGAATGCTCCTCCTGCAACAGGGACATTCAAGCCCTTTGCATCAGAGACACTCAAGTCCCTTGCATCAGGAACACGCCTCCCTGAAGCAGCCAGACTCTCCCTGCATCAAGAACACGCCTCTTGCATCAGGAACACGCCCCTTGCATCAGAGACACGCCCCTTGCATCAGAGACACGCCCCTTGCATCAGAGACACGCCCCTTGCATCAGAGACACGCCCCTTGCATCAGGAACACGCCCCTTGCATCAGGAACACGCCCCTTGCATCAGGAACACGCCTCTTGCATCAGGAACACGCCTCTTGCATCAGAGACACGCCTCTTGCATCAGAGACACGCCCCTTGCATCAGGAACACGCCCCTTGCATCAGAGACACGCCCCTTGCATCAGAGACACGCCCCTTGCATCAGAGACACGCCCCTTGCATCAGGAACACGCCCCTTGCATCAGGAACACGCCTCTTGCATCAGGAACACGCCCCTTGCATCAGGAACACGCCGCTTGCATCAGGAACACGCCTCTTGCATCAGGAACACGCCCCTTGCATCAGAGACACGCCCCTTGCATCAGGAACACGCCCCTTGCATCAGGAACACGCCTCTTGCATCAGGAACACGCCCCTTGCATCAGGAACACGCCTCTTGCATCAGAGACACGCCCCTTGCATCAGGAACACGCCTCTTGCATCAGAGACACGCCCCTTGCATCAGGAACACGCCCCTTGCATCAGGAACACGCCTCTTGCATCAGGAACACGCCTCTTGCATCAGAGACACGCCTCTTGCATCAGAGACACGCTCCTTGCATCAGGAACACGCCCCTTGCATCAGGAACACGCCTCTTGCATCAGAGACACGCCCCTTGCATCAGGAACACGCCTCTTGCATCAGAGACACGCCCCTTGCATCAGGAACACGCCCCTTGCATCAGGAACACGCCTCTTGCATCAGGAACACGCCTCTTGCATCAGAGACACGCCTCTTGCATCAGAGACACGCTCCTTGCATCAGGAACACGCCCCTTGCATCAGGAACACGCCTCTTGCATCAGGAACACGCCTCTTGCATCAGAGACACGCCTCTTGCATCAGAGACACGCCTCTTGCATCAGAGACACGCCTCTTGCATCAGGAACACGCCCCTTGCATCAGAGACACGCCCCTTGCATCAGGAACACGCCTCCCTGAAGCAGCCAGACTCTCCCTGCAGCAAGAACAGGCCACAACACTACCAGGCTTAACCACTTACCGCAGAAAATGCCCAGCAGGAGCCGCATTGTTCCTGGTTCTTGACTTGGGTGACGGCGCCTTTCTGTCGCCAGTCCACGTCGGTCGCCTGAGGAACACCCTCGTCTCGAGAGACGTGTTGCGCCACGGAGGAACGCTCTTGCGCCCCGTTGTAGCCCTTCATCACCGCGTTGAACTCCTCGAGCGTCTGTCAAAACCCATACTATTAACTTCTGCTCCAAGGATATCGAGCCTGTCTGCCTGCCTGCCGCAAATCAGATCTTAAATAATGATTGATTTTGATATCAACAGAAGTAGAGAACTGGGAAGAAATGGCCGCCCAAACTGACCATGTCTCCAAACTGGTTCATTCTGACGCTGAAGGACACTTCGCCGTTCGCAAACTTTTCATTGAAGTCGTCGATAAACTGCTGGTTGTCGTCGAAGACGCTCTTCCGGAACGCTTCCTCGCTCAAGTCCTGGTACTTCTTGCCGTACTTAGCCTGTCCGAGACACAACTTGTGTAGAACATTCAGGGTAATGATATATGTGTTGTACCCTCCTGCAGGGGGAGTAATATACCTCCCACAGGAGAGTGCTATACCTCCCACTGGAGAGTGCTATACCTCCCACTGGAGAGTGCTATACCTCCCACTGGAGAGTGCTATACCTCCCACTGGAGAGTGCTATACCTCCCACTGGAGAGTGCTATACCTCCCACTGGAGAGTGCTATACCTCCCACTGGAGAGTGCTATACCTCCCACTGGAGAGTGCTATACCTCCCACTGGAGAGTGCTATACCTCCCACTGGAGAGTGCTATACCTCCCACTGGAGAGTGCTATACCTCCCACTGGAGAGTGCTATACCTCCTCCAGGGAAAATAATGTCTCTCTCTGCCTCGCAAAAGTTAAAACATAAAAAATGGGTAAAATGTGTGTGTATTCAGAGGTAAAATATTATATTAAGCTCTAAATGTTATTCTAGGTTTACCAGACATCTCGATGATAATTATTAGATTATTGATAAATTGATGAATTAACATATTGATAAATTGTAATGAAAATAATACTCTTTTATATATAAGTTAAATATTTGGAATTATTATTTGACTTATTTTTGAAATCTGGAAATTATATTATGATTAATTATCAAAGCATATGTGATATTTTTTGTTAATTTTAATAACTACTTTTAATGTTTAACTTTATGTTGCTTTTAACATTGTTAAAAAAAATCAACAATAAATATGTTTTCAACATGTTTAACTTTAATGTTTTAACTTAATGAGTTTATTTTAATGAAACAATTTAAATAATAATATAATTAATTCGGTTTATTCGGCATCTCTGCATAAAAACCACACACACACACACACACACACACACACACACACACACGCACACACACACACACACACACACACACACACACGCACACACACACACACACACACACACACACACACACACACACACACACACACACACACACACACACACACACACGCACACACACACACACACATACTGGGGCCTCGTAGCCTGGTGGATAGCGCGCAGGACTCGTAATTCTGTGGCGCGGGTTCGATTCCCGCACGAGGCAGAAACAAATGGGCAAAGTTTCTTTCACCCTAAGTGCCCCTGTTACCTAGCAGTAAATAGGTACCTGGGAGTTAGTCAGCTGTCACGGGCTGCTTCCTGGGGTGTGTGTGTGTGTGTGTGTGGTGTGGGAAAAAAAAAGTAGTTAGTAAACAGTTGATTGACAGTTGAGAGGCGGGCCGAAAGAGCAAAGCTCAACCCCCGTAAAAACACAACTAGTAAACACATACACACACACACACACACACACACACACACACACACACACACACACACACACACACACACACACACACACATACACACACACACATACACACACACACACTCTTGAGCAAAGTTTGAATGTCCCCAAGCACATATATCACTTTAACTATATTATCCATCAGAGGATTCGAACGCCGGCCACCACGGGTCTTCCAATCAACGGCACTGGTGCTCTGCTGCACCAACGAGTGATCGGAATACCACTTCTGTTGGTGGGAAGATCCCTGACGGCCTGGGTTCGAATCCTCTGAGAGGGTCATAGAGTTAAAGTGATATATATATACTTTGGAACATTCAAGTTTTGCTCAAGTGTGTGTGTTTGTGTGTGTGTGAGAGAGAGAGAGAGAGAGAGAGAGAGAGAGAGAGAGAGAGAGAGAGAGAGAGAGAGAGAGAGAGAGTTCTTACCTTAAATAAACTCCATGGGGAGAGCGTGCCGGTGGCTGAGACCAGAGTCAGGCCACACACAAATAACACTGCCACCTTCATCTTGAGAGAACACCAACGCAAAAAGGTTAAGTCTCTCACATTCTCAATTCACATTTTCTACAGCTTAGAAATGCATAACCTTGGCACGGGAATTTTGAGTTTATATATATATATATATATATATATATATATATATATATATATATATATATATATATATATATATATATATATATATATATATATATATATATAATTCAACAAATGTGATAATTTTAACCATCTTTCCAAATTATTAGCAGTCCACTAAACTAACTCTTTATCCCAAACACAGAGAAGCACTATGAAAGCAGTTTAACAATTCTAAATTAGTTTGTCCGGTTTAGTACGTTTTAGTCTAAACGTCTTAATTTACACGTCTTAATTTACACGTCTTATTTAACACGTCTTATTTTACACGTCTTATTTAACACGTCTTAATTTTAAATGGCCTCAAGTCTATTATGGCTCTTCTTGCCGAATAACCATGTCAATATCTATAACCATTTAACCATTGTTAGGTCAAGAAATAGTTAAGTGCTCATTAGATTAGTAGCATTATTATTTTTATTATTATTGTCCTAAGTGCCAGACCCGTGAGGCACACTTACCTTTCAAGTGTGAGTGATGTGAGGTGTGAGTGTTTCGGGGGGTTTATATAGCAGCAGTGAGGGGCGTGAGACCCTCCCACCTGCAGCTCTTGCTATTGGTTCATTCATCCCAACTGATAAGCAGTTAGTGAACCCGCTGACTTTGTCTGTTAGAGTTCACTAGTTAAGGTTACCTCTGTCTTGTTACATTAAAAAAATGAAATGATATATATCATTTCAAAGAGAGATATATATATATCATATATAAATATATATATATATATATATATATATATATATATATATATATATATATATATATATATATATATATATATATATATATATATATATATATATATATCGCACCAATGATCGTCACTGGTGCGGGGGTCACGGTACTGTGTACGTTTAGGGGTGATCCTGGGCGGCATGGGTTCGAATCCATATATATATATATATATATATTAGACGCATATTGTGTGCGTCTACATAGAAGACGCACACAATATGCGTCTTTTTCCGTCGTGTCAAAGTGGTTGGGCACCATTCCTTTCCCCCCGTCCCATCCCAAATCCATATCCTGATCCCTTCCAAGTGAAATATAGTCGCAATGGCTTGGTGCTTCTCTTGATAATTCCTTCCTTCCGTCGTATCAAAGCCATTCCAAGTGTTTTGTGTCTATCAGGTTTACTCCTGCTGCTGCTTTCGGCTTTCGACGTTAGGTCTAGTTCTCTCAGCATTTCTTCACACACCCTTCCATCGTAATACTGGGACGAGTATTGTTGAAAACCTCCGTAAACGTAAAATTTTGGTTATGGTATTTTCAGCTGTTTTATGTATATATTATCCTAATTATAATTGTGGGGAACCGAGCTTTGACTGTTTGATTCCGCTTCTCAACTGTCATTCAACTGGTGTAAAGGTTCGTAAGCCTATTGGGCTCTTTCATTACTAGATTTGAAACTGTGTATAGAGTCTGGCTCCACCCTCCACTCTCTAGTGCAATGCATTTGTAAGCTATTTTGACACTGACAAAATTATTTTTAATGTATCTTTGGCTCATTTAGGTACCCAGTATTCATCTGTGTCCCCGTGTTCGAGTTCCACCCAAGTTAAAGTGTCTGGCTTTCTCTATCCTATTAATTCCCCTGATAATTTTTGTATGTGGTAATCATGTTTCCATTAATTATTCTGTCTTTTAGCGATATGAAGCTAAATTCCTATAGCCTTTCCTCGTAACTCTCCTCTTTCAGTTCTGGTACTAGTCTAGTGGCATACTTCTGAATTTTTCTAGCTTCGTTCTGCGTTTGACTTGACATGCACTCCACGCTGAAGTGCATGGAGGAATGGAATGGTGCCCAAGCACTTGGGGTGGACGGTAGAGCGACGTTCTCGTTTCATGCAGGTCGGCGTTCAACCCCCAGACCGTCCAAGTGGGTGGAAACCAATCCTCCCCCCCCCCCTCTGTCCAATCCTAAATTCTTATCCTGAACCCTTCCAAGTGCGTGGTGGCTAGACGCTGTCTCCTGATAATTCCCTTCCACGCTGGTGCTGCATACATTAGGATTTGTCTAACACATGTGATTTGTCTAACACATGTGATTTGTCTAACACATGTGATTTGTCTAACACATGTGATTTGTCTAACACATGTGATTTGTCTAACACATGTGATTTGTCTAACACATGTGATTTGTCTAACACATGTGATTTGTCTAACACATGTGATTTGTCTAACACATGTGATTTGTCTAACACATGTGATTTGTCTAACACATGTGATTTGTCTAACACATGTGATTTGTCTAACACATGTGATACACAAAATTCTGATTCTCTACACAATTTTTTTTAAGGCAGCTCTTATGTTGGTCAACCTGGCACTTGCCGCTGATGATGCCCTTTTGGAGTTTTTTTTTCCAAGAGACAGGTTTTTTGTGGGTGTACTCACCTAGATGTGCTTGCAGGTTCGAGCCAGACTCCTTCGAAACATTCTTAGATTAATGCAATAAATCATTGTTCATGTTTTTATCATGTTTACATATAAAACTCTGAATCGAATTAGCTCAACAACTTCTACGCCTAACTTCTTCCACTGTGTGTGTGTGTGTGTGTGTGTGTGTGTGTGTGTGTGTGTGTGTGTGTGTGTGTGTGTGTGTGTGTGTGTGTGTGTGTGTGTGTGTGTGTACTTACTATTTGTTGAGCAGACCACACACTAGAAGTTGAAGGGACGACGACGTTTCGGTCCGTCCTGGACCATTCTCAAGTCGATTTTACATTCTTCAGCCACGTTATTGTGACTCATCGCCTACTTACTATTTGTTTCTGCAGAACCGAGTTATTAGGTCTTTGATCCCGCCATACTAATCAATTTATTTTCCTCTATTATGTCTACTATATATATTTCTCTCTAATACACACACACATACACACACAGCTCAACCCTCGCAAACACAACTAGTTGAGTACAACTAGGTGAGCACACACACACACTCATAATAACACAGAGTACTGTGTTGTTATGTGTGTGAGTGTGTGTGTGTGTGTGTGTGTGAGTGTGTGTGTGTGTGTGTGTGTGTGTGTGAGTGTGTGTGTGTGTGTGTGTGTGTGTGTGTGTGTGTGTGTGTGTGTGTGTGTGTGTGTGTGTGTGTGTGTGTGTGTGTGGAGACAGTACTGGCGCGCACAAGTACATTACCTTGAGTACGTGGGTTTATACACACTGCTCCTTCCCAACCAAGAGGACAGGCTTGCCACAGCTGCCACCCTCACAGAGGTGCACGTGTACCCCCCTTTGTTCAATCACCCCGTGTGACTGAACAAGCACTGCTTGGCCATGTGTCATCTGCCCCGCCAGCCAAACATCCATCATCATTATATTTGTAGAATTACTGAATCATCGTTTAGAATACAATTTAGCATGATACTTAAATGTATTTAACATTTGCTTGTCTGCATTTCACAACTATTGGGTATTTATGTAAAGCTCATAATTTATGTAATATGCATATGTAAAGCTCATTAAATATATAAATCTTATATGTTTCAGTTCACTCAATTGTTTCCTTCAGTATTTCTTGAAAACATATCAAATCAGTCGTTAGAGGATATAATTTTTGGCTCTGTTTTGCCATTGTTTTTTTAATGTGATTCAGGTGTTTGGATATGTAACGTATGTGCTTATAAATATATTTTACTAGACTTAGTAAATCACACTTGCAGTAAGTCATACAAGAAAGCGTTGGGGACTCTTCTGGCAACCATGACAGCCAAGTCCTCAGAGAGGCATTCTGATCAAGGTTGACCTTTCTTGAGCAAATACTAATCTTTCCTGACAATATTAGATATATGAGCGTTTAGATTATTGGAATTATGAAGGAGAATTATCATTAATGGAAATATTGAACGACATTAAGTTTAGACTTTTGGGTTATATGTGAGTTGCTTGTGATCGTCACGCCCTTGAGTTACTCTGAGTGACCGTCACCCCCTTGTGTTACTGTGAGTGACCGTCACCCCCTTGTGTTACTGTGAGTGACCGACACCGCCCCTTGTGTTACTCTGAGTGACCGTCACACCCTTGTGTTACTCTGAGTGACCATCACCCTCCCCCCCTCTTTTGTCTAATACGGATAAGATTGTCTGCCATCAGTTCCACTGAGCTCATAGTGATAAGGGGGAAGCACTCACTGTGTTTCTGATAAGATATACATTTTTGAACACTGGTGTTTTTTTATTAAATCAATATTGCTATTAATATAAATATAATTATTATCTTGTATTTGTAGTTAATTCAGTATTATATAATAAAGATTCTTGTTTTCGTTTGCATTGATAGGTACATTTAACTCATCACTAATGATATATATATATATATATATATATATATATATATATATATATATATATATATATATATATATATATATATATATATATATATATATATATATATATGTTGTACCTAGTAGCATCAGTAGTGACAGATGGCAGGCAATCTTATCCGTATCAGACAAAAGGGGGGGGGGAGGGTGACGGTCACCCTCCTATATATATATAGGAGGGTGACCGTCACCCTTATATATATATATATATATATATATATATATATATATATATATATATATATATATATATATATATATATATATATATATATATATATATATATATAATTTATTTATTTATTAAAAAAAAAACTAACTTAGCAACCTCATCTAATCCAAAAAGATCGATTACGACCGATTATTCAAAACATCAACTTAATCATTCAACTATATCATTTTTGTAATATTTAAATGAACCTCTGGAGAGTTATTAAAGGCACAGCAGGAGTTTACAAGTATACCTTAGTCCAGATCAACCATCAAGTATACCTTAGTCCAGACCAACCATCAAGTATACCTTAGTCCAGACCAACCATCAAGTATACTTTAGTCCAGACCAACCATCAAGTATACCTTAGTCCAGACCAACCATCAAGTATACCTTAGTCCAGACCAACCATCAAGTATACCTTAGTCCAGACCAACCATCAAGTATACCTTAGTCCAGACCAACCATCAAGTATACCTTAGTCCAGACCAACCATCAAGTATACCTTAGTCCAGACCAACCATCAAGTATACCTTAGTCCAGACCAACCATCAAGTATACCTTAGTCCAGACTAACCATCAAGTATACCTTAGTCCAGAATATAGTACAGGACCAAACTAAGCGCCCAGCGCATATATATACACCAAGAAATAAGAACGAGATAACTAACCCAAGAGTATGTAATGGGAGGCTGGGAACCTTGCTTACTAGGACACGTCTGACAAAATACTATTTTTGGCTGCAATTGTGACCGCGTCCTGAGGGGATTGTCCCCCCCGGTGGATCTAATTAATCCTTGCTCTCCGGAGGTCTAATTACCCTCTCGAATATCCTGGCCAGTCAAATGGTGAGTATTTTACGCGGAAAGATTATTCGCCATATGGATGGTTTTCTCCCTCCCCACCCACCAATATGGCAGGCTCCGTCTGCTACTATGTGCCACGCGTGTGTGTGTCACACAATGTGTCATGTGTCACTCCTGCACGCCTGCAGCGGCCTGACACTCCGCCATTACCGCAGGTCAAAGCGTACCGCGATGTTTCATTTTGGCTGCGTTTCGCGCTACGTCTCGCGGACCTTGTTTATTTGGGCTTTAAAATCATATAGACATGAGCCTGATGGCTCATCACTAGGGGCCCCAGCGTGACGACTTGCACCCTTGATACAAGGGGGCATTCTGCTCAATATCGTGCGACATTCAACTTTCTCTTCCCCCCCGCATATGCTGGGCTTGTAACTTGATTAGCTAAACAAATTATGGGGTTCAGTTCCTGAGCTCATTATGTGCCTGGGTGATCTTTTCCATTGCCGCTCTCAGGAGGGGTATGAGGGTGCATAATAAATGAGCTAACTTCAAAATTAGTCCTGTTAATTTGAACGATGTCCTAATTATTTTAATCCCATGTTCACTTGGGTCATAACCCAACTCCCCTCCTCAGCGAATATGTTTACTTATGCTAACTTGCTGGCTGCACAATAGCTGTGACACCAGGAAGGTATACTCAGGTATACTGTTCTTCTATCACGTATACATGCCAAAGGTCTCCTAAGGGGGAACTCTTGTAATAATTTATAACAACGGTTAGTGTCGGCATCAATACCAACTACATACTTGGCGTACGTAGACCCCCAACGAGATGTGTGTTATTTGTGTCCATTTCTTGGTTCAAGTCTTCATCAGGTTCTGTGGAATGTCCGCCATTACCTCTAGTAGCAGACATCGCCTGTGGTTTATTGTGATTCCTTGGCTCTTCTCTTGTCTCGGCGGGATCGAAGCTGTGTCATCTGGTAGTGGTGACAAACACTTACCCCAGTCATTCCGTGATCTTGTTCCTCAAGGGTCCAGACTGGTGTTTCTGGCGCCATCACGGTGTCCTGACACCAGCTCCAGAGCCTACGTTGGCTTCTGTATGCTATTCCAAGCATATCCTTCCAAGAGTACCCCATGCATCTTCCTCACTAAAGAAGCTTATCAGATTACTCCCAGCTGCAACATGTTCCATTACAGCTACTTGCCCAGAGTACACACATCAACAAAACACTACCCAAGAACGACCTGTTCAGAGAATACCTGACTGTTCCATCCCAGCAACTCTCCTCTTCCCTCTCCTCCAATGTTAATCTCCTCGGATCGCCACACTATCTATCCTCCTCTATCCACTATGCGGTTCATACTTACGTCCATCGGACCAGTCGGGTCCTCAACCAGGTTCTCTGTGTTTCCAGCTCTGCAATACATAAGCGTAGCTGTCTTACCATCCACACACATCCGTCCCCCTTGCCCCCTTTAACCAACCACAGCTCGGCTGCAATGCTAATTACCTCTGGTAAATCTACTTTGATGTCGGAGGCAGTTCTCGCCCACATGCCGTCCTGGGCGTCCTTTTAGTCCTCCTTGTTGCTGATCACAGATGAACCTCGCCTTGATGCCTCTCAAACGTGGATCTCCTCATTACTCAATGACTTCTCCGAACCTACAACCACGTCATTACCACAGCATTACCCCATTACCATCACAACATAACTACATCACAACCATATAACCCCTCCATAACCACAACGAAGGATACCGAATGTGGAACAGCAGAACGAGAGATCATGGATGAAAGCCTGAAAAAGACGATCCATAGATGTAAGGAAATAAACTTGTTCTTTCACCTTCAATCACGTGGCAATCCCACCATGCTAGTAATTTAACTATTAAGGATCAAGGCGGCTGATAGAGGCCTGGTGTCCAATGATATAGGCCTATAGGCCTAATAGTCGAAGCGGCTCGAAACTTGTATTTCGAGGCAGTGGGCCGTCCGGACCGAGCGTATTCGTGCCATATGTGGCATACCTCGGTGAGTCTTTTTTATTACGGTGAAGCTGGTGACCATGTGAAGCTGACCATGGGGTTAAAAGTCCGCCTGAGGGCTGATCTTGCATGATGAGACTCCTGGCTGTAATGTGTGGCTGACCTGTGTGTGATTGTGTGTTCTCGCTAGACTCTAGCTCCAGTTCTGGGCTGCGTTCTCTGCCTAGTAATCGACTGTGGGGTTTTGTCATATATACATATAATTATGCTTATGCATATACTACTATCTTTCCTCTTAGTATACGTCGCTACTTTTTATATTAGTTTTCATGACATGAGTACATACGGTCCATTTGTGACCCCCCTGGCCCTGGGCCAACCTGAGCCCTTATATGGCCTTTCGAGGCCATATATAAGTATATGTTTATAGATGACAAATCCATCTATAAACATAAACAAGGTATTGCTCTGAATTGTGACATTCGGTAAGCTATTCGATATATTTACTATTCGAGTAAAGAAAAGATATCTTGCATCATCAACAAACATTATGAAGAAGTCAATTTCTACTCGTAAGAAAAACCTGAAAATTAGTCCCATTATATAATAATTCCAATTTAATACTTATTATATAAGTGTATAATAAATGAACTAATTATATAAGTCCAATAAAAACGAATTATTGGATTGGAATATAATAATATATTCCAATCCAATATTGGATTGGAATATATTATTATATTCACACCCATAATATATTCTTAATATATATTGGAATATATTGGAATTAATATAATTGGACTTATATTATTGGTTCAATTATATTCCAGATCTAAGTAATAACTTTGTGCGACGCGGCCGGTAACATTCTCCCACTTTGAGGCGCTAACGTTGTCTCGCTGTTGTTGTGGACGATCACCCTTCACTACTGGATATATATATATATATATATATATATATATATATATATATATATATATATATATATATAT